>NW_025335034.1:11497500-11867500 GCF_018152115.1 Drosophila rhopaloa | reverse complement strand
TATTTATTACTAATTTAACAGCTTATATTTTGTTTGTCCTCCTTTCTGGTTCTGAGACGATTTCCCATGGATTCCCATGCATTCTTCTAAAATAGCACTTTTTAGCTCATATTGCTCTTCCTTATGTCCAATATTTACAAAAATTTTCGATTACATTCAAGACTGGGACTGTGCTGGCTTAATGACCTCGTGAGGGCAGTTCCAGGCAAGCCAAGTCTTCACAATTCCTGCCAAGTGTTTGGGATCGTTATCCTGGTATTACCGAAATCGACCGCGTATCCCCAGTTTTTCACCAGTTTGCAGCAGATTTTCAATAAAAACAAGGTTTCCCCGCCAGAAGCTGCCATACAGGTTTTCGTGCTATGTATTTGGGAAAAGGGAGCATATTCTTCTTCCGATTTTTATTGGGATGACGTGTTATTTGCAGACGAGTCAAAATATAATTTTTATACCCTTGCAGAGGGTATTATAATTTTGGTCAAAAGTGTGCAACGCAGTGAAGGAGACATCTCCGACCCTATAAAGTATATATATTCTTGATCAGGATGACCTCCTGAGTTGATATAGCCATTTCCGTCTGTCCGTCTGTCTGTCCGTCTGTCTGTCCGTCTGTCTGTCCGTCTGTCTGTTTCTACGCGAACTAGTCTCTCAGTTTAAAAGATATCGAATTCAAACTTTGCACACACCCTTCTTTTCTTTGCACTCAGTATATAAGTCGGAACGGCCGGGATCGGCCGACTATATCCTATAGCTGTCATATAGCTGATTGATCGGAAATGGCATAACTCTGCTGTTTGGTAAGTTAGGAAGTTGGGACTTTCTATGGGTTTTATATTTGGCCAATCAATCCGACGTACCAAATTTCATAAGGATCGGCCGACTATATCCTATAGCTGCTATATTACTGATTGATCGGAAATGCCATAACTTTGGTGTTTGTAAAGTTAGGGAGTTGGGATTTTCTATGGGTTTTACATTTGGCCAATTAATCCGACCTACCAAATTTCATAAGGATCGGCCGACTATATCCTGTAGCTGCCATATGACTGAACGATTGGAAATGCCATAACTTTGGTGTTTTTAAAGTTAGGAAGGTGGGATTTTTTATGAGTATTAAGAATGCATCATATATATATATTTGGAGAATATAATTTGCAGAATATTCTGCAAGGGTATTTCAACTTCGGCTCCGCCCGAAGTTAGCTTTCCTTTCTTGTTTTGGTTCAATATGTTTGTCGTCGAGAGGTGTCGCTGAAGATAAACCACATATTAGCTGTAAAATTAGTAAGTAAGTTTAGTTGAATAAACTCCACGAAATAAGCAGCGGCATGAAAAAATTCTGAACATTTGGTTTGTGTTAAATAATATTTTTGTTTTTAAGGAGGCCCATAAAAATGTATATCCTCGATTTTCCAAAAACATCTTACTGTGTGTATTTTTAAAGGAAAGAGCATGACATTACGTTAAAAATAGAAATTGGGCCTTTTATAAAACAATTTAATTTAAAGCATTAAAGGGCTTACTTAACGATTTGGGTGAGGGTTACAGAAATTAAACAACCTTTGAATAATTCTTTATATCTTAACATAGTTTTATAGGAGTATTCAGTCAAATATTTGGTTTAAAGGCCGCAATTTCTGATCAGCAGAAAAATTAAAACTAATGCATTTTTTCTGGCACTGTTGCTTTATACTTTGAAATGTACTACACCACGAAATATAACCCAGAGTACCAAGGAACACGAACTACATTATAGCACGAAGTTCAAGCTGAAGTCATTTTTATGGCACTCCTAATATATTTATTTGCTATAAAACGTGTTTTAAAACTTTGAAATGTACTACACCATAATTAAGAACTCAACAATTAGGACCCCGAACTGCCTCACGAAACTCACAAACTCAGAGTTCTTAGGGACAAAAACTACATTATAGCACCGAAAAAATTAAACAAATTTCGTAACACACCACTCTCAAAAGCATGGACAACAACCAAACACTGAAGGACTTTTAGCTGTGCTGCAGATTGGACAACAACCCAATGGGCTGGGTACTGTCCGTGGTGATACAAATCGAAGAAGCCCTTGTGAACTTTGGGACTTGAACTACAATATAGCACGATATAAAATTTCGTAACATACAACTCAAGCGTGGACAAGAACCAACAACTCTAATGACTTTTTAGAGAACTGAACGAAACGGATAAAAACAAAACGATATTCAATATTATATGTAAGCGCATTACAAAAAAAAATGTACAAGTTTGCGACTAAATTAATAAAAAATTCGATTAGTGTTTCTTCAAATAATTATAAAATGTAGAATTTAATTAAGTTGTATATCTTGAATGGAAACAATTTTCTTTAATATGTATCCCTTTACAACACTTTTGTTTGCCATTTTAAAATTGTAAGAATTATTTACGACATGTTAGACGCATTCAAAAGAGGTGATCTGGTAAGCAAGAAAGTAGGCATTTTTTTTAAAATTATTAAAATAAAAAACATTTTTCAATTCGCAAAAAATTTTTAAAATAATTTATGTTGGTGTTAAGAGTACACGTAGTTCGGGAGTTCTCTTAAGCAACCTGTTAAGGATAAAAAAAAATCAAATTTGCCTATCAATATTTTTGTTAACTATATGTGGGTGTTAACAGGGTATGTGTTCTGTATTATTTTCTAAATGTGTGCCTAAGAAAGATTGGAATATCAAAATCAGCTTAGAATTCATGTCAGATCCTTTACAAATCTACTAAATGTCAAACAGTATGGATTACACACGGGAATGTAATGTAATCCGTTAGAGATTTAATTTATTTTTAATTATTTTTGATTTGCGTGTTATTTATGTTCCACAGAAGGCGACACCTTAAATTGGTGAAATGTGCCATCACTTGGGTCTTCAGTAAAATTATCGTGTGATAAATAAGAATTTTTTTTTGGGATCTATGACCTAATTTGGAAAAGTGTCCTATCTCTGACGATTCTTCTAATATAACATTTGGCGAATCGTCTGCGATTTTTTAGATTTGACTCGTTCCAGGAAGAATTCCACAGAAATCTGTCTATAGAAGGCTATCTGGTTATTCTGGTTAGTTTTGTCAAAAAAAACAATTTTGTTTTTTACATTTTTCGATAGCTACAAGTGTCTGGAATATTATATTAAAAGGGCAAATCGAAATATGTGAAATATGAAATAAATAGTTTAAAAGTTATGAGCCGACCGACTCACAGTAGGTAGGGAGCGTACATAAAACTTTAAACGCGTTTTCTGGAAAACTACATTTTTCGAGCTGGCGACTGTCATATCTCAGTCAATTTTAACGAATCTTAAAGTTTTTTTTATACGCGTAATTAAATTGTCCATTAAATGAACTATAATTAAATAGATAGCTTATACCTTGGATTTTTTATCGACAAAAAGTGAAGAAAAAGTTCAGAAAAACGAAACTAAATTTTTTAAACGCCGCCATTCAATTTTGATAAAAGCTGTCTATTCCATAATAACACTTCTAATAAACAAGAAAATTTGTGATTTTTTTGTTTTAGACGATTTTTACGACCTGTAACCTCGCCAGCGGGGTTCAGAAAGCCGAAGTTGATATACCCTTGCAGAATACTCTGTAAATTATATTCTCCAAAATTATTTATATGATGCATTCTTAATGCTCATACAAAATCCCAACTTTCTAACTATAAAAACACCAAAGTTATGTCATTTCCAATCGTTCAGTTATATGGCAGCTATAGGATATAGTCGGCCGATCCTTATGAAATTTGGTATGTCGGATTGATTGGGCAAAAAAAAAACCCATAGAAAATCCCAACTTCCTAACTTAACAAAAACCAAAGTTATGGCATTTCCGATTGTTCAGTTATATGGCGGCTATCGGATATAGTCGGCCGATCCTTATGAAATTTAATAGGTCGGATTGATTGGCCAAAAATAAAACCCATAGAAAATTCCAACTGTCTAACTTTACAAACACCAAAGTTATGGCATTTCCTATCGTTCAGTTATATGGCAGCTATAGGAAAGAGTCTGGCGATCTTTATGAAATTTGGTAGGTCGGATTGATTGGCCAAAAATAAAACCCATAGAAAATCCCAACTTCCTAACTTTACAAACACCAAAGTAATGGCGTTTCCGATCAATCAGTTGTATGGCAGCTATATGATATAGTCGGCCGATCCCGGCCGTTCCGACTTATATACTGCGTGGAAAGGAAAGAAGGGTGTATGCAAAGTTTCAATTTGATTTCTTTAAAACTGAGAGACTACTTCGCGTAGAAACAGACAGACGGACAGACAGACGAAATGACGGACAGACAGACAGACATGCTTATATCAACTCAGGAGGTGATCCTGATCAAGAATATATATACATTATAGGATCGGATATGTCTCCCTTACTGCGTTGCACACTTTTGACCAAAATTATAATACCCTCTGCAAGGGTATAAATATCAGAAATACACCTGAAAAGTTTTGAGGTACCTATGTTTTTTTTTTGTCCAAATAAAAATTCCTGAAGATAGCCTATTTTTTGACACAGCTACCCTTAAATAATAAAAAATTAAGAACATTTTTAATAATTTTTTAGACATATACTTTATTTAAGTTTACATGGTTCCAAAATTAATATTAAATAAATTTAATAAAAAACCGCAATCAGTTCACATAAAATAAATTTTACACCAATAATCAAGTTTCTTGCTAAATATTTTTCGTTATAATATTTTAATTATTTAATTTAACCACTTTTTTTCATCACAAAATTTGAAATCAGAAATGTGATAGCCGTATAACCTGGCTAATGAGAAAAGCCGGCTGAAAATATATGTTGTTCTGTGTTATTATTAAAACGAAATAATAATTTTATTTAATAATAATGTATTAATTAATAATTAATCTAATAGGAATTTGTATTCACCAAATTGGCTTATTGCGTTTTTGAAAAAAAGCGATAAACGGCGGGCACAAAAACTAACTTTGAGAAATTATGTGAAGGCATGGTAATTACATTTCAGTTTAAAACAAGAGAGAACGCTATAGTCGGGTGCCCCGACTATCAGATACCCGTTACTCAGGTAAAGGGAGTGCGAGGGAGATGGAGATAGAAACTTTGATCACGCATAACTTTTTAACGAATGGTCCGATTTGAAAAATTTCTTCTACATTTCGATAGGTATTGATAAACACAATACAACTGCATTTTTACTTTTCCGAAATATTTAAATTTTTAAAATCGTATATAAGCGATTGTGGGCGTTAAAGGGGGCCCACGCACCATTTTGAAACAAACTTGCGCTGCGTAGGAACTTCTAAAATCTACATGCAAAATGCCAATCTTCTAGCTTTTATAGTTTCCGAGATCTCAGCGTTCATACGGACAGACAGACAGACGGACAGACAGACGGACAGACGGACATGGCTAGATCGACTCGGCTAGTGATCCTGATCAAGAATATATATACTTTATAGGGTCGGAAACGCTTCCTTCTAGCTGTTACATACTTTTGCACGAATACAATATACCCTTTTACTCTACGAGTCACGGGTATAATTAATACTCTTGTTAAAAAAAATTATTACCAAATAATATACGACCTATACTCAGTAGTAGTTTAAAGTTTTAACTTCAAATACAAATCTGGTGTTAGTGTTTTGGCGCGGTCATCGGGTTCTGGCTTTCTGATGGCATTTATGCAGGGGAAAACGTAAGTTAAATACACAAAAAAGCCAACCTGCCGATTTGGGGCTTTAAATGTCACCACAAATAAGGTTATAAATATAGAAAGTACCGATCTACGGAATGGTAATTTAGTTAACAGATTTCCTAATCGTTTAGAAATACACTCACTCGCATATCTCTGCGTACACCCCAAAAAAATTTCAAAATCTAACTTTA
The DNA here is from genome assembly GCF_018152115.1 of Drosophila rhopaloa. Classification (NCBI taxonomy): domain Eukaryota; kingdom Metazoa; phylum Arthropoda; class Insecta; order Diptera; family Drosophilidae; genus Drosophila; species Drosophila rhopaloa. The sequence goes on along the minus strand of NW_025335034.1, from coordinate 11,861,591 downwards.
AACCCTAGCTGTTCGGCCATTTATGCATATATTCAACCCATTCTTTTTTTTAAACATAATTATAATTTATTGTCTTCATTGACGTATTTTTTTTTAATTATTCAACAGTGTCTTATATTTTATTTTTAATTTTAAACTTAACACTACCAAAAAATGTACCCGCAAAAGTCTGCGTACACCTGTTTAAAACACAAATAATATTATTTTTAGTAACTGGTAGGGTATTCTTTTCTCTGCAAAACTTCCGTAAGGCGTCTCGGGATGGAATCCACTTTTTTTTTTGTCTCATTTGCAGTAATTTTCCCCTACTCCTCGAGAATCACATTCTTGAGCATTTTTTAGATGTTATCGTGTGTCTTCGGATTTTCCTCTCAAGAAGATCCCAAAAATGCTCATTTGGGCTTAGATCAGGACTTTGGGGAGGTGTTCGCAGCTGATTTATGACGTTATACAGCAGCCAAAGCTTGGTATTCTGCGCCGTATGCTTCGGGTCGTTGTCTTGTTGGAACCAACATTCACTTTCGAGCCCTAATTTTTCAGCACTTTCTTTTAAATTGTTTTTTAATATGTCAATATAGATTTTCTGATCCATTATTAACTCGATAAATACCAATTTTCCAACGCCACTTGCTGCCATACACCCCCACACCATTATTCCGCTTCCTCCTTGCTTTACTGTGCCAACCAAATTTTCTTAATTTGAGGCTTCTCCGCTTTTCCTCCATACCAAAACCTTTCCCTTGATTCCAAATATGCAGAATTTAGTTTCGTCGGGAAATATAATCTTATTCCAGAAGTCTTGGTGTTTGGAAATATACTCATTACTAAAGGTTAGGCGCTTATGTCTATTGACTTCCGATATGAGAGGTTTTTTGCGGGCGACTCTGCTATGGTAGTCAGCCTTTTTTATGGTCCGGCGTACAGTATCTTCGGAAACTCTTTTGGAAAATCTATCCTCGACCTTCAGCTTTGCCTGGTGAGCTGTCGTCCTTGGGTTGAGCTGAATAGATTTGATAATATTCCTCTGCTCGCGGATTATAAGCAAAGGCGGACGGCCAGAACGAGCCTTTGGCAAGATACTTCCAGCCGAGTTGTAGTTATCTATCACTTTTGGATGGATGAGTGGGTTCTACCAACTAAAGCACCAATTTCTCTATAAGATTTTCCATCCAAAAAACCTTTTAATATAATTTTCCACTCCTCAACAGAAATTTCCTTGCCTTTTTGTTCCATGTTGCAATATGCTCGTTATTATAATGAAAAAGTTTCATTTTAACTGCGTAATGTCTATTTTTAGGCATTCTAAAGTAGATCGGCGACAACAAAATTAACGGAAATCGCACAATCCTGCATTCCTCGAAGTTGAAAACTGCTGTACGCAGACTTTTGCGCGTACACTTTTTCGTAGTGTTAGGTTTAAAATTAAAAATAAAATATAACCCCCTGTTGAATATTTCTAATATTTCTACGTCAATGAAGACAATAAACCATAGTTTTGTTTAAAAAAAGAATGAATAAAATACATGCATAAATGGCCGAACAATTAATGTTCAAAGTTAGATTTTGAAATTTTTTTGGGGTGTACGCAGAGATATGCGAGTGAGTGTAAGGACCACTAGATATGCTGGAAGCTTCGGTTCGTCTGTGCGTGCTTTTGTCTTTTGGAAATTTTAAACTGAAAATGTATTATTAAAAAATATATTTTAATAAATTATGCATCCAAAGCAATGTACTTTATTCTGTAAAAAAATTGCCTGTAGTGGTGGTCATGTATGTTTTGACATTGAATATATTTGGTGTTTGAAAAACATTTACTTTCATAATAGTATGTTGGATACTGTGATACAATTTGTTGCCCATTTTTCTTTTACAGGTTTGGCAGTATGAGTTCGTACAGAAAAGATTTGCCGTTCGAAAAATAAATGTCACATCAAATAAACAAATTGTGTTTCTAAACAATTTTGCTTTATGTTAGCTTTCTTTCACATATTTAGGAAACTTATACCATTGAGAAATCGACTATTAAAATTTTTCGACCCAATCGGTTTTATATTTAAAGATCGGATTTATATTTAAGGAAAAAATTATAGTATTTTTTAAGTTTTATTTAAAATATTTCTTAAAATATATTTTATTTGTGTATAGGCGTTATTGAATGGAAGCCAAGGGTTATTTGTTAAGCTATCAAACTGAAAATTAAAAGTTTTTGTAAGAGGTAACTCAGGCCTCTGGCTATAACTGGAGTTGTTGATAATATATCAATCGATATTTTTTCCTAAAAATTATATATTTATATCGTGATTTTTTATTTGCCCAAATATCGGAATTCCGACATTTTTTTTTGATATTTTTGTCTGAATTCCAAAGCGACATCGAGTGAAAGAATTCAGGCGCGAAATAAAAAATTGAGTGTAAAATCAAACTATACGGATATAAAAAACGGCGTCCGCCATCAAATGTGTTGTGTGCGACTCAAGAAGCATACTATTGTTTTTAAAAAGAAACTTATTGTCTTTTTATTGTGGGTGGTCAATTTTTTCATTTAACACAAAAAATATCAAATATATCAAATATATCGACATTTTTATGTGATATTTTATATTATAATTTATTTTTTTTATAAAAAAAATATCATCGATACTATATTTTTAAAATTTTCGACAACCCTAGCCGTAACATAATAATATATAAATTCGTTAAAAATAATAAAACTAAATAAACAGGCAAAACGATGTATCTCCGATTTCAAGACAATTACAGACTAAATAAAAAACAAGTTCCCAAAAGTTTGCAACACAGTGGAGGAAACCCTATAAAGTATTTGTATTATTGATTAGGATTACCAGGAGAGTCAATCTTGCCATGTCCGTCTGTCCGTCCGTCTGTCCGTCCGTGAGTCTGTCCGTCCATGAGTCTGTCCGTCCGTGAGTCTGTCCGTCCGTGAGTCCGTCCGTCTGTCCGTCCGTCCGTCTGACCGTCCGTCCGTCCATTTCTACCCAAACTAGTCCTTTAGTTTTAAAGCTATTTGCTGGAAACTTTCCCAAAAGTTGTTTTTCTATTGAAGGTAGTATATAAGTCGGGGATTTGATAATATTTTAATACTATGGAATTGCGGTTTTAATTAAATTAAAATCGGACATCTATATCACATAGCTCCCATAAGAAAATCGAATTTTTTTTATATTTGTTGTTGAACACGCCACACTAGGATGGACCTTGTTTTTGTGTATTGTCAAATTATTATTTTTATATTTATATTTCTAAAGATCCCAAAAAAAGCGGGTAGCGGGCAAATCAGAAAATCGAAAAATAAAAAAAACAACATGGAAAAAATGTTAATTTGCTGTTTTTCTCCTTATCAAAATATTTCTTTAAGATAAGGTAATTATTTAATATATCAAAATTACGCTTGTAGTTTTGTCAAAATCGGACAACAATATCATATAGCTGCCATGAACAGCGGGAAATGAACATTGTTGGCTTCACTGTTTTTAGTAATATAGGCATAGAAATCGAAATAGTCGGCTTGTATTAACTGCGAGGGTATATAAACTTCGGCTTGCCAAAGTTTTCTTGTTAAAACTAATGTAATTTACAAATATAAGGCAAAACAGCTTAAAGTTATATTTTTTCATTAGAAAATACAAAAAAATAAAATGAAAAAAAATAATAAATCCACCTTTAACAAGGACGGAAGCTAACTTCGGCAAGCCGAAGTTTTAATACCCTTGCAGACTTTGCCGAAATTGCTAAAACTGAAAAAGTAGCGAAAGGAATAAGGTATACATAAATAAACTAGATTTGCATCGTTTAATGTCAATTGCTTTTATACTGCAAAAATGTCATATAAAAATGGAAAAAAAGGGATACTTTCGCAGCCTTTAACTATTTTTCCTACGTAAGCTATAAGAAATAGACGTCCGATCGGCAAGCGCTTTTACCCTAATCAAAATATGCGTAAATAAATAAGACTTGGAAAAATGTATGTCAGTAGCTTACACACTACGCGAAAAATTCAGAAAACCAACAGATTTGGACCGATTTCACCCTGTGGTTCCTATGGGAGCTGTAGGATATAGACGTCCGATCGTCACGTACTTTTACCCTAATCAAGGTATGCATAAAAAATACGATTTGGAAAGATTCATGTCAATTGCTTATATACTGTGCGAAATATCCTAAAAATCATTAAATTTTAACCGATTTCACCGTATTGTTCCTATGGGAGCTATAGGATATAGACGTCCGATCGCCAAGCGCTTTTACCCTGATCAAGGTATGCATAAAAAAATAAGATTTGGAAAGATTTATGTTAATAGCTTTTACACTGCGCGAAATATCTTCCATTCTTGAAAGTTATATCCGATTGTTCCTATGGGAGCTATAGGATATAGACGTCCGATCAGCACGCGCTTTTATCTTGATGAAGGAATGCATAAAAAAAATACGATTTGAAAAAATTTATAGCAATAGCTTTTACACAGCGCGAAATATTCTGAAAAACATAAAATTTGGACCGATTTTACCCAATTGTTCCTATGGGAGCTATAGGATATAGACGTCCGATCGCCACGCGCTTTTACCCTGATCAAGATATGCATAAAAAAATACAATTTGGAATGATTCATGTCAATAGATTTTACACTGCGCGAAATATCATCAATTCTTGCAAGATATATCCGATTGTTCCTATGGGAGCCATAGGATATAGACGTCCGATCGGGGCGATTTTCAAACTTGATCTGCGTACACATGTTTTAGGACGAGTGTGAAAGTTTCAGATCGCTAGCTTTTAAACTGAGCTCGCAAACGGTATTGAAACAGACGGACAAACGGACAGACGGACAGACGGACATGGCTATATCGACTCCCCTATTGATCCTGATCAAGAATATATATACTTTATAGGGTCGGAAACGTCTCCTTCACTGCGTTACAAACTTCTGACCAAAATTATAATACCCTCTGCAAGGGTATAAAAATAGCGTATGGCCGTACGTCTTTAATAATCTTTTTTTTTAAATAGACTTTATTTTAATAAAAACTCTGAGAAGTGCATTTTCAACGTTTTATAAATTGGCCGAAGTTAAAAATATCTTTGGTTTTAAAAGATTCCGTGTTATTACGTAACTGTAAGGACGTTTTGTCATGTTATGATATGAACATTATCAAATTAACATAGACCTTTATAAAATGGTGAATGGTCTCGAATTCATAAATGGAATCAGATATGAAACAAATAGTAACGTCAATATCAGCCGCAATAGGCAATTGGACATGGTAAAGCGATTTGTTAAGTTGACTGTGAACGTTACATTCGATTTAACTCGTCACTCTTTGCCCCATAGCCGACTGCGGCGGAGCCTCAGCGGCCATGCTGACCCACTTTCACAGTTCGTCAGCCCTTCTCAATGCCGGTTGGTGGTGGGTTTCCTTTTGCCCGGGAAGCAGTTCCGCTCTCTTTACCTAAGACGACATGCGCTGGTCATCCTCACAGAGAGTCGATTTCCAGTACCAAACCTCTCTCGCTGAGTGAATTTCCCTGCCGACACCTCGTTGTCCGAAGCTGCTCGGCCGAGTCCTGGCGGAGGCTGCAGCAGTTCCGCGCAGATATCCGACCGATGTGGACGTGCAGTGCTCGAATCACAGAGACTTACTCTAGCTCGCAATTGCGTACCGCGTCCGAGGCGCTGTTCCCAGCCGAATCAAACGCGAACGGTCCGCTGGCACGTGCTTTTTTCATGCCGAGCTCAAGGTGTTTCTATAAGTGCGTGTGTGTTCCCCTTTTCGTTGAAAGGTAAAATATTGAAGTAAAGCCCCAAAATATATTTTTATAGTGCACAAGCCCTATCCCGCTTCCCTTTTATATAGTCAAAAATAATGAAAATATAAGAACGCAGAATTAAAAAATTAAAACCATTTTGTATAGAGCATTACTTTACCACACACAAACAAAATGCTTTCAAAAAGTTGCAGATTATTCCCTGGTGGTTGGCCCCTGCGCTATGTCCATACTTCGGCGACGTCCTTTGAGCCGCTTAATTTTAATTTGGACGCAGGTTCTGACAGCAACCAATCGCTGTGGTGGCACTCTCTCCCAAATAATGCATTGCACGGCTCTTCCGCCACCATTTTTTAGGCACTCCTGCAGATTTTGGTCGCCGTTCGTCAAGGACGGTGGGAAAACCAGATAAAAGTTGGCACGGATCGCACTATTAATCAAACTTGGAGTGATCTGTTGGTGCTTGTGCTCAGTCGCAGCGCAGGCCAAATTAGATAATTGAATAAGACGGAACGGCAAAGACACCCGAACTCCCGCAACAACAATGTATTTTCCATGGTATTCTCCTAAGAGAGGAATCAGTTTTTTCTACAAACTTTCTGTAGCACGATGTATTATTCAAAGTTTAGTGCCTTCATTCCATTTCTCAGTGCCGACTTTAATAGAAATGAGTGCATGTCCCAGTCCTACAGTGGGTACAATTTGAACAATTGCGGCTGCTCCCATCCCCGGAGGAGACTGTCATTTGCCTAATGCAAGCTGAAAGCTAGGGAGCAAATGACGAATGCCATAATAATTGCAAGCGAAGACATCCCTTGTTATTTGGGCCCCTCCCCGTAGGTTTCTGCTTGTTCTCTCAGTCTAATGCTCGCTTCAAGGGAATTTGGTAATCGTGACCGAAAATATGTCTCCCATCAGTGAAGAAAAAGTTCATTTTGGACGAAAATTGGTTTGCTAATTATAACTCGTGTTTCTGGCTTTTCCGTTTGACAGAGCTGGCAGTGAAGGATCGCAGCAAACGCACATAAGAGATTAGAGAAAAGCAAACAATTCTAGAAGTCCTGTTTAGTTTAAAGAGGCATCGGTTAAAAGCACAGAAAGTCAGCTTGCTTGTCACCAAAATTTCATTTGAAACTCCAGGCGTTTTGCGGATTAGCAAGGGGAGTGTGCCTATGGGTCTATCTGACTTTTCAAGACCTTTTGAGAAACGGTTAGCCCATATAAGTTGGGCATCGCAATAGTTACGAAAATCATCTGCACAAAAACAATTCGAGCGTAATTCGGGTGCATTCAAGTCGTCAGTGATTGCAACTCAAACTCATGTCGGAAAACCAAAAAGTGGTACATATTTCTTTTGATCGGTGAAAATAAAATAAATATATACACAAGCCATTTTGTGCGAAAAAAGCTAAAAAGAGTGGTTGTTGAGCTGATTGCCAATGGGTCTATCTGACTTTTCAAGACCTTTTGAGAAACGGTTAGCCCATATAAGTTGGGCATCGCAATAGTTAGGAAAATCATCTGCACAAAAACAATTCGAGCGTAATTCGGGTGCATTCAAGTCGTCAGTGATTGCAACTCAAACTCATGTCGGAAAACCAAAAAGTGGTACATATTTCTTTTGATCAGTGAAAATAAAATAAATATATACACAAGCAATTTTGTGCGAAAAAAGCTAAAAAGAGTGGTTGTTGAGCTGATTTAACCAGCCCATGAGTGTTGAGAGTGGATATCCCAAGAAAGACAGTAAGAGGGACTTGGACTGTAATGCGAGTGCCCAACGAAGCTGACGATTGCTTTCTCTGCTGCGCAGCCAGTGGATCTACTGACTATAACTTTCTCGCCTCTGCTAGAGAATGGATTACTCGAAGGCCAGGAGCCTGGTGCTGTCTTTGCTGTGCGTTATCAATGCTGCAACGGTGGATGGTGAAATCATTTTTCGTATCGATCCGTTGGGTAAGTTAAAAAGAACCTATTTCAAATAAGGAAAATTGAAAGGAAATCAACTTCGACAAGGCGAAGTTTATATACCCTTGCAGTTATTACAAAAGGACTACATTTCGATTTCTATGCCTAAATATGTCGATTTTGCGCTGCATTTTGCCAACTATATGATTTTGTTGTCCGATTTTAACAAAACTAAACGCGTACTTTCTGATATAGTAAATAATTACTACATCTTAAAGAAATATTTTGATAAATAGAAAAACAGAAAAAAATTGTATTTTTTTTTTTTTTTTTTTTTTTATTAATTTTTTGATTTTTCTATGGGAGATGTATAATATAGATCTCAGATTTTAATATAATTAAAAACGTAATTCCATAGTATTAAAACATTCCCAAGTCCCAAAGAAAAAAAATAAATTGAAAACAACAAAGTTAAACTTCTCTTTTTTTCCGATTGTTTCCATGGGAGCAATATAATATTGTCGCCCGATCCAGCTCGTTCCAATTTATATACTACCTGCAATAGAAAGACAACGAGCAAAGGAAGTAAAATAAAGTATAAATAGATAATACAGAGATTGTACAGATCGTACCATTATATCCTATAGCTTTCGTAGGAACGATTGCCTCCGTGCTTGCACTTAGATGAGAGAGCTATATTTCTGATTTAATAAATGTACGTATCATTAAATATTAGTGTTTGGTTAACTGATATTTTATGAAAAGTGGCAAAACTTCTTCAATTCTTATTTCGGAAATTTATTTATTTCCTTGCAAGTCAGACGTCCGTAAAAGAGATGCAGCATAATTATTTCGAATTGCAACCTCTGCAATGCGTCGTCCTTTCGTCCTATTTGAAACCTCGGTGATATCCTTTCTTGGGCATCCCCGATATACATTATAAGCTTTTGGTTGGGAACAGAATTTTATTATAATGATTTCATTGCACAAGCCAATCAGAATATCTTTTCAAAAATATTGATAGTTACCACTTAACGAATTGCCTAAACAATGCAAACTTCTTACAAAAATAAATAGTTGATTCCATTTCGTAATGCTTGTAAAGTCGGCTCATATTTCTTATTTATTATGTCCTTAATTAACGCATCTAGCTCATTTTTATTTCTTACGTAACGTTTTGCGAGAATACTCGCATTGGTAAACAATTAACTAACAAAATATAGAGCTTCTGAAATAAAAATGAGGTTATGTTGAATTTTGAAGAAACCATATTTAAAATCTTTAAATATTAATAAATAACAGGAGGTACATTTCATTTGGGGACAACCGGGGGAAAACACTTAAAAGTTTTCTTAAACATTGTAATGTACAAAATATACATACGTACTAAAACAGTCTCTCTCTTTAACAAAGATTAACACAAACGCAAATTATTTATATATTTATTTGTATAAATAAAGTACATACGACTATGTACAATATCCATTCCAATCGTTTTTGATTTGAGAGGGTTTTAAAATTTATCTTAATTTTTGAAATTCACTGCACTGCGGACAAATTGCAAATACATAAACACTTGTTCGCTCTTTTCATTCAATTTCTGGGAAGTCCCGTTATAAATGGAAACAAATTGTATGATGTAAAAAAGGTTGGACAATAAGCTGATCCAAAAACCGGCTTTCGCTGGAATCAAATTTTTATACCCGTTACTCGTAGAGTAAAAGGGTATATTGTATTCGTGCAAAAGTATGTAACAGGTAGAAGGAAGCGTTTCCGACTCTATAAAGTATATATATTCTTGTTCAGGATCACTAGCCGAGTCGATTTAGCCATGTCCGTCTGTCCGTCTCTCCGTCTGTCCGTCTGTCTGTCCGTATGAACGCTGAGATCTCGGAAACTATAAAATCTAGAAGATTGGCATTTTGCATGTAGATTTTAGGAGTTCCTACGCAGCGCAAGTTTGTTTCAAAATGGTGCCACGCCCCCTCTGACGCCCACAAGCCACAAGCTGTGGCCACAGTTTTGATGATATTATGAAAATTTTAATTGATATGTATTTGTTTCGTCAATAAATATCGATTGGCCTAATAAAAGTTTGCCACGCCCACTCTAACGCCCAAAAACCCATTAAACGCTTAAGCCTGGCTAGCGCCTACATTTCCGCCTTTCATGGCGCCATCTAACGGATGACTTTGGAACAGCTGGCCAGGGTGCTGAGTCAACGTTAATTCTCGATAATTTCTATTAAAGGAAATTGCGATGGTTTTCATTTCTCAATACCGAACTATATCCCAAGAACTATGCCAATCAAATCTAGTTAGCCAAATTGGAGGTCTGAGTCAAACAATGGCGTATGTATGTAAGCATATACATATGTATGTATTTACATTGTACACAGTTGCAATTGCCCGGCAAAGATAACTCCTTTCAAAGAAAGCTATTCGCTATACCCGTTACTCGTGTTGTGCAAACATTTAGACTTTAATGTACATAATACTATTTAAGAATGTATGTGTTTAGCCAATATAAGTATGTATGTTTAATATTTCTATTAATTTATTGCACTCAAAACATAAACATAAACACAGCTGCTGGTGCAGGACAAAAGCTGCCTGCGCTAAAGCAGCGCAGTGCTCGTGCTGTAAAGCTGCCGGCACTAAGAGATCGCCGAATTCAAATTGATAATTTGAACTTTTTGTCTTTATACCCGTTACTCGTAGAGTAAAAGGGTATATTGTATTCGTGCAAAAGTATGTAACAGCTAGAAGGAAGCGTTTCCGACCCTATAAAGTATATATATTCTTGATCAGGGTCACTAGCCGAGTCGATATAGCCATGTCCGTCTGTCCGTCTGTCCGTCTGTCCGTCTGTCCGTCTGTCCGTCTGTCCGTCTGTCCGTCTGTCTGTCCGTCTGTCTGTCTGTCTGTCTGTCCGTATGAACGCTGAGATCTCGGAAACTATAAAAGCTAGAAGATTGGCATTTTGCATGTAGATTTGGGGAGTTCCTACGCAGCGCAAGTTTGTTTCAAAATGGTGCCACGCCCCCTCTGACGCCCACAATCGCTTATATACGATTTTAAAAATTTAAATATTTCGGAAAAGTAAAAATGCAGTTGTATTGTGTTTATCAATACCTATCGAAATGTAGAATAAATTTTTCAAATCGGACCATTCGTTAAAAAGTTATGCGTGATCAAAGTTTCTATCTCCATCTCCCTCGCACTCCCTTTACCTGAGTAACGGGTATCTGATAGTCAGGGCACCCGACTATAGCGTTCTCTCTTGTTTTTTCCTGTGGTCACTACAATTCACATTATGTTAAAAAAAAAACAAAAAAAAACACAAGAAGGCATATTTATATAAAGTTGTTTAGCTGAGTAACGGGTATCTAATAGTCGAGGCCCTCGACTATAGCGTTCTCTCTTGTTTATTTTGGCCTATGGCATCGACCGCTGTGCAATGGTTATAAATGCTATTAAATATCAGCCAGCAAATTAGAAGGGGTGGCCGACCAAAGTTATTGGCCAAAAGGTCAGTGGATCGTTTAGAAAGACAGTCAAGAATGGAGCCTTTTGCATCTGATGCATCACAAAACAGAACTTGTAACTTATATGTACGTTTGGAAACAATGAGAAGCAAACCCGAAATAGTAACCTCATTTCAAGAAGTACCGTTAATGACAAAAAACATGCCGCCAAACGTTTACAATTAGCCAGACAGCACTAGAATTGTCCTTGGAAAAATGGATGAATATTTTGTGAATGACTCCAGAATAGTTTTGTTTGGAGGCCGTGGCTCCTGAAGTTTGTGTGACGACCACCCTCGAAAAATAACTTTTTTAAGGTAAAGTGGTTTTATAAGTTTGGAGCAGTATATTGGGTCGAAGCCATTATGAAAAAAAGCCATTATGAAAAATTCCAAGTTCCTAAGTTGCTATGAATTAATATTAACTAGTTAAGTTTCAATAAAAATTAAAAAATTCGGAAAAAAATTAATTAATTGGGGTTGCCAGAAAACTTCAGTAGGCACTAATATTATTTTGACCGCAGCAGGTATATCGATATTTGCAACTATTTTTTTTGCACTATATGACTTCAAACAAGAAAGGAAAGCTAACTAACCCTTGCAAAATATTCTGTAAATTATATTGGTTGGCCAAAAAATAAAACCAATAAAAAATCCCAACATCCTAGTCTTAAAAACACCAAAGTTATGGCATTTGCGATCGTTCAGTTATATGGCAGCTATAGGATATAGTCGGCCGATCCCTATGAAATTTGGTAGGTCGGATTGATTGGCCAAATATAAAACCCGTATAAAATCCAAACTTCTTAACTTTACAAACAGTACAACAATATCGGAATTGCGATATTTTTTTGATATTTTTTGATATTTTTGTCTTGGGTCGCTCTGAATTCCAAAGCGACATCGACTGAAAGAATTCAGGCGCGAAACAAAAAAATTGAGTGTAAAATCAATCTATACGGATATAAAAAACGACGTCCGCCATCAAATGTGTTGTGTGCTACTCAAGAAGCAGGATGACTGACGCACACATAACGCAAAGGGTGTTATTAAAATCCCAAAACCCTGCATACTGGTCATAAAATATATATAATAAAATACTATTGTTTTTAAAAAGAAACATTGTCTTTTTATTGCGGGCGGTCAATTTTTCATTTAACACAAAAATATCAAATATATCAAATATATCGACATTTTTATGTGATATTTTAAATATTATCATTTTTTTTTTTGATAAAAAACAACCCTATATAGGATATAGTCGGCCGATCCCGACCGTTGGGACTTATATACTGCGTGCAAAGGAACGAAGGGTGTGTGCAAAGTTTAAATTCGATATCTTAAAACTGAGAGACTAGTTCGCGTAGAAACAGACAGACGGACAGACGGACATGCTTATATCAACTCAGGAGGCGATCCTGATCAAGAATATAAATACCTTAAATGGTCGGAGATGTTTCCTTTACTGCGTTGCACACTTCTAACTAAAATTATAATACCCTCTGCAAGGATATAAAAATGTATGTTGTGCATACATTTGGCCTAAGAGCCTAGGTCAAAGTCTGATTCCAATATTTTGGTAAACATGTACAGAATGCTGAAAACATTTTGATTAATGGTCGCATTAAAAAGATAAAATCAAATACCAGTCTTTACAAATAGAAAAAATTGCCAAATTTGAAAGCATCAAGGAAAAGGAAAAATGAGGATATTTGCTAGATGCTGGCAGCATCTTCCGTTCCACTTATTCCTTCTCTGCACCATGTAAAGTCACGAGAAGGGTTAGAATCAAATGATTAGTCTATTAGATATTTTACGAATTGTGATAATTACTTACAGATACCAAAGTCGGGAAGAATTCTTTAAAAACCTTTATTGATAATAATATTTAAAGCTTCTGGAGCATCGATTTTAAAGGTCGATACAATACAAAAATAATTCGAAAAAGCGATCTATTAGACCATCTATGTGGTAAAAAACTTTTATTCAATTCAGTTAAAACATATAGAATCATACCTTTCCATAAAAGTTGTTCAGTTTTTAATTCACCATCTTAGTAATAATTTACAATCGTCTCATTAAGGTCTTATTTTAATCTTTTTGTCTAATTAGTATCCTTACCCGAGTCGATATAGAACATCTGACTGAGATTAAATAGCTTAAATGCAAATTCACAAATGTAAAGACGGTCAATGAAATAGCATTTAAAAACCAAAGGATCATATCAACCGCCCATGAGGTCTCTAGTAAATATCAAGATGTTTTTATCTGTGAAGTATTTGATAACACATGTAGGAAAAGCTTTAAGCTTTAAGCTTTTATATAAAGATAATGGTTTCCTCTGAAGCAGACGTATTGCGACTAGTCCTATGATCAAGAAAATGTCTTCTTCCTTTTTGAGCCACAAAAATAAAATTCATTAACAACAAATTTAGAGTTTTATTTTTTTTATTATTTGTAAGATTTATTTTAAAAATCACAAGATAATGAGTTTTATTTAGTTTTATTTTTATACCCTTGCAGAGGGTATTATAATTTTGGTCAAAAGTGTGCAACGCAGTAAAGGAGACATCTCCGACCCTATAAAGTATATATATTCTTGATCAGGATCACCTCTTGAGTTGATATAGCCATGTCCGTCTGTCCGTCTGTCTGTTTCTACGCAAACTAGTCTCTCAGTTTTAAAGATATCGAATTGAAACTTTGCACACACCCTTCTTTCCTTTGCACGCAGTATATAAGTCGGAACGGCCGGGATCGGCCGACTATATCCTATAGCTGCCATACAACTGATTGATCGCAAATGCTATAACTTTGGTGTTTGTAAAGTTAGGAAGTTGAGATTTTCTGAAGGTTTTATTTTTGGCCAATCAATCCGACCTACCAAATTTCATAAGGATCGGTCGACTATATCATATAGCTATTATACAACTGAACGATCGGAAATGCCATAACTTTGGTGTTTGTAAGGTTAGGAAGTTAAGATTTTCTATGGGTTTCAGTTTTAGCCAATCAATCCGACCTACCTAGTTTCATAAGGATCTATCCTATAGCTGCCATATAACTGAACGATTGAAAATGCCATAACTTTGGTGTTTTTAAAGTTAGGAAGTTCGGATTTTTTATGAGTATTAAGAATGTTTCATATGAATAATTTTGAAGAATATAATTTACAGAGTATTCTGCAAGGGTATATCAACTTCGGCTCCGCCCGAAGTTAGCTTTCCTTTCTTGTTTTGTTATAAAAGTGTGAGGTGTGGAGAAGGATTAAATTAAAAGTTAACTTAGTCCTTTCGTTATTGTCACTGCTAATCCGCTTGCCTTGGCCATCTCTGTTGGTCGCTTCTGGGGGATGCTCCATCTGATCGTGTATTCGGAGACGATCCTGAGAAGCTCGTTGGGACTCTCTCGGCCTATCCTTTAACAACATTTTTTTTTGTTTACACGAAAAAATAAGCTGTAATAAAAATAAACATTTTTATGATGTGTATAATATAGTCCTAGTTGCATTTCCATGCTTATAAACATTTTAAGTTAATATAATTATAAACTACAACAAGAAAGGAAAGCTAACTTCGGGCGGAGCCGAAGTTGAAATACCCTTGCAGAATATTCTGCAAATTATATTCTTTAAAACTATTCATATGATACATTCTTAATACTCATAAAAAATCCCACCTTCCTAACCTTAAAAACACCAAAGTTATGGCATTTCCAATCGTTCAGTTATATGGCAGTTACAGGATATAGTCGGCCGATCTATATGAAATTTGGTAGGTCGGATTAATTGGCCAAAAATAAAACCCATAGGAAATCCCAACTTTCTAACTTTACAAACACCAAAGTTATTTCATTTCCGATCAATCAGTTATATGGCAGCTATAGGATATAGTCGGCCGATCCTTATGAAATTTGATATGTCGGATTGATTGGGCAAAAATAAAACCCATAGAGAATCCCAACTTTCTAACTTAACAAACACCAAAGTTATGGCATTTCCGATCAATCAGTTATATAGCAGCTATAGGATATAGTCGGCCGATCCTTATGAAATTTGGTACGTCGGATTGATTGGCCAAATATAAAACCCATAGAAAGTCCCAACTTCCTAACTGCAGAGTTATGGCATTTCCGATCAATCAGTTATATGGCAGCTATAGGATATAGTCGGCCGATCCCGGCCGTTCCGACTATATACTGCGTGCAAAGGAAAGAAAGGTGTGTGCAAAGTTTCAATTCGATATCTTTAAAACTGAGAGACTAGTTCGCGTAGAAACAGACAGACGGACAGACAGACGGACAGACGGACATGGCTATATCAACTCAGGAGGTGATCCTGATCAAGAATATATATACTTTATAGGGTCGGTGATGTCTCCTTCACTGCGTTGCACACTTTTGACCAAAATTATAATACCCTCTCTCTATAAAAAAGTACTAAAGGTCTATGAGCAAATGTGGGATGTAACCTGAACTTATGATAAAAAAGAAAATAAAATTAAAAATGTATTTCTGTCAGAATTAGAGTAAATTAAATTTAAATTTACCAAAAAGTTACTCAATTTAAGTAGTTTTGGAATAATTTTGGGAATATTTTTAAAAACGTTTTAAGCTAAAAAATGTCATTTCATTCTTTTTTAAAACATTTTTAACTTATTTAATAATTTTAGAATTTTCTCAGCTGTGAGTTTCGGGTTTCTAGGAAAATGTTATGATATTGTAAAACAAAAACATAATTTGCCTCTTTTTTATCTTGCTTTTTGACTTAGCTTTGTTATCGGCCACTTTGCGCACATATCAGAAAGCGGCTTGTGATTCGGATCAGGTGGTTATTGCCTGCCCTCGTGGTACCAGCATTTCAATCGAGTTTGCCCAATACAACAAGTTCGTAGCGAAAGGTAAGTTAGAAAGCCACTTGATTCTCTTGATGCGAATTTGTTTCTACTTTGTGTGAATTCTTCGGTATCCTTCTCGCAGATGGCTACAGTATCGAAGAGCTATGTCCAGGGTCAGGGAATGCAGGACCTGTAATCCGGGGCAGGTCGAAGCATCTGCTCCGCGGGTCTATCTTTGGCTCTTCCTCACTGAAACTACCGTCGAGCAGATATATTAATGGCGGCTATGGCCTTGCAGTACCATTGCAAACTGTCGATGAATCTAACAGCACCATTGCAAGGGGCTCCGAATTGGTCTCCGGCACGACTGGCTCTGTTGACGACGTGCAAAGTTCGGATTACAACAGTGAAAACCCTTCTGAAAACTGCATGTGGCCAAATGCCTTACAGGTAATTAACTAGAAAGCATGAAAAGCTAATAATGTCTTAAAGATCGTGCTTTCAACCGCCATAACAGAATGTGGTTTTAAATATGTAATGAAATACTAAAATAGTTTGATACTGTCTTTTTAACATTTAAACAATGTTTTCACAAATTTTCAACGACAAAATAAAATAAATAAGCCGTTCACAGCCAAGCTCCGTAGGCACCTCCAATTGTATTGAATTTTTGGATTTTTGGTAACACTTTGAAGTCAAAAACGTGAATTTAGCCTGAAAATTCGATATATTAGTTGTTATAAAATTAACAAGAGAGAACGGTATAGTCGAGTGCCTCGACTATTAGATACCCGTTACTCAGCTAAACAACTTAATATAAATATGCCTTCTGGTGTGTTTTTCGCCGCTCGAATTAGCACCTTGGCCAGCTGTTCCAAAGTCATCCGTTAGATGGCGCCATGAAAGGCGGAAATGTAGCGCTAGCCAGGCTTAAGCGTTTAATGGGTTTTTGGGCGTTAGAGTGGGCGTGGCAAACTTTTATTAGGCCAGGTATTGACGAAACAAATACATATCAATTAAAATTTTCATAATAGCATCAATACTGTGGCCACAGCTTGTGGCTTGTGGGCGTCAGAGGGGGCGTGGCACCATTTGTAAACAAACTTGCGCTGCGTAGGAACTCCTAAAATATACATGCAAAATGCCAATCCTCTAGCTTTTATAGTTTCTGAGATCTCAGCGTTCATACGGACAGACAGACAGACGGACAGACGGACATGGCTAGATCGACTCGGCTAGTGATCCTGAACAAGAATTAATATACTTTATAGGGTCGGAAACGCTTCCTTCTACCTGTTACATACTTTTGCACGAATACAATATACCCTTTTACTCTACGAGTAACGGGTATAAAAATTTGATTCGAGCGAAAACCGGTTTTTGGATCAGCTTATTGTCCAACCTTTTTTACATCATACAATTTGTTTCCATTTATAACGGGACTTCCCAGAAATTGAATGAAAAGAGCGAACAAGTGTTTATGTATTTGCAATTTGTCCGCAGTGCAGTGAATTTCAAAAATTAAGATAAATTTTAAAACCCTCTCAAATCAAAAACGATTGGAATGGATATTGTACATAGTCGTATGTACTTTATTTATAGTTTCCGAGATCTCAGACAGACGGACAGACGGACATGGCTAGATCGACTCGGTTAGTGATCCTGAACAAGAATTAATATACTTTATAGGGTCGGAAACGCTTCCTTCTACCTGTTACATACTTTTGCATGAATACAATATACCCTTTTACTCTACGAGTAACGGGTATAAAAATGGCAATTACGTGTCGTTGCATCTGGGTCTGAAGTACAACTAATGCTTGTTTTTATTTTCCCTATTTTCAGTACTCCTTACTGCAAACTGTGGTCGAGGCCTGCCAGAAAAAGAAGCACTGCAAGTTCCACGGATCTCCACAGTTCTATGGACAGGGCGCCAGCGGTGTGGGCGACTCGTCGGGAACGAGCAGCTATCACAGCAGCACGGCTAGCTCCCATGCAATAAGCAGCGACCCATGCCCCAAGCGCAGGAAAATTGTCGAAGTCGCCTATAAATGCCGCCCATGTAAGTGACCCCTATATAACACAAATTTAGTCTCAACAACAACAACCATCACCTCAGCACCAATGGTAATGTTAACTGGGCTAACTCGGTTTCCATTCTTTTTTGGATAACTACAAAGCAGTCATGGGGGCACACAAGCGAAAAATGTAGTCAGGTGAAATGGGAACGAGTCGTTAGGAGGTATTGAGTTCTCTGTTAGCATGGCTAAAAGTCAGTTGCAATAGGAAAATTTTAAAGTCGTCTCTGGGACATTAAGGTGCTTTGCAAGCAACACAAAACATCGATAAAACAAAAATATCCTTACCATTGTCAAGCATCGGTCGCGATTAAAAGGCACAAGCCAACAAATTGAATTTAATAGCAAATATGCCGTTTGAAAGTATCCCGACCCAGTGATAACTATAATGAGCTTGGCGTCTGAGACCAGCCTCTTGTTGACTATTTAACTCGAACAATTAGATAATTTATTTATGTGAGCTTATTATTTAGTTCATACAATTTTGCTTATTAGGTATTGAGAGGTATTTGTAATTGTTGTTCCTAAAAAACGTTTTGTAAAAACTGTTTTTTGTAAAAACAATATGTAGTCTAAACATCCAGGTTTCAACTTTGTGCACTCTTATACCATTGCAGAGGGTAATTTTTCTATTGTACATACATTGGAATGGGCCGGATCGGACGCTTAGATCATATAGATCATATAGCTTCCATAGAAATAATCGGAAAATAAATGAAAATAAATTATAACCTCTGTGTTTTTACAGATATACTCTTAGAAATAGCAATTTTAATTTATCGGTTAACCGACCCAAGTTCGTTGGTTTTACACTTCGGCTTGCCGGCTTACCTTCTTAATATTCAAGTTAAAATTTCTGTTAAAGGCAAAAAACAAACGTGGAATAAAAAATATTACTGAAATTTTAGAAAATTTGCACTAAAATGAATGAGAAATTTTCGTAATATGATTTGTAGAAGCTTGTGCAAGCCAATTTTCAAACCAATAGGACAATTTCCATACCTATCTTAGGGGATATCTGCCCACCAAAAAGGTGGGTAACTTCAAGAACTACAAGAAAGGAAAGGTAACTTCGGGCGGAGCCAAAGTTGATATACCCTTGCAGAATATACTGTAAATTATATTGGTTGGCCAAAAATAAAAACTATAAAAAATCCCAACTTCCTAACTTTAAAAACACCAAAGTTATGGCATTTTTGATCGTTCAGTTATATGACAGCTATAGCTATGCTGAAATACTCGATGTTAAGAGGCCCATGTGCAGGCAAATATGTCTTTCTAGTTTATTGGTATTATATATTTTAATAGACAGTGAGCCAGTCTTATTAGCAAAATCGCTAACGTTGTCTCTTAACAGAGGTTAAACATGAAAGGAATGCCCAGGCAGCTGTTACATTTTGTTATTCTTTATTTCGATTTGTATTCTTATAGGGTTAAAATCAATAAAGCAGCTTTTCAGATAAATTCGTCGATCGCCCCTATGGCAGCTATACGATATAGTCGTCCTATTATCATACAATTAAAATGCCCAATAATATAGATGTAGGCCCAGAAAACGGGATTATTTTGACTAGTGAGTTCGATTGTCTTAGCTACGAAAAAAAGTGGGGTATTAAGAATGTGATTGCTAAGATTGCTACCAGAGAGTATAAAGAGCACATTAATATTTTAAGGTAAAAGAAACTTATGTTGGGGCAATAAAGGTAACTTATGGAATCCGGGCAATGACTTTCAACCTCCCGCTGAGTTTCTGAGACTTTTGGATATGTGCTCCTATTTTGGAGGTTATCATTTATCGATAAACGATCCCAGGAGGTCCCCAGAAAGACATAACATTCGTGTTTGGAATTGAAAAAAAACAAGAAAGGAAGCAAGCTTTGGCAAGCCGAAGTTTCTATACCCATGCAGTTTTTACAAAACGACTACATTTCGATTTCAATACCTTTATTATTAAAAACAATGAAGCTATGTTGATTTTGCGCTGCATTTTTCCATTGTTTCTATAGCAGCTAGATTTTAATTTACGTAAAACCGTGATTTAATAATATTTAAATATTACCAAAAACAAAAAAAAAATTAAAAACAAGAAAGGAAAGCTAACTTCGGGCGGAGCTGAAGTTGATATACCCTTGCAGAATATTCTGTAAATTATATTCTTCAAAATTATTCATATGATGCATTCTTAATACTCATAAAAAGTCCCAACTTCCTAACTTTAAAAACACCAAAGTTATGGCTTTTCCGATCGTTCAGTTATATGGCAGCTATATGATATAGTCGCCCGATCCGGCTCGTTCCTACTTATATACTACCTGCAATAGAAAGACAAATTATGGGAAAGTTTCAATCAGATAGCTTGAAAACTGAGGGACTAGTTTGCGTAGAAACGGACGGACGCACAGACGGACATGGCTAGATCGGATCTTCTGGTGATGCTGATCAATAATATATATACCTTATATGGTCGAAAATGTCTCCTTCACTGCGTTGCAAACTTTTGACTGAAATTATAATTCCCTCTGGAAGGGTATAACAACAAAGTTATAATATTTTTTAAAATATATTTTTTTTCGATTTTTCCTCTGAGAGCTATATGATATAGTCGCCCGATCCGGCGCGTTCCTTATTATATACTACCTGCAATAGAAAAACAACTTTTGCGAAAGTTTCAAGCAGATAGTTTGCAAAGTTTCCAAAGCCCCCGTGGTTCTCTCGTAGACTCTCTTTCCTAAAACATTCCATGGGTAGACTTTTTACGAAATTTTAGAGTTCAAGTTCACCATTCGATGTATCTAATAGCTCGTTCCAATTTCTTAGTCCGCAATATGTTACAATAGTTACCTAAACCATTGCAGAATAGAATTCCAAGACAACACCAAGCAGTTCTACGCATTTGGTAATTCGAAATGAAAATCGCAACAATTTCAATCTTGCCTTCACCTTGTGACGACATCTGCCTCTAGTGACGCCGATATTGCGAACTTATTTGCACAACTTTTCCAGTCCACGCATTTATCTTTCAGTTACAATAACACTTCATCCTACCCCTACCCTCTTCCCCACTCCAACTGTATTTTCACGCCCGTAATTAGTGAGGATGATGTTTTACAAAATCTGAAAACAATCAAGATGTCTTTTTCTTCGGGCCCTGATCTTGTACCGAGCTGTATTAAAAAAAATGTGCCAATGCTTTGTGCAAACCTTTATCTAAACTTTTTCAGATACTCCTCCTTCATTTGTATTTCCCTGAAGTTTGGAAGGAATCGTTTATCATTCCACTTTATAAAAAGGGAAGCAAATCGGACATTAAAAAACTACCGCGGTATTGCAAAACCTAGCGCGATCCCCAAGTTTTTTGAACAGCTTATTACCGCTCAGCTACTGCACCAATGGAGTAATGCCCCCAACTCAGCATGGTTTTATGAAACTAAGGTCAACGACTACAAATCTTCAGGAATTTACCTCAGTCATTAGAAGCGCTTTTAAAAATTACAATCAAACTGATGTTAGTTTTACGGACTTCAGTAAGGCTTTTGATTCCGTGAACCATCAGTTATTATTAAAAAAACTAACGTTACTAGGATTCCCGATCATGTTGACTAAGTGGATTTCAACATACCTTTCGAACCGGACTCAGAGAGTAGCTTTTAAAACCACAATCTCAAACTCTGTTCACGGGAACTCTGGTGTTCCGCAAGGGAGCCACCTAGGACCAATACTGTTTGGAATTTTCATAAATGACTTGCCTCAAGTAGTTCTCTCTTCTTGTGTTATGATGTATGCTGACGAAGTAAACTTTGTTTACCATTATCGAACCCCTCTCTTGCAAGCCGATCTGAACAACCTTCATTCTTGGTGCATCCAGAATTTGCTGTTTTTAAATAACTAATGAATGATCTTGAACGGATAAATTCCGTAACAGACCTTGGAGTGTTATTCAACCACAACTTAAACTTATCTGATCACATTGGCACTATTGTTAGTAAAGGTAAAGGGGTTTTTGCCTTTGTTAAACGTTGGTCTAAGGAATTTGAGGATCCCTATACCACGAAACACTTATATATTTCATTGGTTTGTCCAATTCTGGAATACTGCTCTTGTGTTTGGTCTCCTCAATATACCAATCATCAAGACCTTATCTAATCGGTACAGAAACCGTTCCTTTTGTTTGCTTTACGTGGCTTAAACTGGGAAACACATCGTCACCTACCATCTTACGTGGATAGACCGCGTCTACTGAAGCTGCCCTCCCTCAAGGATTGTCGAACCTGCCACGGTGTCATGTTCCTTCATAAATTAATAACTGGACTTGTAAATTCAAGCTACCTTCTGGGTCAAAAAATTAATTTAAAATAGTTAATTAAAATAGTTTAAAATTAAAATAGTCAAATAGTTAATTTAATTGTAACAAACATCCTAACTCACCTGTCCTTGTTCCCTCCCACTGTGAGTCGGGTACTATGTTTATGTTGGCAAATATTTGTTAACTTGAATGTAAATAAATGTTTTACATGTCGCTTATAAGAACCTAAAATACTAACCGTCATCTTCAGTCATCTATACATACTCTACAACCAAAGTAGTAGTATACTATTATATATGTTTCATGAACAATACTCTACCTTGTAATGATCATTAACAAAGCATTCCCATTTGGTGGCTCAACAGTGACAACCGACCGAGGAGCGCAGTCATGTATCGTACGGCACGATTCGCGAAAAGATAGACGCGAGATAAGAAAATAAAGGTAAAGGTGCCAATGAAGCAAGTATTAATCGTTTTAGGAGCGGTAGAGAGTCAAGATTTAAGATTACAGGAAAAAGTCTATTATAGTCAGAACATAATACTCTGAAAGGCTTATGCAAGGCATAGTTAGATCTACAATGATTTAAAATTAGGGGAATATAATTTCTAGTTAATCTACTTGGCACAGAAAAGTTTAGCCGACTTATCAAGTCGGGGCAGTCAATATCACCATGTATAAGGTTATAAATAAAGATAGTACCAAGCATCGTTCTACGGTTGGCTAGGGAGGGTAAATTAATCAACAGAAGTCTACTAGAATAAGAAGGAAGTTAAGATTTGCATCCCAGTTTAGGCGCCTTAAAGCAAAAAGAAGGAAGTTTTTTTTTTGTGGACTCCAGACGGGAGACCCATACTCCAGATTCGGACGGACTAGCGAAATAAATAAAGTTTTAGTCAAATAAAGGTCATCGAATTCTTTTGACCACCTTTTAATAAATCCAAGCACTCCTCTGTCCTTATTAACCATGGACGAAATGTGATTAGAAAATTTTAATTTAGGGTCCAAGAGAACGCCAAAATCGTTTACAAAAGTTATTCTATCCAAAGAGCTGCCACTTAACGCGTAAGTCGCGTATATCGGATTGGCCCGACAAAACGTCATCAGCTTGCCCTTGGAACCGTTTAAATTTAGTAAATTAGCTCGGCACCAGTTTTGAAAATTATCTAGATCGGATTGTAAGTCTATTGTAATTTTTGCCATTGAGCAAATATCTTTATACTGCAGGTATAACTTAACATCATATGCGTACATAAGTACGCATAAATGACTTATAGTTGATGGAAGATCGTTAATAAATAATGTAAAAAGTAACTGATCCAGATGGCTCCCTTGTGGGACACCGGAGGTAACACGGAGAATTTCAGAAATTGAATTTTTAAAAAGGACCCTTTGTGACCTGCCATTCAGATAACTTAAGATCCATTTAAGTAGATCGACTGGAAAACCTATCAAGTCAAGTTTTTGAACAGTGTAAATGACGTCTGTTTGAAAACTACTATTGAAGCTCTTTATCACAAATGTAGTGAGCTCTAGAAGGTTTGTGATTGTGGATCTACTTTAATAAATCCGTGTTGACACGGAGAAATAATTGCTCTGCAAAGGTGCTGCAAATGAGGAGTAATGATTTTTTCAAAAAGCTTAGGAATAGCTGACAACTTAGAAATACCTCTCTAGTTACTGGCTTCTAACTTGTTACCTTTTTGAAAAGAGGAATAACAAATGATTCCTTCCAAATATTTGGGAATTGGGAGGTTTCTAAAGATAAGGTAAGCAACTCGTGAAGAGGTTTGCACAGGGCCTTAGCGCAATACCTAAGCACGCACCCTGGAATACCATCGGGCCCTGGCAAATAAACAGGCTTAATACGAAGAAGATCCAAAAGAAGAGAACTTTCTGTTAAAGTGGGACACAACATGAGGTTTGACTTGGAAAAAATTGGTCAAATAAATCGGCTAGCGCCTGATCTGTGGTTGCCGTCATGTTTTCGAACGAAAGCGAGGAAGGATATGAATTAGATTTACGCTTGGTGTTAACGAAATTATAAAACTGTTCCGGGTCTTGAGAGAACTGGACCTTACAACGGTTTAAGTAACTATTATAACACTGAGCATTAAGCACGGTATATCTTGACCGAGCACTTAAATATCTAGTTAAAACAGATTGAGAACCCGTATTTTAATATTTCCTAAAAAGTCTGGACTTTACATTTCTTAAGTGTGTCAACTCTTTGTTAAACCAAGGAACACAGGAATTAAAAAATGAGTTTATTGCAGTGTTAAAAAACCTTAACTGCCTCGGACATATTATTGCATAAGTAAAGATCAGACCAATTAATGCCAGAAATAAAATTATTTAGCCTCAGAAAGTCAGCCTTGCGAAAAAAATGTATTCGTTTGGTTGACTTTGCTTATTTTTCTTCTATAACTCTACCCGTGTCAAATGTAAGTTCAATTGTAGTGTGATATGGATCTTCCGGTTGCGTGAGTGGTGCTACTCTGGACAGAAACACACCTTCTGATACAAAACACAAATCAAGTAGGCGACCTAGTGAATTTCGAGAATGGTTTACTTGAGATAAGGATATGTCAAGCAGGCCGTCAATAAAATCATGCTGTGCTATAGGTAGTAATACATTCGACGTGATCCTCAGTGGATCAGGTAACTCCAGGTATATTAAAATCACCTAGAACCACCAACTGATCCCTTTCGGAAAGCTTATATAAATAATCAGGAAGTTCAGACAACGTCGGAATATATGAGCAAGTAGACAAATAAATTCAATGGTATTGAATTCCTCAAAAAATAACTCCTCTGACGGGAGGTTTGAGTCAACTCCAATCCCGTCATACTCCTCCCCGTCATACCTGTATATTGCGTACTTACCTGGAAAAACTTCAGAGCTAAAGATCCGGCTTTAACCAGGTTTCTGTAAACACAATAATATGAGATGCAAACGAAAGGCTATCAGAATACAATTTAGTCAGCTTGCTACGCAAGCCTCTTGCATTTTGATAGGAAAGAAGTTAGTTTTTTTAAATTGCCAGTGTACTAATTTGGCCTCGACTAGGAAGTTCGACACACCCGGGCCCCTTCTTCTTTTTCTTAGCCTCGAACTCTTTTACAATTAAATTATTCGGCCAAAAGTCGCCCTAGCATATGGCTACAAAGAGCTCGTTAGGGACAGTTATCTTGAAAGATGAAATGTCTCTAGCATAAGAAAACTTAAACGTTTTCACCTTTACACTATTACAATCGGCTTTAGTTTTGTCTTGTATATAAGACAATACATCAGAAGATGTTCGATCAGGGGAAAGCCGAGAAACAAAAATTTGTTTCTTTAGTGGAACCACTGAAAGGGATTTTGGTGGAGCAGACATTGTTTCTGCAAAACCAACTTGAGACGGTTGTCCGGACTCAGAGGTCTCTTGTGGTGGCGGTGCTACATTCTGAGAGGTAGGTGGATCCACTAATTGTGAAACCACTACGGAAAAATCGGAGTTCTTAAAGTCCCTGTTTGCATGCATTCTGTTACGGATTGTTCGGATACCGAATCTTTTTTAGATGCTGATCTTAGCAACATTTGAGAATTTGCTGCAGTCAGCGTCTGATCCGCCGGAATGCTCTGTTGTTCTTTTGAGTTTGGTTGCGTACCACCAGAGGCCTTTTTGCGCTTAGGGGACTTTTCAAATAGTTTACGACTATTAAACTGCGAATCCAGCGCAGAAAGGAGATCATCAGCTCGGCAACTCCGAAACAGTTTGGCGCATGAACGATTTCATCACGTTCGCAACTTCAACACAAGCATCACAACAGAACTGCAAATTAGGCCTTCTTGAAAGGTCATCACTTGTCCGGCTAGTGAAACCGGCGCACTCGGTGTGCACCATGTTTTCACACAGCAAGCAAGTCATATTAGATTGGACACCCCTGATTACGAGGCTGCATTTTTTGCATAAGCAGACTAAATTATTGCTACTCATTTTACCTATTGAAACCACTGTTCCAAGAAAACGAATTGAAATTTATAAGCGAGCAGTTATTAGTATTAGTTATGAGCGCAGAAACTGCACGCTTAGAACTTTCAAAACAAAGAGAGCGGGAGCGTAATTTAGTTCAAGTGCATGCAAAAGCAACACTGAGAACAGCACTACGACTTACGACGAACAACGCACAAAAGAGAAACGACGGGGTTACAAGAAAAGAAAAAACAGAACAGAATTACGAAAGTAAAACAATTTTTGATTATTATTAGTGCACAAAGATTCAAAGATCACTCGCGAAGCGAACGGAAATTAAATGTAAATTTAAAGATCTGAATGAAAGTGAAAATTGTTTTAATACAACCCACCGATGGGATTAAACTAAAACAAAATACAAAATCGGAGCGCAGACAAAAAAAAACGACCGTTCACTTTGAAAGTCAAAGACGAATGTTATTCCAGTTTACCATTGGTTTTTAACTTAGATCAAAATTTAGACGTATAAGTTCACAGTAAAATGACAAAAGCCAAAGCCCTTTTTGTCTTTTTAGAGACTTACCTCGATGTGGAACTTAAGAAACTTAATAGCTGCGATCGGTCTTGGTGAGGCTATTATGCCAGTAATAAGTACAATTGATGGCCTGTACATAAAAAGCAGCTTTTTAACTTCTGTTTGGTGATGCAAAACAATATAACAAGCTTGATATGGTCCTGAAACAGGAGCTGATTAAACATTTTAAAGAAGAGAGAAAGAAATTGATACTAGAACGCAAATACGAAAATCACAGGATGTGGTCATTTATAAGGACGGGGACTTGGTCGCCATTGTTCGCCACTGTTCATCTCTGGAAGAAAATTGGCTAGCTCGTTTTTAGGTGAAAGCGCGGATTTTGTAAGTTTTTTATGTTATTAGCTAGAAGATTTTATAGAGCAGAATTTGTACTTCACTCGCAAAATTTGGCAACTTACCGGTTAATCATATCTCTGGTTGTACAGTATACACATATGTACATATGGGCCTTCTTGTGAATTAAGGGGGTCTTCTAGTCTAGAAATTTGAGAAAATCGAAAATTTTTTTTTTCATAATTCGATAGTTTTTATATTCAAAAATATCTCCCTAAAAGGATTTTTCAAAACTCAAATTATTTTCAAAGTTATAGCCGCTTTAGTGACGTGGCCACTAGACCGGTTGAGCGAACGACCGGAACAATAAATGGCTGGAAGCCCGGGCTACCTTACTATGAATAACTTTCTCTCCTTCTTTCTATAACAATACCCTTATTCTCAGTATACTACACTAATCGTTTGAAGGTCATTGTATGAAGCTGGGATAGCTGATTAAGGGAATGTAATTTATACGTAATATTCTATCAGTTACGCTGCCCGAAACTTAACGTAAAACTTTAAACGCGTTTTTCTCGAAACTACTTTTTTTGATGAGGTCGTCACTATATCTCAAGATCCAATCAGTCGATTGTCGATTTACTTGAAATTTGGC
Source organism: Drosophila rhopaloa (assembly GCF_018152115.1). Classification (NCBI taxonomy): domain Eukaryota; kingdom Metazoa; phylum Arthropoda; class Insecta; order Diptera; family Drosophilidae; genus Drosophila; species Drosophila rhopaloa. The sequence continues at coordinate 11,833,678 of NW_025335034.1, read as the reverse complement.
ATGAATATTCTTTAAATATATCGCTATCGCCGGAACCAACAAAAAATAAAAATTTTAAATTTTATAATATTTTTAAAAATTTCACATAATGGAAAAATTAGTGGAAAAAATCGACTTTTTTCTTTGAGTAGCCGCCATTTCATGAATTTTTTTTTTTTTTTTGGTGCTACATGCCTTAGCGACATTTGTACTCATTAATAATCTATCATTGTTTTATTTTTCAAATAACGACAAATGATAAAAAAATGGAAAAAAAATATCTATTGCTTTTTTTTATCAATTGTTGAAAAACGCTCGAAATTCAAGACTCTAGACTCTAGACCCTTAAAGTCAGTGTTGTCAGAATTGCTTTCATCCAACTTTGTAATAGAATTCACAGATTCACATGTGACCCGTTTTCGGATGATAACATTTGTTGTTTTCTCCCCAAACTTTAAAGGGCAATATATGTACAGGATATATAGGATATAATAAAAAGGATATCCATTGTTTAAAAGGACAATTACAAACAACGGAAGAAAAGCCTAATAGGTAGTATTCGACACCGAATAACATTGTTTTAGGACCACGGTCGTTGGGGACGAGTGCAGCTAAGGGTTTTCACCATTTTTACAAAAAGGGCGACATTAGCTGACTTATCTCTTTGCTTCTTAAGTTAAAAAAAAAATTGTGATTCAATATATTAAAAAACAAAAAAAAATTTTCATTGTGTTCGTTGGCACCATTAACAATTTTAGCAAAATTAGTTATTCAAAAGCCAATGCATATCTGCAGTTGGATGAATGCATTTATTAAAAAAAACAAAACCAATAGAAGCTATTAGATTACAAAATAGACTCGAGAATTCACGAGTGACAAATAGAAATGCATGGAATTGCATATGCATCTGAGTTAGCGTATGTATCAAAATTGTTGATGCAGTTACGGCAATCATATTGACAAAACCTGAAATATTTGCATGGATTAACTCAAAACAAGAGAGAACGCTATAGTCGGGTGCACCGACTATCAGATACCCGTTACTCAGGTAAAGGGAGTGCGAGGGAGATGGAGATAGAAACTTTGATCACGCATAACTTTTTAACGAATGGTATTGATAGGTATTGATAAACACAATAAAACTGCATTTTTACTTTTCCGAAATATTTAAATTTTTAAAATCGTATATAAGCGATTGTGGGCGTTAAAGAGGGCGTGGCACCTTTTTGAAACAAACTTGCGCTGCGTAGGAACTCCTAGAATCTGCATGCAAAATGCCAATCTTCTAGCTTTTATATCTCAGCGTTCATACGGACGGACAGACAGACGGACAGACGGACAGACGGACAGACGGACAGACGGACATGGCTATATCGACTTGGCTAGTGACCCTGATCAAGAATATATATACTTTATACGGTCGGAAACGCTTCCTTCTATTACATACTTGTGCACGAATACAATATACCCTTTTACTCTACGAGTAACGGGTATAAAAATATAAAACTATGAAGGAATAAAGGCAAGTTATGGTAAAATAAATTGGATCAAAGGAAAATGGAACAAGAAGTGTACTTGGTTCAGTAATTTGAAAAATTTATCAGAGTAGAAGCTTATTTACTATAATTGATACATTTTTGTCAGAAAGGAACTTCATCAGGAAATGAAAACTTAATCAGTGGAAAAACTGGAAACAGCTGCATCAACTTATCGTTGTCGTTGTAAATTGACTCCATTACACCTAAGATATAACATTTTAAGAGTCGCACGAAGATTAGACCTTATTATTAGATAATAGGCCTAAAAACAGCTCACGTTGTACCAGATTTCGTCAGCAAGTTAAAAAGAGAGAAACTATGTCACATGCATTTACTTATTCAGGAGTGGATTACGCCAAAGTCATACGAGAAGAGCACAAAAATCATACAAAGGAATATATAGATACCGATTCAAATTTTGTTGGAGCAAAACATGGGTTTTTGGAGCAGCATCGAAATTGAACTTAATAACTTACCACAACTTTTAACTGAGCTAAGGAAAATAAAAAAGTAGTGTAGCACACCAAAAACTTATGACATAAAAATTTAAAAAAAACAACATTTTAGATAAAAAAAGCGGGATATACGACTATTGTTTCTACTACACATAAAATTTGGAAAAAATGTATATTGATAACTTTTACACTTACACAAAGAACAACAAGGAGAATAGGGCAAAAAAATGAAATCATCGGATATTAATCCACAACGCTTGCAGCTTCCTACAAAATATCAGCTAGGCGCATTATGATATATCTTTTATTATATTATAAGTACACACATATAACGCCATTTCGACAATGCGGTCTACGAAACCGAATTTCTCAGGGTAAACGCTATAATAATGGAGAACAAAAGTGATATATAACCGAGAATAGTCACATAATCAAAGAGCTACAACTTCTTGAGACCTGGATATGGGCTCAGCAGGTGCAAGTCTACATAGAAATGTAAATAAAGGAAGCAAAACATTGGCTTTAGAGATATTTAAGGATCTGCAATTGGCAGATACACTCTTCAACACAACAGAACTGGTATACATTCTATTGAGCAGTGAACATTTTCGTTTGTATGTAAAGGGAGGAAGCTATAAGACAAAAAGGGCAATCTTATAGCAATTTCATCGGTTTTAAGCCGGTTTCCCACTCAAGCAAAGGTACAACAATGGCATCTCGTCAGCGGTTTTGAAACTGGCAAATTTTTAAAGAAGCACATGAACCGGAGAATAAACACGCTTTCTACAAGCCCTACTATTCTGCGAGATCTATTGTGTGCCTTCGCCTTAGATTGTACGTCTGGAGAGATAATCTGAACGATTCAATTAAGGGGGTACCGTATTTAAAATTTTGATTTTATTTTCTGAATGCACAACATTTAAAGAATCTTGCAATTTTCAAAGTCGGTGCACACGATCCTGCAAAATCTACTAGAATAATCGTTTGAAATTTTGCACAGTACTTCGTTACTAAACTCCTCAGGTAACGCCGTCGAGTTTTTTTTGCTTTTGGGAAATTTTTCGTTGTTTTCGATGTTTATGACTTACAAGTGAAAAAAAATTAAAAAAAAATCTTGACAGCGTTACCTAAGGAAATAATGACTATTGATTTTATCAATTCAGATGATTCTGTGATTAGTTACGATGTGCACCGAAAACCACTTTTTTTTTCTAAATGCCGCCGAAGATTCCCTATATCTCACTCACTTTTCAATATTTTTGGATGCCAATTTTTGCACATATTGTTTAAGTGTTTTATTATCACATGGAACAAAAATTTTACTGAGACTATTCGTATTGCCAATAAATATTCGTAAGAAAAGATTTTGCAGCGTATTAACCATACATAACAAAACATATTTGAATTTAAAGAGTAGCTTTTCATATCGTATTAACAAAATTTGGACAAACAAAATAATGTAAAAATAATGTTTTTAAATTAAAGTTAAATTTTAAATAAGAATAATTTTAATTTTTAATGTAAATTTCCCAATTTTTAATATTAAATTAATTAATTGTTCTGTCAATTCGGTAAGAAATTTGTAAGCCAAAAAAAAAGAAATCAAAGGGTAGTTATACATTTTCTTATAAATTTATTTTATGAAGACTTATTGGCCGTTTAAAGCTTAAGGAAAAAAGTAATTTCTTTCAGTTTTAATATACATGGGGCGTAGAATTGTTATTTTCCGTGACCTCTTACAACTATGACATAATGCCAATATTACATTTAAAATATTAGAGTAGGTAATAGTAATATAAATAAATGAAAATGATTCACACGGTAACTACGAGGATCAAATACGGTGCTTTTGACGGTAGATGCTCTATGTGCCAGCCCAAACCATTTAAGGAGGGGGTTTGGTATTTACATTTTTTTGCCTTTTTTTATATTGTTTTCTGAATGAACAACATTTGAAGAATATTGCGTTAAAATTTTACATTGATCCAAGTAAAACTTCCGAAGTTATGGGCAGTTGAACGTAGGTGAGTTAGATCGTTTTGTATTCGATTTTTGGGTGCCCAAAACTTTAAAATGCTCTCCTGAAAAGTTGCCATTTTTAAGTCAGTGAGCACGATCTTGCTGGACGAATCGCTTTGAAATTTTGCACACTATTTCTGTACCTAAAACCGCAGGTAATGACGTCGAGAGTTTTTTTAAATGAGTATTTTTCATTTTATAATAACTAATATATCGAATTTTTAGGCTAAAATCACGTTTTTGACTTCAAAGTGTTACCAAAAATCCGAAAATTGAATACAAAAAGAACTCAGCGTAGTTACCTTTAGAAACATCTTAACTAGTAAACAATTTTTAATCCAGTAACGAGTTATGCTATTCACCGCAAAACCTTTTTTCCTGGAGGCGCCTACGGAGCTTGGGTGCAAACGGCTCATTTATTTTTATACCCTTGCAGAGGGTATTATAATTTTGGTCAAAAGTGTGCAACGCAGTGAAGGAGACATCTCCGACCCTATAAAGTATATATATTCTTGATCAGGATTACCTCCTGAGTTGATATAGCCATGTCCGTCTGTCCGTCTGTCTGTTTCTACGCGAACTAGTCTCTCAGTTTTAAAGATATCGAATTCAAACTTTGCACAGGAAGTTGGGACTTTCTATGGGTTTTACATTTGGCCAATCAATACGACGTACCAAATTTCATAAGGATTGGCCGACTATATCTTATAGCTGCCATATAACTGACTGATCGGGAATGCCATAACTTTGGTGTTTGTTAAGTTAGGAAGTTGGGACTTTCTATGGGTTTTATTTTTGCCCAATCAATCCGACATATCAAATTTCATAAGGATCGGCCGACTATATTTTATAGCTGCCATATACATAACTGAACGATTGGAAATGCCATAACTTTGGTGTTTTTAAAGTTAGGAAGTTGGGATTTTTTATGAGTATTAAGAATGCATCATATGAATAATTTTGGAGAATATAATTTGCAGAATATTCTGCAAGGGTATTTCAACTTCGGCTCCGCCCGAAGTTAGCTTTCCTTTCTTGTTTTTTTTATGATAATTTGTGAAAACATAGTTTAAATGTTGTACTTTGATATGCTTTTTTTGGCCGAATTAACCATATCCAACTTAAAAAAAATTTAAATTAAAACAAACCTATTTTCTAATAAAAGAAGTAGGTTTCTCCATCTGGCAAGAAAAATTATTAATATTTACTTGTACAATCATTTACAAGTTAAGTTTCTTGCTGAAAACTGATCTTAAAAATGTGTTTTTAAGTGCCTAGATTTTGTTTAAATTAAATAAATTAAATAAAAGTTGTAAATCGGTTTTATTTATATTTTAGATGAGTTCCGCAGTAAGGTGGCTTGCCACAGTGATGTTGCTCAACTAGAGTGTAATCCGTACTCCCGGATAGCCATATATAGTGCCAGCTTTGGAAGAACCGAGTACGAGAGCATTCAGTGCCCCCAACCACAAGGCGTTCGTGAAGAAAGTAAGTTAGGGTTATTGCAAATTATCACATTTGTTGGCCAAAATAAATAACTCTTTACTTTAAAAGTCCTTAAGACTTTTACAACTCGTATTTGCTAAAATGTTCAAATTAGGCAATGGTTAGATGGTCTGTTCAAATTCTTCAAATTATCATATAATTATTTCTGACTTATTTTATTATTTTTTATTCAAAAAATAAAATTTCAGGAAAAGTGATTTATTTCATAACTAAATATTAAAATTGGTAGTTTTAGACTGTTTACAGAAACACTTCAAAAATGTCACTCAAACGAAAACCAAAGCTATTTTCGGCAATCCGACATTTTTATACCTTCACATCCATACCGAAAATTGATGAATGAGTTTGAAAATAAATTTACCGATCGGCGAATAATACTTATAATAAATATGTCAGTTATATAATAGATAAAGGGTGTAAAAATCCGATATGAACTATGCTCAAGTTGTCAAACCATAAGACAAAAATATCGAGGTATACGAATTATTTTACAAAAACCAACCAATTTAACTTCAGCTGTAAGACCTATGTCAACGTATATTAGCTACATGATATTGTCATCATTTTTATTGATATAGCGGAAAACATTATATAAGACAAATTTTTAAAAAATGAGCAATCGTTCCTCGTTAGTAACATATTTTTAAAGTATATGAACCGAAATCAGATCCAATAATACGGGAAATAAACTTCTACTTCTTCAATTTCTATTCTTCTATTTCTATTTTTGCCAATTGCTTTAATAGCTAAACTAAAACAGTATTTCTAAAATTGCTCAGAAAATACTATATTTTGGAGTGTAAACGGACAGACGGACGGACGGAGATGCCTAGATCGACATGCCCTATTTTAAATTATAAATATGCTTTCCTTAATAATATCGTTCCACTTTAAACATCTTGTTTATAGTTAAAAGCGATTCGTTAGAAAGTTATAACAAAGATATTCTTTTATCGACTTTTAAGAAGACGTTTTCGCCAAAAAAAGATTTTATTCGCCATAGCGGTTAATCGATCTCATATTTGTGACACTAAATTTGCATCGTAATGTTTGCCTTCAGCGTGCCTGGCCTCGTTTGCCACAGAGACCGTAATGCAAATTTGCCATGGCCGGCGGAGATGCAACCTGGCTGCAGACGCGAACACTTTTGGTACCCCTTGCCAACCCAATTCTCGGATGTACTTGAAAGTTGTTTATACATGCGGTAAGTGAAAAATCGAGGCCCGGAACCGAACAGTGTACTTTGCAAGATAAATGTCGAATGCATTTTAAATTATGTACTTCACATAAACTCCGTCTAATCTTCTTTTTGCGCATGTATAGTTCCAAAGCAAGTTCTAAAGGACAGCAAGGATTCGGAAAAGGAGCCTGACGAAGCTGAGGATTTTGAGGGCGGAATGAATGACCTTTATGACGATGAGCTGATTTATAAGGAGTCCGAGGCGATTCCAAAGCTGTATAGCAACACAACAACCCCAGGACGCCGCAACGGCACCAGCGGGCTGGGGTCAGGAACCGATAACCCGACGAGCAATCAGACCATGACAAACAACTCTTTGGTCACAGATGTCGATAGCAGTGGCGTGAATCCTGTGATGACACACAGTGCTGACTTGAGTCTGGAAGGTGATTAATTTATGACTATCAAACTTTCGTTCCTTTTTTTGCTGAAAAGCGGGTTCTTAGTTTTCAAGTGTGAAAATTGATTTTTAAATTCAGTGCTATTTTAAAACAGTAAACAAATAAAAGTCGAGGGTGTTGTTTACCGACTTAAACATTATTTTTATTATTGTATACAGTCTTTTATTTTGAGATTTTCTTAATGATTGTCCTAATGATTGTCCCAATGATTGTCTTTAAGATGTAAAAATTTTTGATATCTTTTTCTCACTATTTAGAGTTGTTGAAGAAGAAGCAGTGTAATGCCTATTAGTGATTTCTACCAGGTTTCTTTAAACTTAATTTTATAGGGTTTATTCTTCGCGGTAAGGACAATATTCTTAGCTATCGGATATTCTTAGTTTACATATTTTCTTTAAACTGTAATTTATTGTAATTTTTAAAAACTTGTTTGTTTCAACAGAGGACCAAGAGCGTCTTTATTTGTATCTGCTTGCGTTGGGCTCACTCGGAGTGCTCTTCTGCATAGTAATTATCGCCACTAGGTTAGTGCTTCAAAAGCGTCGCGATCTAAATACTGACACGCACTCAAGCTCTTCGCTCAAAGGAAGAGCAAGAGCAGGAGCATTAGTTGAGGAGACAATTATTTCGAGCGGATTCAATGACACGATTTCCGAAATAGACGCCGATATTGACATGAAAACTTCGCAGCCTGTGCCCTTCGTGTCTAAGAACGAGGTAAGTAGTTTTTAATAAGGTCGTTCCGCTACCCACCATCTTACCTGCCCCATGCAGAATTATTTGACATACGCGCCAGCAGGCAGTCTGTATGCAGGCTTATCCCCTAACCAACATACCTCAGTTGCTAGCCCGGGATCCACAGCCGGGATAATGGCAAATCCGCTCTTGGTGGGGACTCGTCAGTCACCCGACCTCATTGGCATTACCCCGGGTCCCTTTGTGACCACGAATATCGCCAGTACAGGCGATCAGGGTACGATGGCGGGCATTTTGACGTCAGCTATTGTGATTGGAGCCAAAGCCCCCAGTAGCAGTGCCATAAGTAAGTAATCCATCCCATTTTACCAATGATTCCAATATTTTTCTCCCTCGCAAGGCACCATGGTACCCATAACTTCGCTGGCTCAGTATACGTCGGCGCCGACAATCAGAGGCAGGTATTTAATTAACGCCGACACCATGGGCGTGCTTCATCGGCCAAGTAACACGCCGACCCCCCGACCTCGCTAGCCGGGAGCTCGCCAGTACATCCGCCTCAATCGGTTCCATTACCCCCGCCGCTGGGTATGACTGTGACTCCACAGAGCCATGTGTCCATGCCTATTGGGGGATCATCGACCTTGCGGCGCGCCAAGCCGCCCATGTTACATCCGCAGCTTTCATACGACGGCACTGCTCCACGCACTCTCTCCACAGGCGTGGCCGTTGGCTCACAGTTCTACTACGGATGACAAAGCACACTAGACTGCGAGCCCCATGTGTACACAACAGCTTTGGGTGTGGGAATAGGCGTGACTCCGTCAATTTCCAGTACCCAAGGGTCGTTCGATGCGGCAGATCGAGTAAGCGCAGTAGACGGATTGACTACATCTTAGCCAATGGCGCCAGCAGATCCAAACTGATCTACGTTCCTGGACAATTGTGTGCTAACTGCAGGGCGCATTCCCTAGAAATGTCGTTTGGGATTTCCCTCACCAGCTAAACCCATATCTAAAGTAAAGTAGGCGTCCATCTGATGCACTGCCTTTGAATTGGTCAGAAAAACATGGAAGCTGTTCTGAACATGTACGGGAAACCGTGAAATGTAATTAGCTAATGAATATATTTCATTTTGGGATAATTTTCAGATAATACTATAGGATAATAGAAATTGGGATTATCTGGGCTACATAAATAGGTTCCCTTTTCGCCAGCGTGACCACTACTAAAATGTATGTTTAAAATATTTGTTCGTAAAATTGGTTGTATTATACATGACAGTAAATTGCGATATCAAAATATACGGGCAAAAATAATCGTACACATATTGTCGATCAGTAGGCTAAATTAGATAAATTGCTCCTTATCATGTAATGTTAGTTTTTGGGCTTTAGTATATTAGTAGTTTATAAATTAGTTTACATTGGGACTCAACCGCAAGTTTAAATTCGAATCATACCACCCAGTGACTTGCAACTCTCATGTCGGTGTATTACGTCCTTTGTTGAATATGTGCAAATTTAAAATGTAAAAAGTACTTTTTGTTAATTACTTGTATATATCTTAAATACGTTGAGCTGTCCGCAGCTCTGAGCATATAAACAAAAAACATTTATATTATGTTGATCTACTCGTGATTTTTGGTTACTGTAAAGTGCCTTCCTAATTAGCCTTTAAGTGTGTTCTTTATGTGTACTTAAAACCTAGAACCATCGTCTGAAATATAAAAAACCGGTACCCAGATAAATACGAACAATACATTGTATAGTAATATTTTCATTGAAACATTGTAAATAAATACTGTAGTAGTCAAAATATTCTCATAATAGCAAACCCACAATTACAGGAACAGTTATCTGCAAATTATTGGAATGTTGATAGTGGAATTTCAAAATTGTAAAAATATGTATAGTTGCAAGGGAAAAGGACAAATTTTTTAAGGACATTCAAGATTCCCAATATAACGCTATTAATCAAGTGTATATACTATTTATTTTAGGTCAGACTTAAGATTTAGGCTAATTCATAAAAGACAACTGGTATTTGTATATCAAAAATGTTAAGGAAAATGAAAAATAAACCAACTAAATCATGAAAAATGCATGCTGGCACATAATTAACCAAGTAAATTCCATGATGGATATGGCTACGTCTTGCTCGTTAAATATGTAAAACTCTTAAAAAGAAATTAAAGGAAGGATATGTAGAATAAGTTTACATGGTAGGTAAACTGCAAAAAGCTCTTAGTTGTCTCTTTTCCTTATTTATTATTAAGTATTGTAAATTTTATACGATTTATTTTAATGAAATAAATAAATTATGTATTATTATTCCGAATACAAGTTTTATTATTTGGGTACCTATTTCAGATTTTAGAAAATTCTTAAAGGTTATATGTTTTCATTGAAAATGTTATTGGTTTTTCTTTCTGGTTTCTTAATTGGTAAGTACTCTTCACATCGTCTTCAGGAGAAGTTATGTGAAATTTCATTACGGCATGAATTGTATTCATTAACCGTTACTATGTTGTTAAGCTTTTTATGTTTTGACTGACAACTAGACTGGTGAGTAGTTTATGATTGAGGGTGCGCTTAACAACAGCGAAGAAGGCGGAAGGGGAAAGTTGAAAGATCCGCTAATGCGCGCATGCCAAGGTGGCCTGCCAAGGGCACCGAGGTAAAATTGTAATTGGAGGACTTTGGACTGCAAAGAAGAGGCGCCGTGAATTAACGGGATATCGGTGAACCTTGGACCCGGTAGAGTGATCGGAGGCAGCAGAAATAATGGGGCACAGGCCTATATAAGACGGGGATACGGAACAGGGATCAAGGATCACATGGACATAGACATTCCGGATTGGTGTTAATAGACTTAGGGGTTGCGTTGGAGTGGTACACGCTTGAATCAGGTGTCAAGCCAGGTGTTGAACCAGGCGTTGAACAATGTGTTTAACAAGGTGTTTAAAAAACCGGTAAAAAAAGGACAGGTCTTAAGCCAGTTGCCGAGCCAGGTGTTATACCGAGCCAAAGAAACTTAAGCTTAACATTGGTCATGAGAGGCTAAAGTGGTTAAATAGTATAGAGCGTTCGTCCGGAAGAATTGCTTGTTGGCTCACACAGATTTCACAGGATTTCGTTGGTCCACTACCTGTATCAAAGCACGGTTGTCGACCGATTCTACTAGATAATACCGATGGACGGGTTGTCAAAGGTTATAATGGCAGACACCGGAAAGCAATTTACAAGCAGATTGTTCTTCGAGGACTGCACCAGTTGACAACCCCTTGTACGCCATAGAAGATTAAAACGGAGAAGGCTTCTGTTAAGACGATGATTACTCAGTTCTCAGTTGACAACCCCTTGTGCGCCGTAGGAGATTAAAATAAGGAAGGCTTCTGTTCGGTAAAGACAATGATTACTCAGTTCTCAGGGGCAGATCAGACCAGATCTACTAACTTGCAGTAAACACGAGTATAGCCGACATTCTCCAGCATTTATATTGTAAGATATTTATCCACGTCTGCGCTATACAACGAGCCAAAACGGAACAGGAAGAAAAACTTACTCGCTTATTATGATCTTGATAAGGCAATATTTACCTTTAGATAATTGACAGCCCAAATTACGGTCCTCAATCGTAGTGTATTAAGGGGGTCTTCTAGTCTTAGGGCTTGAATTTCAAGCTTTTCTTTAACAATTAGTAAAAAAAAAGCAATAGATATTTTTACTATCCGTTTTTTTATTATTTGTTTATTAAACTTAAAGGAGTACATAAAATAAATTTAAAAAAAAATTGTTTTCATTTAGTTATTCGTTATTGAAGAAGAGGGAAAAAAAGAGGTCGTGCCCTCGTCGCCATCATTTCTATGCTTGTCGTTTTTTGAAAAAGAAAACAATGATAGATTCTTATCTTTTTCATGAAATGGCGGCTACTCAAAGAAAAAAGTCGATTTGTTCACTAATTTTTCAATTTTGTCGGACTTTTAAAAATATTATAAAATTTAAAATTTGTATTTTTTGTTGGTTCCGGCGATAGCGATATATTTAAAGAATATTCATGCCAAATTTCAAGTAAATCGACTGATTAGATCTTGAGATATAGTGGCGACCGCATCAAAAAAAAGTAGTTTCGAGAAAAACGCGTTAAAAGTTTTACGTTAAGTTTCGGGCAGCGTAACTGATAGAATATTACTTATAAATTATATTCCCTTAATCAGCTATCCCAGCTTCATACAATGAGCTTCAAACGATTAGTGTAGTATACTGAGAATAAGGGTATTGTTATAGAAAGAAGGAGAGAAAGTTATTCATAGTAAGGTAGCCCGGGCTTCCAGCCATTTATTGTTCCGGTCGTTCGCTCAACCGGTCTAGTGGCCACGTCACTAAAGCGGCTATAACTTTGAAAATAATTTGAGTTTTGAAAAATCCTTTTAGGGAGATATTTTTGAATATCAAAACTATCGAATTATTTTCGATTTTCTCAAATTTCTAGGCTAGAAGACCCCCTTAATATGGTCCATTCCGAGGTGCCAGCATGAGGGCTGAGTCTATAGATGAGCAGCAAATCCACGTCGGGGTTACCAAATGTTTGGCCAATCGCGAACGATTCGTGTTTGACTCAAAATAGTTGATCTTATAGTGGTCAACGATTATTCTCGGGTCACAAGATATCGCTTTTCGAAATTGTTAGTGTGTAGCATATTAAATGGCCGACACTATAGCGTCGGGTTTAAAATGGTGGGTCTTTTTAATAGCGATATTGCTTCAGGTTGGTCGTCCGAACTGCCAACTGTAACCTTAACAGGTAATCGTTGGGGCATCTGAAAACACGGTGACAACCTCTGATTTAGATGAGTATGTTTTTTATTTTAACATGCTAGTTTATTTCGGACGTTGATGCACTATGATCAGCGCAAACAAGTGGCCCTTACGGCAACAAGCAGTGCTTGTAACGCTCGGAGCCCTATTCCCAAATGGGCGTAAAAAACGAGATTGCGAAGAATGAAAAAGGAAACGGACAGAATAAAATTAGAATGCATACGAAACAAAATACTAATACTAATTTTGTGCTAAATAAGATAAAATTAATAATTTTAAGATTGGCAAGGAGTCAGTAGTAGAAATAGTATGGTATAGTCTATTATAGTCACTACACAGTACTCTAAAAGGTTCATGCATATCAAAGTTTAATCTACAATGATGTAAAATTAGAGGAATAAAGTTCCTGGTAATTCTATTAGGCACAGAGAAGTTTAGGCGACCCAGTAACTCGGGACTTTCCACATCCCCGTGAATAAGTTTAAGAAGTGCCAAGCATCGTTCTACGGTTTAATAAGGATGGTAGATTAATTAGAAGAAGTATACTGAATAGGATAAGGCCCCGTAGAGCAAATAATGAAAAGTTCTTTTGCACTGACTCTATCCGGTCTATATGTACACCATTCTGAGGACTCCGAACTATTGAACAGTATCGATTGGCCTAATAAAAGTTTGCCACGCCCACTCTAACGCCCAAAAACCCATTAAACGCTTAAGCCTGGCTAGCGCCTACATTTCCGCCTTTCATGGCGCCATCTAACGGATCACTTTGGAACAGCTGGCCAAGGTGCTCAACAGAGTCAACGTTAATTCTCGATAAGGATTTCTATTAAAGGAAATTGCGATGGTTTTCATTTGTCAATACCGAACTATATCCCAAGAACTATGCAAATCAAATCATGTTAGCCAAATTGGAGGTCTGAGTCAAACAATGGCGTATGTGTGTATGTATGTAAGCATATACATATGTATGTATTTACATTGTACACAGTTTCAATTGCCCGGCAAAGATAACTCCTTTCAAGAAAGCTATTCGCTATACCCGTTACTCGTGTTGTGTAAACATTTAGTCCTTAATATACATAATACTATTTAAGAATGTATGTGTTTAGCCAATATAAGTAAGTATGTTTAATATTTCTAGTCAATTTATTACAAGAAGGTATATTTATATTAAGTTGTTTAGCTGAGTAACGGGTATCTAATAGTCGAGGCACTCGACTATAGCGTTCTCTCTTGTTTTCCTTCTATAAATGTCGTGATGTCGTTCAATGCCACCGGTGCCAAGAATTTGGACACACTAAAAATCAACTGCGTCAGATGTGGCCTACAACACGACTTCGAGGCCTGCTTAAAGGATGTTTATCCAGTCAAATGCGTAAACTGTGGCGGTAACCATACAGCTAGATATAAAAGCTGTCTAAAAAGAGTGCAGACGTGTTTTGCGCGAGCTCCGGAAAAAAACAGCTCAAAAGTGAAAAAAAAAATAACTAAAAATACTCGAGTGGTGTAATAAAACTAAGAAGTGCCACGAGTGATTCAAAAAATGAGCGTAGAAGCTCCCTAGACCAGAGAAACAGTTATATCTCTTATTTCTCAACCCGTGATACAGAAGTAGAAAGAACTTATTCAAAGAGCAACTCAGCCCTACTGACCATTGACAGTGCAAGAGCACGGTCTTGTTCTCCCGCCCTACTCACACCAACTCCCACTTCATGGAGCTTGCAGTGTAGAACCCCACCCCCAGCTTCGACTCACAGCTCACCAGCCTCGAGCACTGCGACCTCGTTAATTTCTGCAACCGCAGCCACTGCAATAACAACATCAACGGTCGCCGTTAACAACAACGGGATTTCGAATGCGTTTGCAACTTCTGCAGCGCCGAATAAAACTACAAAGCCAATTGTAAGTACGAGTGAAAATATCGGCAATATCAAACAACAACAAGTGGGTCCGGCTATACAGACTGGCATGGACCGTTACATCCAAATCAAACGGAAGCTAAGTCCGCAAAATAAAATGGTTGGAAATAAACCAAAACAAAATTGCCCTAATAAAGGCAGCGAATAAACAGGTGCATCTAGTAACAACAGATTCGGCCTATTGTCGGAAATTGATAATAATCAATCCGAATCTGGACAGGCTGTTCAAAAGAAACCAAAGCCCCCACCAATTTACATAAGGGAACAGAACTCAAATGCCCTAGTAAAGAAAATTATTGCGCTGGTCGGGAATGACAACTTTTATGTTACTCCTCTTGTTAAAGGGAATATTCATGAAACCAAGCTTCAAGCTAAAACTGAAGATCAATTCAGAGCTGTAACTAATTACCTAGACGAGGCTAGGAAACCCTACTACACGTACCAGCTCAAGAGTAGCAAGGGCTTGCAAGTAGTGCTAAAGGGCATAGAGCCCGACGTATCCACCAATGAGGTAAAAGAGGCACTGAAAGAAAAAAGATTCTTCTCCAAAAATATTATTAATATTATCAACAAAAATAAAAAGCCTCAACCACTCTTTAAGGTCGAACTGGAGCCAGAAAGCAGAGCCTTGAAGAAAAATGAAGTACACCCGATCTATAAACTGCAATTCCTGTTGCACAGAAGGATTACTGTTGAAGAACCGCATAAGCGGAATGGCCCGCTGCAATGCACAAACTGCCAAGAGTATGGACACACCAGAAACAACTGCGGGCTTCGTTCAGTCTGCGTAGCTTATGGTGGCTTCCACAAATCCGAACCTTGCCCTGCAAGCAAAGAAGACCCAAAGACAAAGAAATGCGCTAACTGTGGAGATAACCATACCGCAAACTACAGAGGCTGCCCGGTCTATAAAGAGCTGAAGAGTCAGTTTCAACAAGCAAAACAAGCACGCTCCCAGAATGCACGAAATGCGTACGTGCAATCCCAAACCACACCTAATGTTTTCTTTGCGAAAGCAGCCAGATCTTCATTTGGGCCCCTCAACACAAATGGGGGAGTTTCATACGCCACTGCCCTAAAATCAGGACTTGCCAATCAAACGGGGTTCCCACAAGCTCAATGCTCTGAGCAAAATATAATAACACCTCAGCAAGCAATAGGACAAATACCAAACAGCATGGAAACCATGATGCTGACTTTACAACAGGGTATGATGGAATTTATGTCCTTCATGAAAACAACAATGACAAACCTTATGCAAAATCAAAACATTTTAATAAATTTGCTCACATCCCAACAATCTAAATAATCGAAGTCTTGTCTTCGAATATCCATGTGAAATGCCAATGGCGTTTCACGGCACAAACTTGAAATAACTCAATTCCTCAATGAAAAGCAAATAGATGTAATGCAGCTGGCAGAAACGCATCTCACAAGTAAATACAACTTCCAAATAAGAGGCTATACTTCATACTGCACAGATCATCCGGACGCTAAGGCTCACGGAGGAACTGGAATCCTAATCAGGGAACGCATTAAGCACCACTTTCACCAGAGGCTTGCAACAAATTATTTGCAGGCTACATCTATAAAACTACAAGCAGGCAACGGCAGTATCACCATAGCCGCTGTCTATTGCCCACCTCGTTTTACAATAACTGAAGAGCAATTCTTGGACTTCTACAATTCACTCGGAGATCGCTTAATAGCAGAAGGAGACTACAATGCCAAGCACACGCACTGGGGATCAAGACTCGTGACGCCCAAAGGAAGACAACTGTATAAAGCAATCAAAAATTTGAGCAACAAACTCGACTATGTCTCCTCTGGCAGTCCCACATATTGGCCAGCTGACCCCAGAAAACTCCCGGACTTAATTGACTTCGCTGTGACCAAGAACATCCCAAGAAATTTAGTAAGCGCCAAATCGCAATCGGACTTATCATCGGACCACTCGCCTGTTTTAATAACTCTCCTCAAAGCCCGAAAGTAATCGAGCACCACTTCAGGCTGACCTCGACTAGAACTAACTGGCTAAAGTACAAAAAGTACGTAAGTTCCCACATTGAACTAACACCACAGTTAAACATAGAGAACGACATCGACTTCTGTGCTGATGCCCTGGAGTCAGTACTCGTGGCAGCAGCCAAAATCTCAACACCAGAAGAGACAATCGTGCGTAGCAATCAATACAAAACTAATCTGCAAATCGAACAACTGGTTCGGGAAAAACGACGTCTACGACGCGCTTGGCAATCCTGCAGATCGCCCCATTCGAAGCAACTCTATAATGATGCCACCCGCAGACTCACCAAAATCCTCAAGCAAGAAGAGGTGCTTGCGCAGCGCCGGTGCATCGAGAAACTTTCGCCGACCATCCTTTGTGGAGAGGTCACCCAAATTTAAGCTCTCCGATAGAATCAGTCACTCCGATTAGAAACTCCTCGGGTACTTGGGCCGGCAGTGACGAAGACAGAGCCGAAACATTTGCTTTACACCTACGAAATGTATTTCAGCCAAACGCCGCTACAAACTCTCTTCAACTACCGCCGCTTAGCTCTAAAATTGCAATTAACCCGATTTTGTTCCAAACACCTGAAATTGCTAACGTCATTAGGAAGCAAAAAAAACCGAAAAAGGCTCCAGGGGGCGACCTAATAACCCCAAAAATGATAATTGAACTTCCAAACTGCGCAGTGGATGTTATAGGCAAGCTATTTAACGGGATCACAAAAGTTGGCTACTACCCCAAAAAATGGAAAAAGTCCGTGGTTATAATGATACCGAGGCCTGAGAAAGACCACACAATTCCCTCATCGTACAGGCCAATAAGCTTACTATCGTGCCTGTCCAAATTGCTGGAAAAATGCCTGCTCACGCGCGTTACACCATATTTAAGAGAACAAAACTTAATCCCGGCACATCAATTCGGGTTTCGTGAAAGCCTCGGAACCATCGAGCAAGTCAACCGGATAACTTCAGAAATCCGTACAGCCTTCGAAACATCGGGAATATTGTAGTGCGATATTCCTCGACATCTTTCAGGCATTCGACCGAGTGTGGCTTGAAGGCCTTATGCATAAAATCATAACATTACTGCCAGAAAACACTCATAAGTGACTTAAGTCGTACCTCTACCACAGAGTCTTTGAGGTTAGATGCAATACAACGACATCCAACGAGTATAACATTGAAGCCGGAGTCCCACAAGGTAGCGCCCTGGGCCCTACCCTGTTTGTCCTATACACAGCAGACATCCCTACGAACGAGAGGCTGACTACGTCCACATTTGCTGACGACACCGCAATCTTGAGCCGCTCGAGATGCCCAACTAGAGCAACAGCTCAACTATATGATCATTTGGTGGTGAAAAGTGGCTATCAGACTGGCGAATCTAAATTAATGAACAAAAGTGTAAACATATAACGTTTACCCTTAACAGACAATCGTGCCCCCCGCTAACTTTGAATAGTACGCAGATTCCCCAAGCCAGCGATGTAACAAATCTCGGCGTTCACCTCGACAGGCGCCTAAACTGGCGGAGGCACATTGAATGCAAGAAAGTACATCTCAGACTTAAAGCTAGCAGCCTACACTGGATTATAAATTCTCGATCACCCCTGTATCTGGACTTTAAAGTTCTTCTCTACAACTCCACCCTTAAGCCCATTTGGACCTACAGCTCCCAGCTCTGGGGGAACGCGAGCAACAGCAACGTTGACATCATACAGCGCTCACAATCAAAAATCCTGCGAACAATCACTGGGGCACCATGGTATGTTCGGAACGAAAACATCCACAGGGATCTGGGCAACCACCGGTCAAAGATGAAATAGCAAAGCAGAAAGCGGCCTAACATAACAAGCTTACACTGCACCCAAATAATCTCGCAAGGAACCTAAGACGGGTTTCAAACAGAACTCGTCTGCATCGTAACGATCTACCAGCCCAGCAATAAATATTAGGGCCCGTTAGTCTAAATTCAGTCATGAATTACATGACTGTAAGTTAAGTTATATTCTTAAGATTCGATATACTTATTGTTAGTCTCATATAGAGAAGATTCAATAAATAAAGTATATATTTAAAAAAAAACAAGAGAGAACGCTATAGTCGGGTGCTCCGACTATCAGATACCCGTTACTCAGGTAAAGGGAGTGCGAGGGAGATGGAGATAGAAACTTTGATCACGCATAACTTTTTAACGAATGGTCCGATTTGAAAAATTTCTTCTACATTTCGATAGGTATTGATAAACACAATAAAACTGCATTTTTACTTTTCCGAAATATTTAAATTTTTAAAATCGTATATAAGCGATTGTGGGCGTTAAAGGGGGCGTGACACCTTTTTGAAACAAACTTGCGCTGCGTAGGAACTCCTAGAATCTGCATGCAAAATGCCAATCTTCTAGCTTTTATAGTTTCCAAGATCTCAGCGTTCATACGGACAGACAGACAGACAGACAGACGGACAGACAGACGGACAGACGGACAGACGGACAGACGGACATGGCTATATCGACTCGGCTAGTGACCCTGATCAAGAATATATATACTTTATAGGGTCGGAAACGCTTCCTTCTACCTGTTACATACTTTTGCACGAATACAATATACCCTTTTACTCTACGAGTAACGGGTATAAAAAAAAAAAATTTATCAGCAGGTTACAAAACAACGAAAAAGTCACACATCCCATCGCAGCAACGTTCCCCAACATCCGGTTATAAGAAATGTTCGGTCAAACTTTGTGGCTCCAAACTCCTACGCTAACACCGTCCATGGTCAAAGTCAATAGTTTCCCCCACTGGGCAGCAACAACAGGATGCAAACTCATTAACACCGTCAAATAGTACCACCTCGACAGCAGCAGCCATCACAACAACAACAAAGGCCTTAACAACGACAACCGCCAGATCAAAAGCAGCCGTTTTCCCCTCAACAACAGCGACTCAACTAGGAGCAATTGCAATGGCAGCGTCAAGAGCAAATGTTCTTGTAATCCAACGAAAATCTGCCAATCCTCCTCGCTTATATTGACAAGCTATTCAAAATGATGGTATAGATAATGCGACTTGTCTCAAAAGTGCTACCCAAAATTCTCCAGGCACTTTTTAAACATTTTCAAAAACATATGTCCCTAAGTTTTCCGATTGATCTGAAAATCCACGTTCTTTTCTACCAAAGATCTCAAGCTGGCCAGACGTATGGTCACGCCCCATCCAGACTGGTAACGTAACCTCAAGTCGGCTCATAAGCCATGTGACTTGAAAGAAAAACCAGGCCAAACCAGCGGCACTGCCCTTCCTACTCACTGCAATTGCAGATCAGGGAGGCCAAAAATAAATCAGTTCAGACAGACAAAAGGAAATCATCAGGTGCCAGCCACCCAAAGGGTAATTGTTTCCTTATTATATTTGCCTCCAGACCCCACTGATTCCCCGCGTTTTTTACAGGAGGGTCTGGCCCCTTATAAACCCTTATAAAACATTATTTGCCAGTACCCTTCATGCATTTTATTTGTTTTTTTATTTATTTTTTTACTTTAGCTGTAGCCAAATAGTACCAACCAGCCATCTAACCTGAACTGCCAGTCGCCGCAGTACAGGGAGGACATACTAATGGAGACGCAATGAACAATCCAAAAGTGCAAATGTGAAAAGACAGTATAAAATAAAATAAACACATAACCCCTAAATTAACCCTAAGTTGCCTAGCACGTGCACCTGCCCATGTAGGCATAAGAAAATAATAATGTATAAAAATATTAATAATAAGTGCTAAAGATTAAATATCTTAATTTGTTTGTGTTTTGACGGGTTAATTTAAAACAAAAACTATGTAAAAGTGGTTATATCTGTCTATTCTCTCGCCCACTCCGGCTAAAATTAACTAGTTATTAAAGTTCGGTTAAATTAAGCTAAAGCGTTTTATCTAATTTTGTTTATTAAAAGTAAAGATCTAGTATCCAAAAAGTGAAAAGATAACGTGTTCCTATACCCAATATTTCTGCCATGAGTGTTATTTTTTTTCTTTCTTCTTTTTCTTTGCTGAAACCCAATAAGAATAAATAAATAAAACACTAGAAAGTAGACCAGTAAAGTCAAACAACAAACACATTCACCGATTAATCTAACATACTTATTTTTGATCAGCTGTCGCCGCCGGAGAAAGATCTTTCGCCGTTGGATTGACGACCATGTAAGTGAACAACAAAAATAAAATGAAACCCACCAAGTTATATGGATTTGCTCCTGTGATTGTTTTGTTGAAAGTGTTAAGAGAATTTGACCATGCCCTTCAGGCATATTGGCAAGGAGTAAAAGAGACAGAACAACGCTAAAGCCTCTCTCTCTTTCATTTCTTCTAGATGAGCAGTTTTATTTATTTTTGGCCTATCCAATTTTTTATTACTGTCGCTCTCTTTCTCTAACGCATGCAGCCACGAATCGAGACGCGATAAGAGCTTTGCGATCTTTGTGTTTACAGTTTGGTATTCGCTGCCTTCTAAGCCTTGACCTAGTTTAATTTTTGTAAGATGCTGAGACACAGTGGCGGCTCAACATAATGTGTATGGCTAAACTTTACTTAGTTCTAGTAATATGAAAGCGATTTAAACTTAATAATATTTAAATTTATAACTATCTATAACTACTCATGGCAAACTATTGAAACATATTACATATCTTATATATATAATTATTGTTGTACTTTATATGAAATATATTGAACCCTCTTATTTCAGCCACCTTATCTCACTCACTTTGCAAGTAGGTAGTTGACTAGGGAATTAGGGAAAATGAAATGATAATAATGTAGGCAAAAAACTCATGAAAATGATATTTAATTCCTTATCTTTATTATACCCTTGCAGAGGGTATTATAATTTTGGTCAAAAGTGTGCAACGCAGTGAAGGAGGCATCTCCGACCCTATAAAGTATATATATTCTTGATCAGGATCACCTCCTGAGTTGATATAGCCATGTCCGTCTGTCGGTCTGTCTGTTTCTACGCAAACTAGTCTCTCAGTTTTAAAGCTATCAAGTTGAAACTTTGCACACACCCTTCTTTCTTTTGCACGCAGTATATATGTCGGAACGGCCGGGATCGGCCGACTATATCCTATAGCTGCCATATAACTGATTGATCGGAAATGCCATAACTTTGGTGTTTGTAAAGTTAGGAAGTTGGAATTTTCTATGGGTTTTATTTTTAGCCAATCAATCCGACCTACCAAATTTCATAAGGATCGGCCGACTATATCCTATAGCTGCCATATAACTGATTGATCGGAAATGCCATAAC
This sequence comes from Drosophila rhopaloa, assembly GCF_018152115.1. Taxonomy (NCBI): domain Eukaryota; kingdom Metazoa; phylum Arthropoda; class Insecta; order Diptera; family Drosophilidae; genus Drosophila; species Drosophila rhopaloa. Next base: position 11,811,794 of record NW_025335034.1, on the reverse strand, counting down.
TTTGGTGTTTGTTAAGTTAGGAAGTTGGGATTTTCTATGGGTTTTATATTTGGCCAATCAATCCGACCTACGAAATTTCATAAGGATCGGCCGACTATATCCTATAGCTGCCACATAACTGAACGATTGGAAATGCCATAACTTTGGTGTTTGTAAAGTTAGAAAGTTAAGATTTTCTACAGGTTTTATATTTGGCCAATCAATCCGACCTACCAAATTTCATAAGGATCGGCCGACTATATCCTATAGCTGCCATATAACTGAACGATTCGAAATTTCATAAGGATCGGCCGACTATATCCTATAGCTGCCATATAACTGAACGATTCGAAATGCCATAACTTTGGTGTTTTTAAAGTTAGGAAGTTTGGATTTTTTATGAGTATTAAGAATGCATCATAGGAATAATTTTGGAGAATATAATTATAGAGTATTCTGCAAGGGTATATCAACTTCGGCTCCGCCCGAAGCTAGCTTTCCTTTCTTGTTTTTAATTTATTTTCGCTTTAAAATATATTTTAAGTATGTTTAATAAAATCTTTATAATGAATTCCGAATAAGAAGATTTTTTTAGTTCGGGAATCATGCTTTACCGATATGAGGCATTGACCTAGCTGCTATACTACCTTAAGGGATCGCCAAATAAAACTATAGGATGCAATGCACCAGGCTATCATTGGAAAAGTGGGGATACGGCCGCTCACAGACATCTGAGCTGGGCCAACGGGTAGTGTGGGTGGTTTAATTTTCCTGATTGCAATTCTATCTCTTCTTTCTCTTTTCTGTCCCGTCGAAACTAGCTAATGGGTAAACATAGCACGTGAATATTTATTTAATTATTCCGTTCAGCGAGCAAGTAGAACTAATAAGTACTAAGTACTAATTAAGTATCCCCCAACCCATTTGACCGACTAAACTGAGTCGGAATACTAGCGCGTGCTCCGCAGAATAGGACTACGATTCCATCAGCTCGAATTACAGGTAACGAATCCTTCGTTGTATGCTACAGGTATCTCCTAACTTAACTTGTAGACTTTGTACAAAGAGGGATTCAGCCTGAGTACCTATACATCTCATAAAGTCTTAAGCTTAGCTCTGATGACATCCCATTAATAGTTCAATTGAGAGTCGCTGTGGAAAAAATTCGGCGTAGGCCTCGCTTCTAAGGAGCAGTTAACCGGCTTGTTAGCCTTGATATGGTGTTAAACTCTTCTAATGTCATCAACGACGCTGTCGAGCTGTTTTTCCGGAACATCCACATCGCTGCAGAATCCTCAACCTGTGGACAAGTCTCAAGCCCCTCCAATCCACATCAGGCTTTAGGTTAAGATCTCAAGACAAAAAGCGGATATCGATCGTTTTCAATCTTTAAAAGTTTCTGTATAAAACCAAACGCAGGAATCCGTACGGTTGAAATCTCTGAAAATCCACACGGAATATGAAACCACAGCTTCTCCGAAAGATCCCATAAAGAAATCTGACTATTCATGGTCCGACCCAGAAATTTCTTTAGCTTTTTCGGCAAACTTGGGAACCGTTTTCAGCCATTTGACCTAGCGAGCGCCGAGAATGTAGAAGGAACAATTGCCTTCCTTAATGCTCCTTCCCCGGATGCATTACTGATCCAACACGTAAGTCCAGATGAAGTTTGCATTTATATTCAAAAGCTGCATCCCAGAAAAGCCCCGGGCTGTGATGGCATTAATAGCAGAATCGCCAGGGCTTTGCCTAAGAAGGGAATCCTGTTCCTTGTTCTCCTCTTTAACTCAATGCTACGTATCCATCACATTCCCTATCAATGGAAATGTGCTGTGATAACGATCATACCGACCGATAAGCTTGCTACCCACATTCTCTAAAATATTCGAGAGAATATTTCTTATCACTTAAAACTCTAATTAACTTTACCACGAATACAATGAGTCTGAACGACGTTTGCACACAACGTCAATGTGAGCAAGACGAGAGACGGCTCTCAGTACAAAGAAATAACACGTACTTCTCTTTTAAGGGGGTATATACTTTTTTTTGTTGAAAAAAATAGGAAAGTTTGGATTTTTTTATGTATGTAACTATTGTTTTTATTAAATGAATGATTATGTTTTCTGAATGTTTAGATTGTTGACAATGTTTATGCAAAAATTTTTGAAAAAATATTTAATAGTTTTTAAGGTGTGGCTGTTTCCCTTAAACGCCTTTTTTTTAAAGAGCCTTGCGGTGATATTTCCCCAGGACAAATGGGTCAACTGATACCGAAAAAATAAAAATATTTCATTAGTTTAAAGTAGTATCCTGTACTGAACGAACGTTTTAAAAAATTTTTTTTTTTGTGCATACGGGAACGTTTAATGCAAAAAATGACGTTTTTGGACGCAAAAATTCTTACAAAACTTTCTATTTCGGCGAAATAAAAATTTTTACATGAAAAAACGATCGTTCAAGTACTAATAAAATTCATTACGAACATTTAAAAAAAAATTTGAAGAAAATCGGTTCAGTAGTTTTTCGCCAATCCATATCACCGCAAAGTCATTTTTAAAAAAACCATTTCGAGATATTCGCGTTTAAAGTTTCAAGTTTGGGTTTGGGCGGGGACGAACGCGCGGCTAGGAGCGCTGTAACTTTTTTTCTACTGCCCAAATCTCTATGAAAATTTTGGGAAATATTCTCAAGAAGTTGTTCTTTAAGATAAAGCAAAAAAAAAAAATTTCGATTTTTTGAAAATAATGCAAGCTCTGATCAAGCGGGGGCAATTACCCCCAACTTGACCGAGTTCTTAAACGTAGCGAGCGAGAGAGCGCGTTCTTGCTCCCCCTCGCTACCATCGACGTTTCTGCGGCCAAAGAGCGCTGAAAGTGCTCCAATGCAGGTATGCAATAACCTAAGCTCATGAGCAGTAACTAGCACCGCAATTTCTTTAACAACGTCAACTGTAACCACAACAACAACTGCAACCGTATCGACTGCGCGTTTAATGACATCATCAGCTAGCAGCGCAAATATTAAGACGTCTGCCGCTGCGCTGCCCGAAAAACAGAACAAAACCAATGAATGTGCTAAGCCGGCTGTGCTGACTGGTATGGATCGCTACATCCAAATCAAAAGGAAGCTGAGCCCTCTATATTCTCAACGCAAAATAACCCGTAACAATGCTAGCCTAGCTGGAATAGAAACGCCCATGAACTCAAACCGATTTAAAATCTTGGCAGACACCTATGACGTTGAGGAGGCCGAATCTACTGAAGTCGAAAAAGGGAAACCAAAGCCTCCGCCTTATATTCTCCGAATATAAATTCGAGAAAAAAGTTCCAATATTCTTGTCAATAAAATTATCGAGCTTTTTGGAAAGAATAACTTCCACATAATACTTCTAGTAAAGGGCAACATCCAAGAGACAACGGTTCAAATGAAGTCCGAAGATAATTACAGAGTATTATCGAAATATCTTACCGAGAATAAAAAGAACTTTTACACGTATCAGCTAAAAGTAGCAAGGGCCTGCAAGTCGTACTTGAGGGCAATATCCTTAACAGGGATAGAAAGCCGCTCTTTAGGGTTAAGCCCGAACCAGAAATTAAGCCCGTAAAGAAATACGAACTGCTCCCTATATACAATCTTCAGTTCCTGCTGCACCGCAGAATTACAGTTGAGGCCATACTAGGTCATACTGTAGACTGCACCCGGTGTGTGTAGTTTGTGGAGAGCTTCATGACTCCGCACACTGCCCAGCGAACAAAGATGACTGCAACTCGAAAAAGTGCGTGGCAATCACACTGCTAACTACAGAGGCTGCCCAGTTTATAAGGAGCTGAAAAGTCGCATCCACCAGAGAGGAACTACTGCCCGCACCCAAAATAAACAGACGACAGCTTCCAGATCAAACCCTGAAGTCTTCTTGTCAACTGCAGCCAGGTCCTCACTAGGACCCATAAACTCTGATAAAAATTAGACTTACGCAAGCGCTTTAAAATCAGGACTGGCTAACCCTGTCTCAAAAAGTTCATTTTTGAAATCAGCATACCAAGAACCTTACACGGCTTAGCAGCAACAATTCCCGGAACAGTCAAAAAGCAACTTTGAAGATGTGATATACAGCCTGCAACAAAGCCTCACGGAGTTTATGACGTTTATGCGCACAACTATGCAAGACTTAATGCGAAACCAAAATCTACTCATTCAAATGCTGGTTTCACAACGATCCAAATAATGACTTCCCTAAGGATATCTACACACTAACACTAACGGCGTCTCACAGCATGAACTTGAGTCGTCGATCATATCGACGTAATGCTGCTTTTAGAAACAGTCGGGGCACCCGACTATAGCGTTCTCTCTTGTTTTTTTCGTAAAAATGTTCCTAAATAATTCAACGAAATCGAGCTTCATACTAATTTGACAGCTGTAATTAGTTCGGAAACACTCGTATATTCTGACCTGATCCATAAACATGACCTGTTAGCAATCCCCACACATTATCAATGATATTCAAGTCCGGTGAATAGGGTGGTCAGTTTAATAAGTCCACGTCTTGGCTCGCTATATACGATTTAACAATCCGGGCCGTATATATCGGGGCATGATTATGTTAATAATTTCATTTTAGATTTCCAAAAATAGTTTAGAAGTGTGGAAAGGCCTCTTTCAATATAACACAACGCATTCATGGTGGTTGGAACAAATTTAAGCTCACAGGTGCCATAATAGGAAATAGCCACCCACACCATAATACCTTCGGCACAGCTGTGCAACTTATCAAGATGAGGTCAAGGTGAGGTTATTTTCGAAAATCATGGAAATAAAAGCTATAGCTATCGCGGTCCTGCAAAATAAAAAATTTAAAAAAATTCTTCCGAAAGATTACATGTGCGCGAGCGATAACAAGGCGTTGCAACTTCCGAGCTGGGTTAAGAGGTGGCTTCTTCTTGATTTTTAGTCTTTTCAGATGTGGATCATTATCAATAATACGACGCATGGTTTTCAAAGTTGCTTTAACGTTGCGTTTTCCTTTATTTTGGCCAAAAAATCGTGCGTATTGGAAGCTTCTCTTAATATAATATACAGTGGTGCTCATAGACTTAAGCCACAAGACTTCAACCAAGAATTTAAACGAAAATTAAGAAAAGTTTTTATTTCACAGCTCCAATTTTTTGAAAAACATTAGTTCTATATATCAGTGTTCTAATAGAAGAAAAACCAAGTTATAAAAATATATATTCAACGAAAAACTTAAAAAATCTGAGACCATCTCCAAAATGTCCTGCTCACATACTTAAGCCACCTGGAAAAAATGGTTGAAAAAGTTAAAATTTGCCCAATATTCCTTATACTTTTAATAAATTTACTTCAATACTGAGTGGGATGACCTTTCTGCTTAAGAACAGAGGAGCAACGCTTTGGCATTGAATCCACAAGACGTGCGCACTGTTGAGGGGTGATTTTCTTCCACTCTTCTTGCAAAATTCGCCACAAATCCTTTTTATTTGCTGGTTTTTTTTGGCCAACGACTTGCTTAAGAATTCCCCACAAGTTCTCTATAGGGTTCAAGTCGGGGCTCTGCGGCCATTGCAAAACATTGATTGCCTCTTGGTTAAGCCACGACTTGACTACCTTGCTGGTGTGCTTCGGGTCGTTGTCCTGTTGAAATATCCAGGCAAGTGGCAATTTATCGGCATATTCTCCAGATAAATTGTTAATAAGGATGTCCCTGTACATTTCGCCGTTCATAATGCCTTCTATCTTCACTAGGGGACCTACGCCCGATGCGGTGAAACAGCCCCAGACCATAATCGAAGCGCCACCATGTTTAACGGTCTTCTTCGTGTATTTGGGGTCCAATTGTTTGTTGGGAGGACGTCGTACATATGGTTTACCATCACTCCCAAAGACATTAAACTTGGATTCGTCGCTCCAAACAATCATGTTCCAAAAATTGGGACCTTTTTGAATATGCTCTCTGGCGAATTGAAGGCGCTTTTTAACATTTTTAATGGACAGCAATGGTTTTTTCTGGGCAATGCGTCCATATAACCCGACTTCATTTAGCCGTCTTCTTATGGTCTGAGCTGACACATTCACGCCATAATCTGCCACCATTTGACCTCTGATTTGCGTTGAAGTCAAGAACGGATCGGCTTTACTGATTTTGGCGATCCGTCTATCGTCGTTTAAAGTGGTTTTTCTGGGCTTTTCACGTGGAATATTTTCGCAGGTACCATGTTTCTTATAAAATGCAATGGCATTTCTGACTTTGCCACGCGAAAAATGTAAAGTCTTACAAATTTGTAGAATATTTGTGTTTTTTTCGTAATATTCCCATATTAGCTTTCTTTCGGCCGGATTTGTATTTTTATTTTTAGCCATAGCGGTCAAATTGTTTTGGGAAACGTTTTTAGTATTCAATATTTTAGTTTAGAAAATAACTAGTACAACTTTCCCGGAAAAAACACAAGTTTGACGATTTTAGCTCAAGGTGGCTTAAGTATATGAGCAGAGCGCAACACTGCTTTTTGACATTTAGTCAATTTTTTGGGAACCCCCGAATTCCTACTTGTCATTTTTTAATGTGATCAGCTGCTTAAATAACAGTGTTGCAAAATGTAAAAATTTCAGGGCGCAATAATTATGTTCAAAAAAGTTATTAAAAAAACAGTTTATGGTAGTGGCGGTGGCTTAAGTCTATGAGCGTATCTATGAGTGTATCTCTTGTCCTCGCTAGTAAGCACACTGTTGGTTCGGCCCTTCATGTTTTACATTATTTTTTGCTATTTTGGCAATAGATAGGACAGAATCCTTGTAAGCTTGGATTTTTCCTATCTCCAACTCAGATAATAAAGTGCCACGCTCGATTTTAATTTTTTCTAATTTAATACCCAATTCAAATTTGTGAGCACGTGGCAACGATACCCACCACATAAAATGCATGATTTATTCAAGTGGCGCAAAAATTCCATTGAATTTGTGCGAATGCTCACATGAAGTGCAAACAACTTTATAACGGGCTTATTCCAAAACTTAGAATATACCAGAATGTGCGAAGAATGCTTGCACAAAGATAATATGCAAAAAATACCGTAATTTTACCATTTTGTTTTCGACCTATGAGAAGTTGTAAATATGTATGCTCTATACAAGTGGCGAGCAGTGTATAGTTGTTTGTATTTGCGCTCTGCCGCTCCGGGCACTGTACAACAAAGTGTTTAAACACCCCGCAGGCATAGCAGAAACCGGACTTCATTTTCGGCTTAAAGCATTCCTTGGCGAAGTGGCCTTTGGAATTTCAATTGGCGCGACGCAAATCCTTGTTGCCTGCAACTCCTCCGGATAAGTCCTTAAAAAAAGCTTCCCCGCTTACGATCCCGCAAACGGATCTGCGTAAATCGGTTCAGATCTTCGTCAGACATGGTGAGAATGACCACTTCTGATGTTGCAAAAGGGTAAATCTCTGTACTTCCTTAATAAATGTAAGTCTTTCAGGCCTCCTTTATTTTTGATTATGCTTAATTTAAGATACTCTCCGTAATAACTCTGTTTATTTAAAATATTTTCGTTTACGTTATGTTTTCACAGTACTATCATTTCGGAAATCGGATTTAAAAACAACCGTACTATTATTCCACTATATTATCCGTAATTCCGTGTTGGATATACTGATCACCTGTATGTTCTTTGTGCTTAGCCACAGCATTTGAATTAATCATGAGTTTCATTAGCAATAACAGCTTGTCCCATAATACATTTTTCTGAATTCAAATCTTATACTTTAAGCCCACTTTATGTCCATGCCTTCACTGTATAATTTTTTTTAGATTCAGCAAAACTTTCTTTTCTTTTCTTATTGTGAAAATACCCTGTGAAGCTTAATACTTAAAAATATTTAAGGTAATATTCCTTTAAAGCGTTACTTCGACTTTTATTCTTTAAAGGTTGTGTCCATCTGTGCCCCAAGTACAATAATTTCTATATCTCTATATATAAAGCTATCAGTAAGAAAACTGGGAATCAACGCACAGCCAAAACCACTGGTTAACAATAATAATATGCATTTTTATTACATTATAATAACTTTAAACTGATTTGTTAAGATTTATTGGGGCTCCCCAAGTGGCCCCAATCGCTTCCAATTGGAAAAAAGGTAAATTTTTTTTTACAAATTCTGGACGCTAAACCCTTTTACCAATCGAATCCGTGTTTTCGCCCAAAAATAGTTTAAGACATTATAAATGTTTAAAAATTTTGACCGTTTAGATTTAAGGCTTTTTACTATTTTTAACACCCGTTCTGAAATTACAATTTAGCCAAAAATATCTTCAAACGTCGAAAAATGGCACTTCTAAACTGAGTATCAAAAATTCCTTCGGTAAAGTTTTTCCTTAAGCTTTAACGATTCATTTGATGGTTTCACCAAAGCTCTAGCTATCTTCTAAACAAAGAAACTAAGCAAAAAGTCGTGCTATTATCGAATAAGCATCATACGTTTTCTGCCTGCATATTGCTATCTCTCTCTGCATTTTCATACAAATTGCCAACAAATGATTCCGTCTCCCTCCCTCTCCCACTGCCTTCCATTTCCCTGCGCTTCCTTAAATATATAAAATGAGCTTTAATACGGTTTTAATTTCTGTAGACTTTAGTTTATAGTTATTGGTGTCCCACCCCCCACCAAAGTGTAGGCCTATTTGGGGGAAACAACATTAAAAAAACGCTCTAAATAAATTGTAATTGTAATAAATTGATTTTAAACTTTGATTTTAAATTTCTCAAAAAAAAAATAACCTGACCTGTTTACTATTTATATAAGCTTCATATAAGATATAATCTATGAATTTTGTTTGTCTTTTAACGTCGTTTGACAGTGTTGTCCAAACGTTCAATTAAAAAGTCCCCTTTCAAATAAATTATACCAGGTCAACAGCCATGGTGAAATTACAGCATTAAATTTGTCATAAATATGAGATGCTTGGCCTACAAAAAGTAAAAAAGCTACTGAACAAATTATATGGAAGAAAAATTTCGAAATTCCTCACAAATAACTAAACTTTATTCGTAACAAGAGAGAACGCTATAGTCGGGTGCCCCGACTATCAGATACCCGTTACTCAGGTAAAGGGAGTGCGAGGGAGATGGAGATAGAAACTTTGATCACGCATAACTTTTTAACGAATGGTCCGATTTGAAAAATTTCTTCTACATTTCGATAGGTATTGAAAAACACAATAAAACTGCATTTTTACTTTTCCAAAATATTTAAATTTTTAAAATCGTATTTAAGCGATTGTGGGCGTTAAAGGGAGCGTGGCACCTTTTTGAAACAAACTTGCGCTGCGTAGGAACTCCTAGAATCTGCATGCAAAATGCCAATCTTTCTAGCTTTTATAGTTTCCGAGATCTCAGCGTTCATACGGACGGACAGACGGACAGACGGACATGGCTAGATCGACTCGGCTAGTGATCCTAAACAAGAATATATATACTTTATAGGGTCGGAAACGCTTCCTTCTACCTGTTACATACTTTTGCACGAATACAATATACCCTTTTACTCTACGAGTAACGGGTATAAAAATGGGTTTGTCACAAGCTCTACTAATGGTAACTCTTATTTTCCTTTCCGCCTTAATACTTAACCAAATTTTTCCCAAGAAAAAACTTTGTAAAAAATAGAGACCAATAGCAGTCTAGCATTGCCTGTCTAAAGCTTTTGTGCAAATAATAGCAAACTATGTAAGGAAAAAAATTAAGTTTTATTTGTAAGCATTGTGTTTTTTATTCTGATGTTATTCTGTTAACTTGTTCGATTGTTCCATGGCTTTGACGGAAGCCAAATTGATGTGTCGGGTTAACATTGTGTGCTCCCAAATAAGGTATTATTCGTGTTAGAAGCAATTTTTCGAACAATTTAGACAGACACGAAAATAAACTTAATGGTCTGTAGGATGACGGAATTGTGTGGTCTAGTAGATTTTTCCATTTTCTCGGGTAGAAGCCGAGACGTATGATCCCATTGAAGAGTTTACAAACTACCTCAATAGAAGTGTTTGGACGTTCAATTATCATGTTTGGGGATAATAGGTTACCGCCCGGACCCTTTTTCGGTTTCAGTTGCCCGATAACTTTCGCGATCTCCTTTGGCTAAAACGATGTTGGTAAGGATATAGCTTCAGATTCGATTTGTGGTAAGAGAAATGTACAAGTGGCAGGGTTCGGCTTGAAGGCGCTTCGATGATGTGAATCGAAAGTTTCGACTCTATCTTCGTCGCTGCGGGCCCAGCTACCAGTGATTGTTTCGATTGGAAAGCTTAGATTTGTGTGAGAATGTTTTGTACTGGTTGGTAAAAGTTTTTCGATGTACCGTAGTTGTGCATTTTCAGCGTCTTTCTTCAGGGCTTGGTTCGGCTTTCTTAAGACACAGACTCTTCTTTTCCTTTATAGTTTATTGAACACGCCACACAAGGATGGACCTTGTTTTCGTGTATTGACGAATTATTTCTAAAGATCCCAAAATAAGCGGGTAACGGGTGCTTCATTCTTGAGCAAATCAGGTGTGGTCATAGCCGGTCAAAAGTTAATCAGATGTGTTATTACAGAAGACGACCGTGTCTGTCACGGCAGAGAATCCATAAGTCTGCCGGGTGTCGTCTGCGGAGACGCCGTCGACCCAGTGGTGTTGCAAGATGTCTTGCCAGACCGTTTGCATGTGTGAGCAAACGTTCCCGGTATCGACTTGAGGATTTGCAAATCGTCTCTGTCACCGTCGGCACTCCCGTGTCCTGGAACTTAACTCAGTTTTCTACATAATGGTGCCACTTCACACCTAGCATCCTCCTGAGAGGAGGTGCCCCAGCAAGTGATTCCCCAGTTTAAGGTTGGGAGGACAATGGCCTTAAAAAGCCGCACCTTAGCTTCAAGGGATAGGCCTGGACGAAGGAGCCAGTCCATTTTGTCAAGTTTTGTTCTTGCTGATCCACAAACTCGATCAATTTGTCCTTTCCAACAAAGGCGACGGTCTAAGGTAACTCTGAGGTACGTCACCTTATCTTCGTGCTTGAGCATATTCCCATCAATGTAAAGGCTACCCGAACGGCCAGGGCGGAGAGCAAAAGTGGCATGTTGCGTTTTGTCAACATTAAGCGCAATGTTCCATCGAGAGGCCCAGCACTCAAATTCGTCTAAGAATGTCTGGACACGTCGGGACGCAGACGTAGTGGTGCTACCAGCTGCAAGAAATGCAGTGTCATCTGCATATGTGGCCAGGAGTGTACCACGAGCAACTGGGTTTGGAAGATCCGAAGTGTAAATTGTATACAGGACCGGGCCAAGGACGCTTCCCAGAACGTCCAGAACGGTGTCCACGAATGTCTACAGCAAACTCCCTTTTATCTAAGAACGATACAATGAGATTCCAGAGCCTTTCAGGCAAAAGCGGAATTAGCTTGTAGAACAGTCCTTCGTGCCAAACCCTGTCAAAGGCCTGTCGAACATCCAGAAAAACGGCTGAGCAGTATTTGTGGTCTTCGAAAGCCCCCAGGACATGGTTAATTACTCTGTGCACTTGCTCGATAGCACTATGGCGACTACGGAAACCAAACTGGTGGTTCGGAAGTGCGTCTTCAAAGACGTTAATAGCTAGAAGTCTACCAAGCATGATCCGCTCAAAAATCTTGGAGAAAGTGGACAGCAAACTAATCGGCCTATAAGATTCCGGGCAACATGGGTCTTTTCCTTTTTTTGCCACCATTGTAACTAATGCTCGTTTCCAAGGTGATGGAAAATAACCAAGGTCCAGGCAAGCATTAAAGAGGAGACAGAGCCGTGCAATGACAGAGCTAGGCAGAGCTTTAGTAGTAACCAGTCGCATTATATGACCACGTACTTCATCTTCGTCTACTGGACGGACAGTAACAGGATGACCAAATGAAAGTCCTAGCCTAGAGATTGTTGTCTGCTTGTTGCAAATTCAAATGCTTGTTGCAAATTCAAATGGAGTAAAGCGATTTTCAAGATCATCAGCAAATACTTCAGCAATCTCGGAATCACTGTGGGCCCATGTCTTACCGCGTTTAAGGGAAAACCTCTGAAGCGGCTGTCTTTTAAGGTTGCGGGTGCATTTCCAGAGCGCAAATCCGTGATTCTGGTTAGGATCAATTGCACTGAGCTTGTCTATAAAAAATTCTGACTTGGCCGAACGGAGGACTTTCCTTAGCTCTGATACAGTAGCCCTCCACCTTGCCAGTACAAGCTGTTCAATTAGCAGATTAGTTTTGATATGGATGATTTGAACGTCCTTCCCTTGTGGTGTAGAAATAGTGGCTGCTGCCACGAGTACATCTTCAAGAGCATCGGTAGAGCAGTCGATGTCCGCTTCAATGTTAAGCTGCATACACACTTTTTATATGCTAACAATTTTATTCTGTGCGATGTTAGCCTGGGGGGGTGGTCTGTAGATTCTGGGCTTTGAAGAAGAGTTATTTGCACTGGCGAATGGTCTGATGAAAGGTCCAAAAGCGTATCGGCGCTTATTATGTTGTGTGAAATGTGTTTTGTCAACGCAAAATTTATTAAGGTGGTACCTTTCTGGGGCCTGCTGGCCAGAATGTGGGGCTACCAGGGGAAACATAGTCCAATTTGTTGCTCAGTTTTATGATTTCATTATTATGATTGCATTGCCTTCCTTTTGGAGTCACAAGCCGTGATCCCCATTATAGTCTCCTGCAGCTATGCAGCGATCTCCAAGTAAGTTGTAAAAATCCATGAATTGTCCTTAAGAAACTGTAAAGCGAGACGGGCAGTAGTTACTTGACTTCGCTTTGATAGACGTGGCCTGCAAGTAATTGGTTGCAAACGTTTTGTGAAAGTGGCCGCCTCAAACGACACTGATTGTGTTGCTGGTTTTCTTGTAACCCCGTCGATTCACTTTTGTGCGTTGTTCGTCGTAAGTCGTAGTGCTGTTCTCAGTGTTGCTTTTGCATGCACTTGAACTAAATTACGCTCCCGCTCTCTCGCTCTCTTTGTTTTGAAAGTTTTTAGCGTGCAGTTTCTGCGCTCTTGCGGTACTTATAACTGCTCGCTTATAAATTTCTATTCGTTTTCTTGGTACCGTGGTTTCAATAGGTAAAATGCTTCTGCAAAAAATGCAGCCTCGTAATCAGGGCTGACCAGTCTAATATGACTTGCTGGGTATGTGAAAATATGGTGCACACCAAGTGCGACGGTTTTACTGGCCGGACAAGTGATGACCTTTTAAAGGGGCCCAATTTGCAGTTTTGTTGTGACGCTTGTGTCGAGGTTGCGAACGAGATGAAATCGTTCATGCGCCAAACTAAAGGCGGCCTGATGGGGCTGATTAGCTGTTTCGGAGTTGCTAGAGATAGTTTTCGCCGAGCTGATGATCTCCTCTCTGCGCTGGATTCGCAGTTTAATAGTCATAAGCTATTAGAAGGCCGCTGGTGGTAAGCAGAAAAAGGAGAACACCCCGCAACCGAAATCAAAAGATCAACAGAGCATTCCGGCGGATCAGCAGCTGACTGCAGCAAACCCTCAAATGTTGCTAAGATCAGCAGCTAAAAAAGATTCGGTATCCGAACAATCCGTAACAGAATGCATGCAACCAGGGACTTCAAAGAATTCCGATTTGTCCGTAGTGGTTTCACAATTAGTGGATCCACCTATCTCTCAGAATGTAGCATCATCAAGTTGGTTTTGCAGAAACAATGTCTGTTCCACCAAAATCCCTTTCGGTGGTTCCACTGAAGAAACAAATTTTCGTTTCTCGGCTTTCCCCTGATCAAACATCTTCTGATGTATTGTCTTATATACAAGACAAAACTAAAGCCGACTGTATTAGTGTAAAGGTTAAAAAGTTTAAGTTTTCTTATGCTAACTGTCCCTAACGAGCTCTTTGAGGCCATATGCACGGGCGACTTTTGGCCGGATAATATGGTTGTAAAAGAGTTCGAGGCTAAAATAAAGAAGAAGGGGCCCGTGGGAGTCAAACTTCCTAGTCGAGGCCAAACCAATGTACCAATTTCAAAAAACTAACTTCTAACCTCCTTCTTTCCTATCAGAATGCAAGAGGTTTGCGTAGCAAGCTCACTAAGTTGTATTCCGATAGCCTTTCCTTTGCATCTCATATTATTGTGTTTACAGAAACTTGGTTAAAGCCGGAGATCTTTAGCTCCGAAGTTTTTCCAGGTAAGTACACAATATATAGGTATGACCGTCCCTCTAGACGGGGAGGTGTAGTCTTAATTGGAGTTGATTCAAACCTCCAGTCAGAGGAGTTATTTTTTGAGGAATTCAATACCATTGAATTTATTTGTGTAAAGTTATTGCTTCCTGGAAGCTCTATATACATAGCTGGCTCATATATTCCGCCGTTGTCTGAACTTTCTGATTATTTAAATAACCTTTCCGTTATTAAGTCGGTTGCAAATAAGCTTTCCGATAGGGATCAGTTGGTAGATCTAGGTGATTTTAATATACCTGGAGTTACCTGGTCCGTTGAGGATGGATCAAATGTCTTACTACCTATACCACAGCATGATTTTATTGACGGCCTGCTTGACATAACCTTATCTCAAGTAAACCATGTTCGAAATTCACGGGTAGAGTTATAGAAATAAATCAGAAAAGTCATCCAAGCGAATACATTGTTTTCGCAAGGCAGACTTTCTGAGGCTAAATAATTTTATTTCTGATCTTTACTTATGCAATAATATGTCCGATGCAGTTAATGTTTTTTACACTGCAATAAACTCATTTTTTAATTCCTGTGTTCCGTGGTACTATCCGTCAATTTCCAATAAATCACCTTGGTTTAGCAAAGAGTTGACACACTTAAGAAATGTAAAGTCCAGACATTTTAGGAAATATAAAAATACCGGTTCTCAATCTGTTTTTACTAGATATTTAAGTGCTCGGTCTAGATTTACCGTGCTTAATGCTCAGTGTTATAATAGTTACTTAAACCGTTGTAAGGTCCAGTTCTCTCAGGACCCGAATCAGTTTTATAATTTTGTTAACACCAAGCGTAAATCTAATTCTTTTCCTTCCTCGCTGTCGTTCGAAAACATGACGGCAACCACAGATCAGGCAATATCCGATTTATTTGCCCAATTTTTTCAAACGACTTACTCTACTTTAGATTATTGATCACAGCCTTATTCTTACACCATGTCCAAGTCAAACCTCATATTCTTTCCCACTTTATCAGAGAGCTCTCTTCTATTGGATCTTCTTCGTATTAAGCCTGTATATTCGCCAGGGCCCGATGGTATTCCTGGGTGCGTGCTTAGGTATTGCGCTAAGGCCCTGTGCAAACCTCTTCACAAGTTGTTTACCTTATCTCTAGAAACCTCCCAATTCCCAAATATTTGGAAGAAATCATTTGTTATTCCTCTTTTCAAAAAAGGTAACAAGTTAGAAGCCAGTAACTACAGAGGTATTTCTAAGTTGTCAGCTATTCAGCTTTTGAAAAAATCATTACTCCTCATTTGCAGCCCCTTTGCAGATCAATCATTTCTCCGTGTCAACACGGATTTATTATACCTAGATCCACAATCACAAACCTTCTAGAGCTCACTACATTTGTGATAAAGAGCTTCAATAATAGGTTTCAAACAGACAGTCATTTACAGTCATTTACACTGACTTTAGTAAACCATTTGACTCTGTAAATCACTTACTTCTTGTTCAAAAACTTGACTTGATAGGTTTTCCAGTCGATCTACTTAAATGGATCTTAAGTTATCTGAATGGTAGGTTACAAAGGGTCCTTTTTAAAAATTCAATTTCTAAAATTCTCCGTGTTACCTCCGGTGTCCCACAAGGGAGCCATTTGGGTCCCTTACTTTTTACATTATTTATTAACGATCTTCAATCAATTATAAGTCATTCTCGAGTACTTATGTACGCAGATGATGTTAAGTTATGCCTGCAGTATAAGGATTTTTCCTGTCATTTAGACTTACAATCCGATCTAGATAATTTTCAAAACTGTGGCCGAGATAATTTACTAAATTTAAACGGTTCCAAGTGCAAGCTGATGACTTTTTATCGGGCCAATCCGATATACGCGACTTACACGTTAAGTGACAGCTCTTTGGATGGAATAACTCTTGTAAATGATATTGGCGTTCTCTTGGACCCTAATCACATTTCGTCCATGGTTAATAAAGCCAGAGGAGTGCTTGGATTTATTAAAAGGTGGCCAAAAGAATTCGATGATCCTTATTTGTCTAAAACTTTATTTATTTCGCTAGTCCGTCCGATTCTGGAGAATCGGTCTCCCGTCTGGAGTACACAATACGGAATACATATTAGTCGTCCTAAATCTGTACAAAAAAACTTCCTTCTTTTTACTTTACGGCGCCTAAACTGGGATGCAAATCTTAACTTACCTTCTTATTCTAGTAGACTTCTGTTGATTAATTTACCCTCCCTAGCCAACCGTAGAACGATGCTTGGTACTATCTTTATTTATAACCTTATATATGGTGATATTGACCGCCCAGACTTGATAAGTCGGCTAAACTTTTCTGTGCCAAATAGATTATCTAGAAATTATATTCCCCTAATTTTAAATTATTGTAGATCTAACTATGCCTTGCATGAGCCTTTCAGAGTATTATGTTCTGACTATAATAGACCTTTTCCTGTAATCTCAAATCTTGACTCTCTGCCGCTCCTTGAACGATTAATACTTGCTTCATTGGCACAAGATTGATCTAACTATTATTTTTTCCCCGGACCTTTACCTATATTTTCTTATCTTGCGTCTATCCTGTCGCGAATCGTGCCGTACGATACACGGCTGCGCCCCTCGGTCAGTTGGGCGGGTAAGTGGGCCGTGGAACTCCGCGCGAAAAAAAAAAAAAATACTTTGTTGCATAGCTATAAGCTTCCAGCTTAGTGACTGTCCCTTCTGGGTATTTGGCTGACCAAATGAGGATCTGGCAGCCTTCTCGAAAAATTCCTCTGGCGTCGTTTTTGAGTAAGTGTACATGTTTTGGGAATTTTGATGGCGCGTTGTTTTCATTCGTCGCATGCGGTTTTTCAACTCCTTGTAAACCACACAACCCTTTTAAATTAACATCTTTTATTTTCTTATACACTTAAATCATTACCAAAAGAATGTCAGTAGATATAAATTAAAATAAATAAGTGCGAAAAAAATAGATATTGTGGATTAATTTTAACAATTACAGTTATCTCCTAATCTAAGCGCAGATGAGGTCCCCCAAATTCTATGAGAGAAATATCAATGGGGGAAAATACCCAAGCTTAGGCTTCCAGTCGACCTTCACGTCAAAGATAAATCTACAGTAATTAGTGTCAAACAGCAGAGGTAGTTAAAGAATCTTATATTTATTAGTAAAGAGAAGTATTCTATTTTTATCCAGATAAAAAACGAAGAAAATAACATGGCATTTGCCGCCTTCCAGATAATAGCATCAGTAATCGCCGATTTGAAGCGCTCAAAACTGTGGATGGTTCTACATATGATCCTGTCGCTTAGAAGCTACCTTTTTCGGCACCCGCCAATTCATTACTTTCCTGAAATTGAAATTTGAGATTAACGTAAGGCTTAAAACTTTCCTATGGGTTTTTGTTATGGTGAATGGTGGGCTCGTTGAATTTGTTACCCAACAACAGGTTAATCGACTTAGTAAGTATTTTATGGCTCTAGATTTATTTACATGAACAGAGCTCAGAATATCTTATACATTATAATATTTTTGTTTTTCATTCTATCAAGGGCCGGCAATGTTTGGTAAACTTATTTATGGGATCAATTTAATATTGTCAACTATTTCTCTAGAAACGTATAATCCCACATAAATTGTCATTTGCAATATTCCAAGACCAACTTTCTTTGAAAATAATACTTAGTGGTAGTACATTTTTGACAGTGATTCAACATTGTTTAGGTCATTATATGATAAAATTCGATTTATTCTGGATAGTCCTGTTGCTGTCAAAAGTTTTCTTAAGTTTCGTGCATGTTCTTTTTCCTGCAATAATACTAGCATTTAATCTACTATAACTTAAGGGGTGGGTAATAGTATTAATATTTGTTATTTTTTTTATTTTATTGTGTTAAAATTTTAGATCGATCCGAATAAAACTTCCGAACTTGAACGTAGGTAAGTAAGCGTTTTATATTCAATTTTTGGGTGTCCCAAACTTTAAAATGCTCTCCTAAAAAGTTGTACACGATTTTGCAAAATCTATCGAACGGATCGTTTTTCGATAGAGTATTTCTCTACCAGATTCCTCAGGTAAGGCTGTCAAGTTTTTTTTTTTTTAATTTATTATTTTTAGAGCAACAAATAACTCGACGTCTTGGGCGAAAATCGGGGTTTTTAACTTTCAAGTGCCTTAAAAAATCGAACAAAAAATAAAAACTCGACAGCGTTACCTGAGGAATCTTGTCCCTTAACTAATGCAATTTGATTTTTCGATTCAGATAATTCTGTGACCATTTATCGTATACACCTCAAAACGTGTTTTCTTCGAGGCGCCGCCGGAGATTGCCTGTATCTCACTCAATTTTAAATATTTTTGGATGAAAAAATTCACTCATTTTGTTTAAATGTTGCCCTATCACATGCAAAATTGAGCTGAGACTATCCGTATCGCCAATAAAAATTCTTTAAAAATTACCGATTTTGCACCGAATTAACTATGCCCTGTAATGTAGTAAACTCAAAACTCTGTATTTTATATTTATTTTTATTGAAAAATTAATTTAGTTATAACATGCACTTATAAACGTGCGTTTGGTTCGGGGCTCCTTTCATCAATGTTCCCGCTTGACTTAAGAATAAATTGGCTTGGCTTAGAAGTCACATAGCTGCGAGCAGCGCCGCGGCCAACGCTTATATATCTAAATATCTATATAAATGTATATGTGCCACTGCAGCATTCAATGCTTATGCATAAGTGTATATAAGCGGCGCAAGGAGTAGCCGCGCATGAGGGAGAGGGTGTTATGCTCACACGGTAACCGAATGAACGGCCGCGCATGCAGACATGCCGGGTCAGCATTTAGGATGCTCATAACATTGTTGTGTGGGTCGAATTACTCCGCACTTGAAGTGCTGGGAATATTAAGACCTAAACAAATGCCACAATGTTGCAGTGATATAAGTGGTACAGTGTGTACCCGATATGTGAGCATACTACATCTCCCTCCCTTTGAGAAATAACGTAATTTATGTGTAATATATATGTATTTTTATAAAAATTAGAAAATTAGAATATAAAAATTTTTTTTTTGTAGCTAATATTGTAAATAGTAGAAAAGTTAGTAAATCAAAACTTGAAAATGTTTGCGACTATTTCTTATTATTTTTTATTATATATTTTTTCGTATTTGTATTCCTATATTCATTTTTATGGTGAAGAGATTAAATTTGATGTAATTTTATTATACCCGTTACTCGTAGAGTAAAAGGGTATATTGTATTCGTGCAGAAGTATGTAACAGGTAGAAAGGAGCGTTTCCGACCCTATAAAGTATATATATTCTTGTTCAGGATCACTAGCCGAGTCGATCTAGCCATGTCCGTCTGTCCGTCTGTCTGTCCGTCTGTCTGTCCGTCTGCCTGTCCGTCCGTATGAACGCTGAGATCTCCGAAACTATAAAAGCTAGAAGATTGGCATTTTGCATGTAGATTTTAGGAGTTCCTACGCAGCGCAAGTTTATTTCAAAATGGTGCCACGCCCCCTCTGACGCCCATAAGCCACAAGCGGTGGCCACAGTTTTGATGCTATTATGAAAATTTTAATTGATATGTTTTTGTTTCGTCAATACCTATCGATTGGCCTAATAAAAGTTTGCCACGCCCACTGTAACGCCCAAAAACCCATTAAACGCTTAAGCCTGGCTAGCGCCTACATTTCCGCCTTTCAATAGCGCCATCTAACGGATGACTTTGGAACAGCTGGCCAAGGTGCTAATTCGACCGGCGAAAAACAAGAAGGCATATTTATATTAAGTTGTTTAGCTGAGTAACGGGTATCTAATAGTCGAGGCACTCGACTATAGCGTTCTCTCTTGTTTTGTCTTATGAATGGCCATCCTACAAAATATATTCTATAAAAGTTTTTTTAATCTATCCTTGTGAACTATCTGAGTTTTGTTTTTTGTATTTAAAATTGTTATATTATTATTAGGTTTTATCTTCTTTACCGTATAGGGTCCTGTATATTTAAAGTCTAGCTTATGGACAGTTTCATTTTTTAATAAAACCTTGTCTTCTTTTTCTAATTCAAAATCTATGCTATCTTTATCGTATCTATCTTTTTGTTTTTGCTTACTAGTTTCTAGCATTATTCTGGCTCTTTTATATGCCTGTTCTAATCTAAATTTAGATTCCTTAGCATAATCTTCTATATTATATAATGGTTCTATTCTATCTATGCTATTGAAATGGTTTGGTAAGTTTGAAGTTTTTCCGAATACTAATTCGTATAGACAATAATCATGTGCCATAGAAGGAGTTGTGTAAAAGCAGTATACGAAGTATTGTAGCCATACATCCCAATCTGTTTTATCAACTGAGATATATGAGCGTATGAACTCGTTAAGTGTTCTGTGGCTTCGCTCCACTGTTCCGACAGTCTGGTGATGGTGTGCAGTAGAATTTATGTTTTTGATATTTAAATTTTTACATAAATCTTCAATTATTAAATTCTTATATTCTGTTCCCATGTCCGTAATGAACGTCTTCATTGGACCGTACTTCAGAATAAAACCTTCAAATATAGCTTTGGCTATTGTTTTTGCACTTTTATTTGGAATTGATATTGCTACAAGGTATTTTGTTAAATCGCAGATTAAAGTAACTGCGTATTCATTCCCTTGTTCAGACTTAGGCAGTGGACCGATCGTGTCCACGATTACCCTGTCGAAAGCTGTTTGTGGTGTTTCAGTAATGGTTAATGGTGTTTTTGTGTGCGTGGTTATTTTCGCTTTTTGGCATTTTAGACATTTTCGTATGTACTCTTTAATATATCGAGTCATACCTTTCCAAAAGTAATGTCTTTTGACCTTGGCCAAGGTTTTGGTAATGCCAGTGTGACCTCCTTGAATTGGTTCATCATGGTATGTAGACATAATAGCTTCTTTTTCTTTTTCAGAATTTATTAGGGTCACCGGGTTGAGTAGCGCTACTCTCAATGATTTTAATGTTTTATTGCCCATTTTCTTGAAATTATCTATTGAAACGTGTTCAAAGATATTTTCCCACGGTGTCACTTTGAGTTGGCTGATTTTATGTATACCGGCTTGCGTCTCAAGCCTTTGGAAAAACTGACCTATGTCAAGGACTCCATTGGTATATAAATCGCTAACATCATATCTTGCAGTAATTGTTTGTCCATGTTTAAATAGACATAGCATATTTTTTACATGCAAGGTCACTACTTTACGTACTTCGTCATTGTTTATGACTCCGTATATGTTGGGCTTTGAAGCTTTTTCTATAGATTGCCTAGGCAAGTCTATTTCTTTTTCTCCTGCGCAGGATTTCTGTCTACCTTGGGATCTTGTAGTGACTTTATTTATATTTCCGGTTATATTGTGTAGTTCTTTGATGGTTATTCTTGATAACGCATCGGCTACGTAATTGTCTTTCCCCTTCAAATATTCAACTGTGAAGTTGTATTCTTCTAATTCTAGCCTCATACGTGTCAGTTTGGAACTTGGGTTAGTCATTGAGAACAAGTATGTTAAAAGTCTGTGATCTTTTTTGATAGTGAAATGTTTGCCATAATATGTATGGTCGAAAATGTAATATTGCCCAGTGTATTGCAGCTAGTTCCTGTTCGGTAGTGCACTTATTGCTTTCTCCCTTGGTAAAGGCTCTTGATGCATATGCAATGGGAAGTTGGAGTCCGTTATGGTTTTGAGTTAAAACCGCTCCACATGCTTGCTTACTTGCATCAGTAATTATACAAAATTCTTTACTGAAATCGGGATATTGTAGCAAGGTAGGTTCCATAAGTTTTGTTTTTAAATATTCGAATGCGTTTTGGCATTCAGCTGTCCATTCAAAAGGAACATTCTTTTTACATAATCGTGTTATGTGCCGTGAATAGTCGACGAAATTTTTTATAAGTCGCCTGTAGTAATTGCAGAATGCTACAAAACGTCTTGCGCTGTCTGCATCGTGTAGGGCTGGATAATTCAGTATGACGTCATTGTCGTCTGGTAGTATTCCTTTATCTGTGCACTTATGTCCTAGAAAAGTCACCTCGTGCATAAAGAATAAACATTTTTGTGGATGTAACTTCAGGTTGTATTTCCTAGATTTCACAAAAACATCTGTTAAATTTTTAAGCATATGTTGTTCGGAGCAACCTATAACTATTAAGTCATCCATATAAAGGAATGCTTTTGAAGGTTCAAGTCCTGAGAATGCAATAGTCATCATTCTCTGAAATGAGTTTGGCGCTATTTTTAAACCAAAAGGTAATCGCGTGAAGCGATACGAGCCATTGCTCGTTGAAAAGGAAGTTATATCTCTTGAGCTTTTTTCAAGTTCTATTCTTGAAATCCTGACATTAAAACAAGACATGAAAAGTATTTTGCTCGACCTAGGTGATCTAAAATATCATCAATTCTTGGGAGTGGAAATTTATCGGACAGTAATTATACCCGTTACTCGTAGAGTAAAAGGGTATATTGTATTCGTGCAAAAGTATGTAACAGCTAGAAGGAAGCGTTTCCGACCCTATAAAGTATATATATTCTTGATCAGGATCACTAGCCGAGTCGATCTAGCCATGTCCGTCTGTCCGTCTGTCTGTCCGTCTGTCTGTCTGTCTGTCTGTCTGTCCGTATGAACGCTGAGATCTCGGAAACTATAAAAGCTAGAAGATTGGCATTTTGCATGTAGATTTTAGAAGTTCCTACGCAGCACAATCGCTTTCATACGATTTTAAAAATTTAAATATTTCGGAAAAGTAAAAATGCAGTTTTATTGTGTTTATCAATACCTATCGAAATGTAGAAGAAATTTTTCAAATCGGACCATTCGTTAAAAAGTTATGCGTGATCAAAGTTTCTATCTCCATCTCCCTCGCACTCCCTTTACCTGAGTAACGGGTATCTGATAGTCGGGGCACCCGACTATAGCGTTCTCTCTTGTTTTGTATTAATCTGACGATAGTCAACTACTAAACGCCACTTCTTTTGTTCGGAACCTGGGGCTGATTTTTTAAGGACATGTAATAATGGGCTTTGCACTGGCGATTGGTCTGATGAAAGGTCCAAAAGCGTTTCGGCGCTTATTATGTTGTGTGAAATGTGTTTTGTCAACGCAAAATTTATTAAGGTGGTACCTTTCTGGGGCCTGCTGGCCAGTATGTGGGGCTACCAGGGGAAACATAGTCCAATTGTTCCTCAGTTTTATGATTTCATTATTATGATTGCATTGCCTTCTTTTTGGAGTCACAAGCCGTGATCCCCATTATAGTCTCCTGCAGCTATGAAGCGATCTCCAAGTAAGTTGTAAAAATCCATGAATTGCCCTTAAGAAACTGTAAAGCGAGACGGGCAGTAGTTACTTGACTTCGCTTTGATAGACGAGGCCTGCAAGTAATTGGTTGCAAACGTTTTGTGAAAGTGGCCGCCTCAAACGACACTGATTATGTTGCTGGTTTTCTTGTAACCCCGTCGATTCACTTTTGTGCGTTGTTCGTCGTAAGTCGTAGTGCTGTTCTCAGTGTTGCTTTTGCATGCACTTGAACTAAGTTACGCTCCCGCTCTCTCGCTCTCTTTGTTTTGAAAGTTTTAAGCGTGCAGTTTCTGCGCTCTTGCGGTACTTATAACTGCTCGCTTATAAATTTCTATTCGTTTTCTTGGTACCGTGGTTTCAATAGGTAAAATGAATGCCGCTTCGGCCAATTCACGCTGCAAGTCGCAAATCCTAGAGCTCCTCGGAACTTCGGCTTAAAACACAAGAAATACGCCTAATAAACCATCAAATTTTTAACAACAACCGCGTAAGCTGCGCGATACACCGATTCAGTGCACATAAAACAATTGTACTTCAAATAAACAAATTAGCATACATTTTCTAGAGGCAAAAAAGTGCAGTGAAATAAATTGCAACACTCACTCAAAAGAACCACTTACAAACAGAAGAAATAACCGTAATACAGTCAAACGCAATAGAAACAGAATAAAACCACTCAGAAACAAACAAAAAATCACTCAACTCTTACGAAATAATTACATAACAAAATAAAAACCACAACATGTCGGCGAATAAGCGTGTGCGGGTTGCAACAAGCCCTGATCAGAGGGCGACCCGCTTGTCTGATGCAACATCCGTCAAGATGCTCCAACTGATGGATGCCAGATTTGATGAGCAGAAGAAAATCTTGGGCCAGGAGTTTCGAGAGAGTGAGGCATGTTTCCTCAGCTCTCTCCAGGAGAAGTTCCAGGCGATGACCAAAGAGATCCATTCTCTCACTCAACGTGTGAGCCAGCTGGAGAATGAGGTAAAGGTGGTAGCTGAGCTGAAGCAGCAGGTCCACGACTTGACCGGGAAATTGGCGGCACCAAACACTGCTGGAGGTTTGGGTGATCAGCTGAAGCAACAGGTTGGTGACTTGGATGCCAGACTGGCAGCCAAATGTGTAGCAGAGGAAGACTCAGCGGTCTCATGTACCTTGCGCTGGCATGGGGTACCGCAAGCGGAGGGAGAAAATCTTAAAACGCTTTTCAACCGGCTCTGTTTTTCACTCCATTTAACTCCGCCTCCACTGGTGAGATCTATCTACAGAGTGCGGCCCCGACAAACTGGCCAAACACTTGTAGACCCGATTATCGATATAAAGATGGATCGTGAAAAAGCGGCGTTACTACGAGCAATAGGGGCATACTGGCGAACTACAAAAACACAACTGAGCTTACAGCTAATTGGTCTGGAGTCGGCAGCACTGATCTACATAAATGAACAGCTGACAAAGCATAATTACGAGGTCTTCAAGAGAGCAATGCATCTCAAAAAGCACAATCGCCTCACAGCTGTCTTTACACGCCGTGGAGATGTCTTTGTAAAGATGATCGACGGAGTGGAAGCTCACAACGTGCGGAGCTTGCACGAGCTTTCTGAGCTGACCAACAATTTGGGAGGCCCGTCGAGAAATAGTTCATTTCGAGATTAGTTTTAAACGCAGATCCATAGTTTTAGTATTTGTTAGATTAAAAATTATTGTAGGTCGCTTTGTTTATTTAATGTTCTCCGTGATGTTTTATCAATTCAATTTTTCATTTCTAGTGCGTGAGCAGCTAATAATTTTATTTAAATTTTGGAAATGGAAGACCTAAATGAAGGAAATAACCATACCCTATTGCGCATACTCACAAAGCAGAGAGCTGGACTTAAAGTTTGTCACATTAATGCTCAAAGTTTGCCGAGAAAAGTCGATGAGTTTAAATATTTATTTGTAAATTCTGGTTTAGATATTATATGTGTCTCTGAAACATGGCTTGGCGTTAATGTTTGTGATGTTATAATTTCGTGTGATGGCTATAATGTTTACCGTTACGGACCGTTTACGGACCGTGTCAGTCATGGAGGTGGTAGCAATTTATGTTAGTACAAAATTAGTGTCCAAGTTTATATGTAAACATCCCGATAGCAGCCCAATAGAATACTTATTCCTTGAAATTAAAAATCAGTCCTCACAAAAAAAAATTCTGCTGGGTTGCATATACCGCCCACGTAGTAGCATTAACTATGACGATATTCTAAATAAGCTATCAGACATCACAATAAATTATGAAGATATACTTTTAGCGGGTGATCTCAACAGCAACATACTTCGGGAAGATCACCTTAAAATTAACATGGACTCACTAGGCTTAAATCTTGTAAACTCCACTTACCCGACTCATTTCAGCAGAACATGCAGCTCACTGTAAGATGTTTTTTTTTGTTAGTGATGTTGAAAAAATATGTTTGTATGACCAAATCATTGTGCCGTCGTTTTCAAACCATGACCTTATATACTTGACCTATAATTTTGACCTTCAGTAGGTTAGGTTAGGACGGCTGCCAGGCTGTAGCCTGGTACACTTAGACCTCTGTGGGTCCATTGTGATACCGTATGATCTCTATTTTTGGGTCCCCTATCCGTTAAGAGTCAGCCTGTAAGTTGGTCGATCAGCAGGTCCCCCATCCTGAGGATTTAATAAAAGAGCTTAGACTCTTCAGGTTAGCCTGCGATATTTCGGTCAGGTCATTTATGAAAGGATATCCTAAGTGTTTCAGTCTGAGCCTGCATAGGGCTGGGCATGAACAGAGTAGGTGTTCCACCGTTTCCTCTTCTTCCTCATCCCTGCAGCTTCTGCAAAAATCGTTTTTTGGGGCTTTTAGCCTGCCGGCGTGTGCGCCAACGAGCCAGTGGCCTGTGAGTACTCGAATTAGCATGCTGCACTCAGTGCGGCTGAAATTGAGTAGTTCTGATGTTTTCTTATTGTTTATTTGAGGCCATGTCTGGTGAGAGATTCGGCATTGCGGTGTGTTTTGCCAATAAGTGTTGGCTAATTTGCTGAAGTGGTTTTTAATAATTAGCTTACAAGTAGCCATCGGCATGCCGACATTCTCCTTTCCTGGAAGGAGAGGTATGGTGGTGCCTTGCCTGGCTAGCTCGTCTGCTATACAGTTGCCTACGATATCCCGGTGACCCGGAACCCATATAAGGCTGACAGTAAACTGATTAGCCATCTCGTGGAGAGATTTGCGACAGTCTGCTATTGTTCGGGAGTTTGTGTTTGTCGAGTAGATTGATTTAATAGCCGCTTGGCTATCACAATATATGTTTATGTGTCTGTTCTGGGTGTTTAAGTCCCTTAAACAGACAAGTGCTTCCATTATAGCGTACACTTCCGCTTGGAAGACACTGCAGTGGTCAGGAAGTCTGAAAGACCGCCTGATCTCTAATTGCTCGGAGTATATGCCTCCACCTACGTGTCCGTCTAGTTTGGAGCCGTCTGTATATAGACAGATTGCGTCTATTGAGCCCGGTCGGCCACGATCCCAAACTTCCCTGCCTGGGATCAGAGCTTCGAAGGGCGTGTGATTGTATTCACGGGTTTTACATAGATCCGTTTTTGGCGGGATCAATTTGTCATGCTGAAGAATCTTAGCGTGACCATACAGTTGGGCTTTCCATTGCCCTGTATCCCTTAGTCGAATGGCTGCCGATTTCGCCCTTTCCATTCCTGCTAAGTCCAGGCTCTGGAGGTTTAAGATCGCATTCAGCGCTTCGTTTGGGGTAGTTCGAAGGGCTCCACTCATACACAAGGCCGCCATGCGCTGTACTTTGTTAAGTGGAGTTAAGATACATTGTTTGTGTAAAGCGGTCCACCACAGAGCCACTCCATATAGTAGGATTGGCTTGACTACCGCTATGTATATCCAATTGACTATTTTAGGGGACATACCCCATCTTAGCCCAATTGCTTTTTTACAAGAGTAAAGTGCAATGGTCGCTTTCTTGGTTCTCTCTTGGTTGTTTAGGCCCCATTTAAGACGCTTATCTAATACTAAACCCAAGTATCTTGCGTGCTCGCTAAAAGAGAGATTACAGTTGTTTAAAGTGGGTGGGTTAAGTTTTGGGATTTTGTATCTATTTGTAAAAAGGACTAGTTCCGTTTTTGAGGGATTTACCCCAAGTCCGTTCTTTGTAGTCCATTCCGATAGTGTTTTTAGTTTTGCGGTCATAAGATCGCATAACGTTTGTGGATACCTACCATTAAAGATGATAGCGACATCGTCTGCGTATGCCACTATTTTACAGCCTCCTCCTTCAAGAATCCGCAGTAGTTTATTTACCGCGATATTCCATAAAAGGGGTGATAGTACACCTCCTTGCGGAGTGCCTCTGTTCACTAATCTAGTCTGGGTCGAGGTCCCTAGTGTGGCCGTGACCAATCTGCTTATCAGCAATTTGTGGATCAGCCCCACCAGCGGTGGCTCAACCCCTAGTTCAGTGAGGGATTCTGTTATTGCCGTGGGGAGCACGTTGTTGAACGCTCCTTCTATGTCAAGGAAGGCGATCAAGGTGTATTCTTGTGTACTGAGTGATTTCTCGATGTTGCTTACTACCAAGTGTAGCGCCGATTCGGTCGACTTACCTTTGGTGTATGCGTGTTGCGCCTCTGATATCTGCGTCGGGTCAATGATGTCTCTAATATGTAGACCTAACAGTCTTTCTAGGATTTTTAGCAGGAATGATGTCAGACTTATCGGTCTGAAATCCTTCGCTGTAGTATGGGTGGCTTTCCCTGCCTTAGGGATGAAAACGACTTTCGTTTCCCGCCATGCTGTAGGTAGTTCTCCTACTGCAAGAATGGTCTGGAATATTTTTCTCAGCCAGTTTATAGCTAGTTCTCCTGCTTGTTGAATATGTGCCGGTGTTATATTATGCGGTCCCGGCGATTTGTAGTTTATTTATTTATTTGTAAGTTTATTCCTTCTCCAGTGTGTCTTCCTGGGGGATGTCCTGTTTGTAAGCTCACTGGGAAGTGAGCGTCTAGGAGTAGGTTTAGGGATTCTTCACTAGAGTCTGACCATGATCCGTCAGCCTTTTGGAGATAGCCTAGGGATACGGCTGTCTTAGAAAGTATTTTTTTGTGCCTTGCGGCATCTGTTGTCTTTTCAATGTCCGAGCAGAAGTTCTGCCACGCAGTTCTCTTCTCTTTTCTAATGGCCTTTTTGTATGTGGCTAGTTCCTTTTTGTAGCTTTGCCAGTTTATGTCCTCACTTGCAGCTTTCGCTCTGTTGAACAGGTTTCTGCATTTGGCTCTGAGGATTGATAATTGCTGGGTCCACCAAGGAGGTTTTTTCCTTCCCCTTGGTTTCCCTAACGGGCATGCAGCTGAGAATGCCGCGTTGCATGCTTCTGTGAATTTGTTTACTATATTATCTAGCTCCTGAGTGCAAGGAGTGCTTTCTGGTGGCTTCCTGGGGAGGAAGTTCGATAGAATTTCTTTGTATTTATTCCAGTTTGCCCGCCTGGGGTTGGCAAAGCTGACCGGCACAGGTGATACTAGGGACAAAGTTGTCTCTATAAACCTATGATCTGAAAATGAGTGCTCGTTGGAGACAGCCCAGTTTGTGACTGTGCTTATGAGTGAATCTGATGCCAGGGTTAGATCTATGATCGTTTGGCACGTTTTTGTTATAAAAGTAGGGGTATTGCCCCTATTGCAAAGAAATAAGTTCGATTTAAGAATGAAGTCGAATAAAGACTCACCTCTGTCGTTGTTGATAGGGCAGCCCCACTGAGTATGGTGGGCATTTGGTCGCATCCTATCACCAAACCTTTCTTAAGCTCTTCACATTCCTGTACCAGTCCTCTGAATAGCGCGTCTGGGGGGTATACCTTTTCGGAAGCCATGTAGGCCGATAGCATCCTAAAAGAGCCGCTTTGCAGCTCCAGGCTTATTGCTGTGTTGTCTCCGAATTTACCTTGTTTGGTGTCAAGCATAAGCTTGTAGTCTTTTGTTCCCAGTCCAGCAACCCTGCCTCCTGCTACCCAGGGTTCCTGAACTAAGACCACGTCGGCTTCGCCTTTGGCCAGGCGAAGCAAAAGAGCAGCGGACGCTGCTTTACTGTGATGTAGGTTGATCTGCAGGAGTCTTAGCGACATCCCCAGCTGCAACCTCCACCACAGTAACGTCGGCCCCGAATCGCTCAGGTCCACTTCGTCGATTGCCGGTCCCATCGCTCGCATCTCTCTGCTTAGCGACGAGTCGGTTGAATAGCCGTCCTCCGGCACACCAGGGGCCTCCACTTCCTCCGCAAGCACCTGCTCGGCTGGGTTGCCGGCAGGACTTCCCGAGGAATTAGAGTCCCCTTTATAGATTTTAATGTGTATGGCACTGAACCCATAGTTAAGCGTTCCCCGAGCAACCTCTATGGGAGCGATAGACTCCTTATTCAGTACCACAATCGCCTTCGTGCTCCTCCACCTTAACGACTTTCCAGTCTTTTGTGGGGAGATGTGGGTTGCATTCTTGCAACATAAAGAGGATGTCTTCCGGTGATGCGATTGCTGCTGGGAGCCAAATTCTGGCTCGCGGTCTACTGGGGACGTCACACCAATCTAGTGCGACTATGTTCGCCCCTTCGTAGACTGCTCCGAGCTGAGCTACCGCCTGTTTATATAGGTCAGCTGATCGCTGATTATCGCAGGCCACCACTTTTACACTGCCCTGGTACCAGCCCGCGTCCATACAGCAAGGCGCTGAACCGGGCTTCTCGCGTACCATACGCAGGCAAATGAGTGACAGCTTGGACTCGACCGCCTTCCATTTGTTTCTGGGGATCCTGTTCTCCGGATTTCCCCTATCTATGAGTCCAAGTAGGACCCGATCTTTGGTGATCTCGGCAAAGGAGACCGACGGCTGGATCTTCGATCTCTTCGCCGACGGGCCGGGCAGCTCTATGGAGCGTTGCCTCTTCGCCTGAGCACCTTCTTGTTGGGGCTTCTCTTGCCCATAGTTGGGAAACACCGGCCTTGCCCACTCTACCTTCTTTAGCCATTTGGGCGAAGGCGTGGCGACAGTGCTTCTGGCATGTGAGCGCAGGGTTTGGGCGGCAGTCCGTCTCTCTGCGTATGTAAAATTCTTCTTTGCACCAGCGGGTGACCCGATCGACTTTGCTGCGCCTACCACTGGTTTTGGCGCAGATGCGCACATAGCAGAGGCGTTAGCGACAGTCTTTCTGTCCCCCGACATCCCTAGTTTGGGATGGGGCCCTTTCTGAGCCCTACTGGTGCTTGCAGTGGAACCATCGTTCGTCTTTGCAGCGCCGGGTTTTTGTGGAGTTCCCGTCTCCGTTTTTTTTGTTTGTGTTTTTGTGTGTTGTTTCCATAGTTGGTCCCACGAGCTGCGGAGAAGGTGAAAGGTCCGCCCGGGCAGAGATCCGCCTTACCCGGGTAAGGCGATAGATAGAACAGGGGGTCGCCATCTCCCTGAGCCCACCGTTTGAGACTGGGCTAGTTGTTGATCCGGGCCCCAAGCCAGGCTGACTCTTGGCACGGTCCGGATTACACCGTAGTCCGGCCCGGAGTGAGATGTTGTTTGGGAGAGGAAGTGGGTAGGTGGTGTGTGGGGGATATTGGGTTTGTGTAAAGCAACTGTTTAGATGCGGCTGAACAAATCGCATCGTCGGTACTGCCTCGTTGCAAGATACCCGCTGGTTGTCCGGGACTGCTTATTTGCTGGGGTTTCCGTCCACGATTCCGTGTTTGATTTCCACCGCCAGCTTATTCGCAGTTGGCCTCGAGTGAGGTCGTCCGCTATCCGCAACCTGCGACCCGCTCGGTCGCCCCAGCTAGGCGGCTTCAGAACCATCTCACAAGTTCCTCAGACCAAGGACCTTCAGTATAATGACGAAAAAATAGTATTTAGGGATTTCAATAATATAGAAGGTAATAACCTTCTTAATACCGAACTCGAAAAATGCAATTGGAATGACATTTACTGTCTTCCAGATGTAGACGAACAACTCAGTTTGCTTCAACGTAATATTAGTTACTTGTACAATTGTTTCGTTCCAATCAAAAGTAAACCCATTAAACATTTTATTAAACCGTGGTTTAATAATGAAATTAAGTCAGCAATACAAAAGCGAAACTTTGCATATCAAAAGTGGAAAAGGTATAAGACTCCGCCACATTATTCCCAATTTAAATCATTGAGACACACAGTCACTAAACCTATTGACACCGCAAAGTCAAAATTCTATTTTCGAAAATTCAAAAACTCAACATCGTCTAGACAAACCTGGAAAGAAGTCAAGTCACTAGGGATAGGAAAACAAAAATCAACGCCGGGAAAGGATGTTAATGTCGAAGAGCTAAACCAACAACTCTCAGAATGCAATGTACCTGAAATCGACGATAACAATTTGTACCTGAATTCAGTACCTGAACATTTCTTTGATAATAGTTTTAGATTTGTTTGTGTTAATCAGTATGAAGTTCTCGTCAATATTCTTAAAATTAAATCAGACGCAATCGGACTAGACGAAATAAATCCTAAATTCATTAAAAAATAATACTTTCTAAAATTCCTACATACATTACTCACATTTTTAACACTGCATTTACAACATCCGCATTTCCTGACTGTTGGAAAATCGCAAAAATTATCCCAATTATGAAAGCCAACAAGGATTATAGACCTATATCAATTCTACCGTTCTTATCTAAAGCCTTTGATAACATTATGGCAGCCCAAATAAACGCTTATATAGGTGATAATGCTCTACTTAACAACAACCAATCGGGATTCAAAATAAAACGTAGCTGCACCTCGGCAATCCTAAAAATCTCGGAAGATATACGTAAACATGCAGACAAATCCAACGTGACGCTTCTAGTACTTCTTGACTATAGTAAAGCTTTTGACTCTGTTAATCATGAAGTTCTGTGTTCAAAATTGAAAACTCAGTTCAATTTTTCAACAACTTCTGTCAAACTTATGACCTCGTACCTAAAAAATCGTCGGCAGTCTGTAGTAATATCAAATGTTTCGTCTTCTCTTGTAGTCCTTAAACGTGGTGTGCCTCAAGGCTCAGTTCTTGGACCTTTACTGTTTACTCTGTATGTCAATGACCTTCCCTGTGTGTTGTCAAATAGTGATGTTCACATGTACGCAGATGATGTCCAGATGTATGTTAGCCGTCCCATTAGTAGAATTAACGAGTGTGTGAATATATGCAATCGAGAGCTTGGTAAAGTTAGCAGCTGGGCCAAAGACAATGGCCTTGGTCTAAACCCAACAAAATGTAAATGTCTCGTAATATATAAAAAGAAAGTAAATATTGCTGACCAGCAGCCATTGATGATAAACAGCATGCCCATTAAATAAGTTGAAAATGCTACAAACTTGGGTATCATATTCAATAATAAACTTAGTTGGAATGACCATATAAATAAGGCTGTAGGGAAAACGTACGGTTTACTAAGATCTCTCTGTCCGGTTAAAAGTCTGTTACCCATAAATGTTCGTATGTTAATTGCCAAGACCTGTTTAATCCCTACACTTTTTTATGGGATAGACATTTTTTCAAATTGCGATGCAGCCATCCATCAAAAAATAAAAGTTGCATATAATAATATAGCAAGATTTATATTCAATCTACGTCGATTTGACCATGTTACAAGCTATGCATATAGAATATTTGAACTTAATTTGACCGATTGGATAAAACTAAGAGTTTTAATATATCTGCACAAAATAATTTACACGAGGGAACCAACTTATCTCTTTGATTCACTTCCTCAAGAAGAGCAAATAACCTCATTCAAATAAGACACAGATCTCTACTTTCTGAAAGGCAGTTTTTCGTACACGCAATAAGGCTATGGAACCAGCTTCCAACCCCTTTAAAAAATATTAGTAGCGCCACGCAGTTTAAGTCAAAACTCACATTACACCTACAAGATACTAGCACAATATAAAAAAAAAAAAAAAACAAAAAGCGTCCCTTTTCTTTTCTTTAACCTTTAATGTTTAAGCGTAATTTTAAGAATTCCATTTAAACTTCCAAATAACTATGTCAAATCTGTAATTATAAGTAATTTGTCCTACGTGACCATCGCACTAATTATAAGTTATCAACTTGTAGCGTTAGGAAAGCATTTTAAAATAAATTGAAATTGAACAAGAAAGGAAAGCTAACTTCGGGCGGAGCCGAAGTTGATATACCCTTGCAGAATACTCTGTAAATTATATTCTCCAAAATTATTCATATGATGCATTCTTAATACTCATAAAAAATCCCAACTTCCTAACTTTAAAACAAGAGAGAACGCTATAGTCGGGTGCCCCGACTATCAGATACCCGTTACTCAGGTAAAGGGAGTGCGAGGGAAATGGAGATAGAAACTTTGATCACGCATAACTTTTTAACGAATGGTCCGATTTGAAAAATTTCTTCTACATTTCGATAGGTATTGATAAACACAATAAAACTGCATTTTTACTTTTCCGAAATATTTAAATTTTTAAAATCGTATATAAACGATTGTGGGCGTTAAAGGGGGCGTGGCACCATTTTGAAACAAACTTGCGCTGCGTAGGAACTCCTAGAATCTGCATGCAAAATGCCAATCTTCTAGCTTTTATAGTTTCCGAGATCTCAGCGTTCATACGGACGGACAGACGGACAGACGGACATGGCTATATCGACTCGGCTAGTGACCCTGATCAAGAATATATATACTTTATAGGGTCGGAAACGCTTCCTTCTAGCTGTTACATACTTTTGCACGAATACAATATACCCTTTTACTCTACGAGTAACGGGTATAAACACCAAAGTTATAGCATTTCCAATCGTTCAGTTATAAGGCAGCTATAGGATATAGTCTTATGAAATTTGGTAGGTCGGATTGATTGGCCAAATATAAAACCCATAGCAAATTCCAACTTCCTAACTTTACAAACACCAAAGTTATGGCATTTCCGATCAATTAGTTATATGGCAGCTATAGGATATAGTCGGCCGATCCCGGCCGTTCCGACATATATACTGCGTGCAAAGGAAAGAAGGCTGTGTGCAAAGTTTCAACTCGATAGCTTTAAAACTGAGAGACTAGTTTGCGTAGAAACAGACAGACGGACAGACAGACGGACAGACAGACGGACAGACGGACAGACGGACATGGCTATATCAACTCAGGAGGTGATCCTGATCAAGAATATATATACTTTATAGGGTCGGAGATGTGTCCTTCACTGCGTTGCACACTTTTGACCAAAATTATAATACCCTCTGCAAGGGTATAAAAATCTGATAAGCGCCGAATGCCTCTCGGATCTTTCATCGGATCACTCGCCTGTCCTGTTTATTCTTCTCCGACATCCAGGCGCATTGGAGCAATCGTTTAAATTGACATCTCAGAAAACCAATTGGGTTAAGTACAATAAATACATTAGCTCACACATTGAGCTAAGTCCTCATCTCAACGATGAAGCCAACGTAGACAGATTTGTTAATACACTGGAGTCTGTACTCGTCTCTGCAGCTCGAGTTTCAACACCCCAAACTACAAGTACACAAAGCAACCAAAAGAAGACAAATCTACAAATAGAACAGCTCGTCCTCGAAAAGCGACGCTTACGTCGAGAGTGGCAACTCCACAGATCACCATCTGCTAGGCAAAGCTTCAAATATGCCTCACGTCAACTCACAAAAGCTTTACAGCAAGAAGTAGCACATGTCCACCGACGCTACATAGAGCAATTGTCAACATCTAGCACAAAACACTCACTATGGAGAGCTCACCCTACTCTAAGCTCACCGAAAGTAACCGTGATGCCTATTAGAAACCCCACAGGCGGCTGGGCGCGCAGCGATGCAGACAGAGCCAGCACGTTTGCCAACCACCTTAAAAATGTCTTCCAACCAAATCCTGCCACTAGTGCGTTCACCTTGCCGACTTTACCACATGAGCGTCAGCTTCAACATGAACCAATTGAGTTTCGCCCAAACGAAATCGTTAACATCATCAAAAATCAGCTGAATCCGAAAAAATCCCCGGGCTGCGACCTCATAACTCCCAAAATGATCATTGAGCTCCCATATTGCGCCGTTTGCACTATCACCCAGCTTTTTAATGCCATCGCAAAACTTGGCCACTTTCCAGTGAGATGGAAAAAGTCGATTATAATAATGATAGCAAAGCCAGGAAAAGACCTCACAATTCCCACGTCGTATAGACCTATAAGCCTACTCTCATGCTTATCTAAACTCTTTGAAAAATGCGTATTGATTCGGATAAACACATACCTAAGAATCCAGGAAGGAATTCCGTCACATCAATTTGGGTTTCGTGAAAAGCACGGAACAATTGAGCAGGTCAACCGGATAACATCAGAAATTCGGAACGCGTTCGAAAAACGAGAGTACTGTACTGCCATATTTTTAGACGTCTCTCAAGCATTTGATAGAGTTTGGCTAGAAGGTCTAATGTTCAAGATCAAGACAATGCTCCCCTACAACACCCATAAGCTTCTAGAGTCTTACCTCTACGACAGAAAATTTGCTGTTCGATGCAACACTGCTATAACTGACGATTTCACTATTGGAGCTGGAGTTCCTCAAGAAAGCGTGCTTGGGCCAACATTATATGTCCTCTACACAGCAGACATCCCAACAAGCACACGACTAACAACATCTACGTTTGCTGATGATACAGCCATTCTCAGCCGCTCAAAATGCCCGATGCAAGCAACTGCGCAGCTCGCTCTTCATCTGGTCGATGTAGAAAAGTGGCTATCGGATTGGCGAATTAAAGTGAACGAACAAAAATGCAAGCACGTTACGTTCACCCTGAACAGGCAAAACTGCCCGCCGCTCATGTTAAACCATACTCTACTCCCGCAAGCAAACGAAGTGACATATCTAGGAGTACACCTCGACAGAAGACTCACATGGCGCCGGCACATTGAAGCCAAAAGAACACACCTAAAGCTAAAAGCCAGTAGCCTTCATTGGCTTATCAACGCTCGGTCTCCCCTTAGTCTTGAATATAAAGTCCTGCTGTATAACTCGGTACTAAAACCTATATGGATGTACGGCTCTCAGTTATGGGGGAATGCCAGCAATAGCAATATTGACATAGTCCAGCGAGCTCAGTAGAAGATCTTGAGAACAATCACCGGGGCACCGTGGTACGTTCGCAACGAAACCATACATCGCGACTTAAACATTCTACCAGTCAAAGAAGTGATCGCAGAACAGAAGGAAAAGTACTTTACCAAGCTATCGTTGCACCCTAACCACCTGGCGAGAGGTCTTACAAGGTTGATCAACCAATCACGCCTTCGTCGCAATGACTTACCCACCCAGCGACCGACTTGAGGCACGCGCAACCAGAATGCAGTCTTATTATACTGTTAGTTAAATTTTAATGTTAAGATTCGTAAACTTATTGTTAGTCTCAAAATTAAGAGAAGATTCAATAAATAAAAGCAAAGTTAAATAAAAACAAGAAAGGAAAGCTAACTTCGGGCGGAGCCGAAGTTGAAATACCCTTGCAGAATATTCTGCAAATTATATTCTCCAAAATTATTCATATGATGCATTTTTAATACTCATAAAAAATCCCACCTTCCTAACTTTAAAAACACCAAAGTTATTTCATTTCCGATCAATCAGTTATATGGCAGCTATAGGATATAGTCGGCCGATCCTTATGAAATTTAATATGTCGAATTGATTGGGCAAAAATAAAACCCATAGAAAATCCCAACTTCCTAACTTTACAAACACCAAAGTTATGGCATTTCCGATCAATCAGTTATATGGCAGCTATAAGATATAGTCGGCCGATCCTTATGAAATTTGGTAGGTCGGATTGATTGGCCAAATATAAAACCCATAGAAAATCCAAACTTCCTAACTTTACAAACACCAAAGTTATTGCATTTCCGATCAATCAGTTATATGGCAGCTATAGGATATAGTCGGCCGATCCTTATGAAATTTGGTAGGTCGGATTGATTAGCCAAATATAAAACACATAGAAAATCCCAGCTTCCTAACTTTACAAACAGCAGAGTTATGGCATTTCCGATCGTTCAGTTATATGGCAGCTATAGGATATAGTCGGCCGATCCCGGCCGTTCCGACTTATATACTGCGTGCAAAGGAAAGAAGGGTGTGTGCAAAGTTTCAACTCGATAGCTTTAAAACTGAGAGACTAGTTTGCGTAGAAACAGACAGACGGACAGACGGACAGACGGACAGACGGACATGGCTATATCAACTCAGGAGGTGATCCTGATCAAGAATATATATACTTTATAGGGTCGGAGATGCCTCCTTCACTGCGTTGCACACTTTTGACCAAAATTATAATACCCTCTGCAAGGGTATAATAACAATAATTTAGTCTGCTTCTGCAAAAAATGCAGCCTCGTAATCAGGGCTGACCAGTCTAATATGACTTGCTGGGTATGTGAAAATATGGTGCACACCAAGTGCGACGGTTTTACTGGCCGGACAAGTGATGACCTTTTAAAGGGTCCCAATTTAATTTAAAGGCGGCCTGATGGGGCTGATTAGCTGTTTCGGACTTGCTAGAGATAGTTTTCGCCGAGCTGATGATCTCCTCTCTGCGCTGGATTCGCAGTTTAATAGTCATAAGCTATTAGAAGGCCGCTGGTGGTAAGCAGAAAAAGGAGAACACCCCGCAACCGAAATCAAAAGATCAACAGAGCATTCCGGCGGATCAGCAGCTGACTGCAGCAAACCCTCAAATGTTGCTAAGATCAGCAGCTAAAAAGATTCGGTATCCGAACAATCCGTAACAGAATGCATGCAACCAGGGACTTCAAAGAATTCCGATTTGTCCGTAGTGGTTTCACAATTAGTGGATCCACCTATCTCTCAGAATGTAGCATCATCAAGTTGGTTTTGCAGAAACAATGTCTGCTCCACCAAAATCCCTTTCGGTGGTTCCACTGAAGAAACAAATTTTCGTTTCTCGGCTTTCCCCTGATCAAACATCTTCTGATGTATTGTCTTATATACAAGACAAAACTAAAGACGACTGTATTAGTGTAAAGGTTAAAAAGTTTAAGTTTTCTTATGCTAACTGTCCCTAACGAGCTCTTTGAGGCCATATGCACGGGCGACTTTTGGCCGGATAATATGGTTGTAAAAGAGTTCGAGGCTAAAATAAAGAAGAAGGGGCCCGTGGGAGTCAAACTTCCTAGTCGAGGCCAAACCAATGTACCAATTTCAAAAAACTAACTTCTAACCTCCTTCTTTCCTATCAGAATGCAAGAGGTTTGCGTAGCAAGCTCACTAAATTGTATTCCGATAGCCTTTCCTTTGCAGTTCATATTATTGTGTTTACAGAAACTTGGTTAAAGCCGGAGATCTTTAGCTCCGAAGTTTTTCCAGGTAAGTACACAATATATAGGTATGACCGTCCCTCTAGACGGGGAGGTGGAGTCTTAATTGGAGTTGATTGAAACCTCCAGTCAGAGGAGTTATTTTTTGAGGAATTCAATACCATTGAATTTATTTGTGTAAAGTTATTGCTTCCTCTATATACATAGCTGGCTCATATATTTCGCCGTTGTCTGAACTTTCTGATTATTTAAATAACCTTTCCGTTATTAAGTCGGTTGCAAATAAGCTTTCCGATAGGGATCAGTTGGTAGATCTAGGTGATTTTAATATACCTGGAGTTACCTGGTCCGTTGAGGATGGATCAAATGTCTTACTACCTATACCACAGCATGATTTTATTGACGGCCTGCTTGACATAACCTTATCTCAAGTAAACCATGTTCAAAATTCACGGGTAGAGTTATAGAAATAAATCAGAAAAGTCATCCAAGCGAATACATTGTTTTCGCAAGGCAGACTTTCTGAGGCTAAATAATTTTATTTCTGGCTTTAATTGGTCTGATCTTTACTTATGCAATAATATGTCCGATGCAGTTAATGTTTTTTACACTGCAATAAACTCATTTTTTAATTCCTGTGTTCCGTGGTACTATCCGTCAATTTCCAATAAATCACCTTGGTTTAGCAAAGAGTTGACACACTTAAGAAATGTAAAGTCCAGACATTTTAGGAAATATAAAAATACCGGTTCTCAATCTGTTTTTACTAGATATTTAAGTGCTCGGTCTAGATATACCGTGCTTAATGCTCAGTGTTATAATAGTTACTTAAACCGTTGTAAGGTCCAGTTCTCTCAGGACCCGAAACTGTTTTATAATTTTGTTAACACCAAGCGTAAATCTAATTCTTTTCCTTCCTCGCTGTCGTTCGAAAACATGACGGCAACCACAGATCAGGCAATAGCCGATTTATTTGCCCAATTTTTTCAAACGACTTACTCTACTTTAGATTATTGATCACAGCCTTATTCTTACACCATGTCCAAGTCAAACCTCATATTCTGTCCCACTTTATCAGAGAGCTCTCTTCTATTGGATCTTCTTCGTATTAAGCCTGTATATTCGCCAGGGCCCGATGGTATTCCTGGGTGCGTGCTTAGGTATTGCGCTAAGGCCCTGTGCAAACCTCTTCACAAGTTGTTTACCTTATCTCTAGAAACCTCCCAATTCCCAAATATTTGGAAGAAATCATTTGTTATTCCTCTTTTCAAAAAAGGTAACAAGTTAGAAGCCAGTAACTACAGAGGTATTTCTAAGTTGTCAGCTATTCAGCTTTTTGAAAAAATCATTACTCCTCATTTGCAGCCCCTTTGCAGATCAATCATTTCTCCGTGTCAACACGGATTTATTAAACCTAGATCCACAATCACAAACCTTCTAGAGCTCACTACATTTGTGATAAAGAGCTTCAATAATAGGTTTCAAACAGACAGTCATTTACAGTCATTTACACTGACTTTAGTAAACCATTTGACTCTGTAAATCACTTACTTCTTGTTCGAAAACTTTACTTGATAGGTTTTCCAGTCGATCTACTTAAATGGATCTTAAGTTATCTGAATGGTAGGTTACAAAGGGTCCTTTTTAAAAATTCAATTTCTAAAATTCTCCGTGTTACCTCCGGTGTCCCACAAGGGAGCCATTTGGGTCCCTTACTTTTTACATTATTTATTAACGATCTTCCATCAATTATAAGTCATTCTCGAGTACTTATGTACGCAGATGATGTTAAGTTATGCCTGCAGTATAAGGATTTTTCCTGTCATTTAGACTTACAATCCGATCTAGATAATTTTCAAAACTGTTGCCGAGATAATTTACTAAATTTAAACGGTTCCAAGTGCAAGCTGATGACTTTTTATCGGGCCAATCCGATATACGCGACTTACACGTTAAGTGACAGCTCTTTGGATGGAATAACTCTTGTAAATGATATTGGCGTTCTCTTGGACCCTAATCACATTTCGTCCATGGTTAATAAAGCCAGAGGAGTGCTTGGATTTATTAAAAGGTGGCCAAAAGAATTCGATGATCCTTATATGTCTAAAACTTTATTTATTTCGCTAGTCCGTCCGATTCTGGAGAATCGGTCTCCCGTCTGGAGTACACAATACGGAATACATATTAGTCGTACTAAATCTGTACAAAAAAACTTCCTTCTTTTTACTTTACGGCGCCTAAACTGGGATGCAAATCTTAACTTACCTTCTTATTCTAGTAGACTTCTGTTGATTAATTTACCCTCCCTAGCCAACCGTAGAACGATGCTTGGTACTATCTTTATTTATAACCTTATATATGGTGATATTGACCGCCCAGACTTGATAAGTCGGCTAAACTTTTCTGTGCCAAATAGATTAACTAAAAATTATATTCCCCTAATTTTAAATTATTGTAGATCTAACTATGCCTTGCATGAGCCTTTCAGAGTATTATGTTCTGACTATAATAGACCTTTTCCTGTAATCTCAAATCTTGACTCTCTGCCGCTCCTTGAACGATTAATACTTGCTTCATTGGCACAAGATTGATCTAACTATTATTTTTCCCCGGACCTTTACCTATATTTTCTTATCTTGCGTCTATCCTGTCGCGAATCGTGCCGTACGATACACGGCTGCGCCCCTCGGTCAGTTGGGCGGGTAAGTGGGCCGTGGAACTCCGCGCGAAAAAAAAAAAATACTTTGTTGCATAGCTATAAGCTTCCAGCTTAGTGACTGTCCCTTCTGGGTATTTGGCTGACCAAATGAGGATCTGGCAGCCTTCTCGAAAAATTCCTCTGGCGTCGTTTTTGAGTAAGTGTACATGTTTTGGGAATTTTGATGGCGCGTTGTTTTCATTCGTCGCATGCGGTTTTTCAACTCCTTGTAAACCACACATCCCTTTTAAATTAACATCTTTTATTTTCTTATACACTTAAATCATTACCAAAAGAATGTCAGTAGATATAAATTAAAATAAATAAGTGCAAAAAAATAGATATTGTGGATTAATTTTAACAATTACAGTTATCTCCTAATCTAAGCGCGGATGAGGTCCCCCAAATTCTATGAGAGAAATATCAATGGGGGAAAATACCCAAGCTTAGGCTTCCACTCGACCTTCACGTCAAAGATAAATCTACAGTAATTAGTGTCAAACAGCAGAGGTAGTTAAAGAATCTTATATTTATTAGTAAAGAGAAGTATTCTATTTTTATCCAGATAAAAAACGAAGAAAATAACATGGCATTTGCCGCCTTCCAGATAATAGCATCAGTAATCGCCGATTTGAAGCGCTCAAAACTGTGGATGGTTCTACATATGATCCTGTCGCTTAGAAGCTACCTTTTTCGGCACCCGCCAATTCATAATTTCCTGAAATTGAAATTTGAGATTAACGTAAGGCTTAAAACTTTCCTATGGGTTTTTGTTATGGTGAATGGTGGGCTCGTTGCCTTTGTTACCCAACAACAGGTTAATCGACTTAGTAAGTATTTTATGGCTCTAGATTTATTTACATGAACAGAGCTCAGAATATCTTATACATTATAATATTTTTGTTTTTCATTCTATCAAGGGCCGGCAATGTTTGGTAAACTTATTTATGGGATCAATTTAATATTGTCAACTATTTCTCTAGAAACGTATAATCCCACATAAATTGTCATTTGCAATATTCCAAGACCAACTTTCTTTGAAAATAATACTTAGTGGTAGTACATTTTTGACAGTGATTCAACATTGTTTAGGTCATTATATGATAAAATTCGATTTATTCTGGATAGTCCTGTTGCTGTCAAAAGTTTTCTTAAGTTTCGTGCATGTTCTTTTTCCTGCAATTATACTAGCATTTAATCTACTATAACTTAAGGGGTGGGTAATAGTATTAATATTTGTTATTTTTTTTATTTTATTGTGTTAAAATTTTAGATCGATCCGAATAAAACTTCCGAACTTGAACGTAGGTAAGTAAGCGTTTTATATTTAATTTTTGGGTGTCCCAAACTTTAAAATGCTCTCCTAAAAAGTTGTACACGATTTTGCAAAATCTATCGAACGGATCGTTTTTCGATAGAGTATTTCTCTACCAGATTCCTCAGGTAAGGCTGTTAAGTTTTTTTTTTTTTTAATTTATTATTTTTAGAGCAACAAATAACTCGACGTTTTGGGCGAAAATCGGGGTTTTTAACTTTC
The DNA here is from genome assembly GCF_018152115.1 of Drosophila rhopaloa. NCBI lineage: Eukaryota > Metazoa > Arthropoda > Insecta > Diptera > Drosophilidae > Drosophila > Drosophila rhopaloa. The sequence continues at coordinate 11,768,657 of NW_025335034.1, read as the reverse complement.
AAGTGCCTTAAAAAATCGAACAAAAAATAAAAACTCGACAGCGTTACCTGAGGAATCTTGTCCCTTAACTAATGCAATTTGATTTTTTCGATTCAGATAATTCTGTGACCATTTATCGTATACACCTCAAAACGTGTTTTCTTCGAGGCGCCGCCGGAGATTGCCTGTATCTCACTCAATTTTAAATATTTTTGGATGAAAAAATTCACTCATTTTGTTTAAATGTTGCCCTATCACATGCAAAATTGAGCTGAGACTATCCGTATCGCCAATAAAAATTCTTTAAAAATTACCGATTTTGCACCGAATTAACTATGCCCTGTAATGTAGTAAACTCAAAACTCTGTATTTTATATTTATTTTTATTGAAAAATTAATTTAGTTATAACATGCACTTATAAACGTGCGTTTGGTTCGGGGCTCCTTTCATCAATGTTCCCGCTTGACTTAAGAATAAATTGGCTTGGCTTAGAAGTCACATAGCTGCGAGCAGCGCCGCGGCCAACGCTTATATATCTAAATATCTATATAAATGTATATGTGCCACTGCAGAGCAGCATTCAATGCTTATGCATAAGTGTATATAAGCGGCGCAAGGAGTAGCCGCGCATGAGGGAGAGGGTGTTATGCTCACACGGTAACCGAATGAACGGCCGCGCATGCAGACATGCCGGGTCAGCATTTAGGATGCTCATAACATTGTTGTGTGGGTCGAATTACTCCGCACTTGAAGTGCTGGGAATATTAAGACCTAAACAAATGCCACAATGTTGCAGTGATATAAGTGGTACAGTGTGTACCCGATACATATTTTTATAAAAATAAAAAAATTAGAATATAACAATTTTTTTTGTAGCTTATATTGTAAATAGTAGAAAAGTTAGTAAATCAAAACTTGAAAATTTATGCGACTATTTCTTATTATTTATTATTATATATTTTTTCGTATTTGTATTCCTATATTCATTATTATGGTGAAGAGATTAAATTTGATGTAATTTTATTTTTGTCTTATGAATGGCCATCCTACAAAATATATTCTATAAAAGTTTTTTTAATCTATCCTTGTGAACTATCTGAGTTTTGTTTTTTGTATTTAAAATTGTTATATTATTATAAGGTTTTATCTTCTTTACTGATAGGGTCCTGTATATTTAAAGTCTCGCTTATGGACAGTTTCATTTTTTAATAAAACCTTGTCTCCTTTTTCTAATTCAAAATCTATGCTATCTTTATCATATCTATCTTTTTGTTTTTGCTTACTAGTTTCTAGCATTATTCTGGCTCTTTTATATGCCTGTTCTAATCTAAATTTAGATTCCTTAGCATAATCTTCTATATTATATAATGGTTCTATTCTATCTATGCTATTGAAATGGTTTGGTAAGTTTGAAGTTTTTCCGAATACTAATTCGTATAGACAATAATCATGTGCCATAGAAGGAGTTGTGTTAAAGCAGTATACGAAGTATTGTAGCCATACATCCCAATCTGTTTTATCAACTGAGATATATGAGCGTATGAACTCGTTAAGTGTTCTGTGGCTTCGCTCCACTGTTCCGACAGTCTGGTGATGGTGTGCAGTAGAATTTATGTTTTTGATATTTAAATTTTTACATAAATCTTCAATTATTAAATTCTTATATTCTGTTCCCATGTCCGTAATGAACGTCTTCATTGGACCGTACTTCAGAATAAAACCTTCAAATATAGCTTTGGCTATTGTTTTTGCACTTTTATTTGGAATTGATATTGCTACAAGGTATTTTGTTAAATCGCAGATTAAAGTAACTGCGTATTCATTCCCTTGTTCAGACTTAGGCAGTGGACCGATCGTGTCCACGATTACCCTGTCGAAAGCTGTTTGTGGTGTTTCAGTAATGGTTAATGGTGTTTTTGTGTGCGTGGTTATTTTTGCTTTTTGGCATTTTAGACATTTTCGTATGTAGTCTTTAATATATCGAGTCATACCTTTCCAAAAGTAATGTCTTTTGACCTTGGTAAAGGTTTTGGTAATGCCAGTGTGACCTCCTTGAATTGGTTCATCATGGTATGTAGACATATTATGTCTTTCTTTTTCTTTTTCAGAATTTATAAGGGTCACCGGGTTGAGTAGCGTTTAAATAGACATAGCATATTTATACCCGTTACTCGTAGAGTAAAAGGGTATATTGTATTCGTGCAAAAGTATGTAACAGCTAGAAGGAAGCGTTTCCGACCCTATAAAGTATATATATTCTTGTTCAGGATCACTAGCCCAGTCGATCTAGCCATGTCCGTCTGTCCGTCTCTCCGTCTGTCCGTCTGTCTGTCCGTCTGTCTGTCCGTCTGTCTGTCCGTCTGTCTGTCTGTCCGTATGAACGCTGAGATCTCGGAAACTATAAAAGCTAGAAGATTGGCATTTTGCATGTAGATTTTAGGAGTTCCTACGCAGCGCAAGTTTGTTTCAAAAAGGTGCCACGCCCCCTTTAACGCCCACAATCGCTTATATACGATTTTAAAAATTTAAATATTTCGGAAAAGTAAAAATGCAGTTTTATTGTGTTTATCAATACCTATCGAAATGTAGAAGATTTTTCAAATCGGAACATTCGTTAAAAAGTTATGCGTGATCAAAGTTTCTATCTCCATCTCCCTCGCACTCCCTTTACCTGAGTAACGGGTATCTGATAGTCGGGGCACCCGACTATAGCGTTCTCTCTTGTTTTTACATGCAAGGTCACTACTTTACGTACTTCGTCATTGTTTATGACTCCGTATACGTTGGGCTTTGAAGCTTTTTCTATAGATTGCCTAGGCAAGTCTATTTCTTTTTCTCCTGCGCAGGATTTCTGTCTACTTTGGGATCTTGTAGTGACTTTATTTATATTTCCGGTTATATTTTGTAGTTCTGTGATGGTTATTCTTGATAACGCATGGGCTACGTAATTGTCTTTCCCCTTCAAATATTCAACTGTGAAGTTGTATTCTTCTAATTCTAGCCTCATACGTGTCAGTTTGGAACTTGGGTTAGTCATTGAGAACAAGTATGTTAAAAGTCTGTGATCTTTTTTGATAGTGAAATGTTTGCCATAAGATGTATGGTCGAAAATGTAATATTGCCCAGTGTATTGCAGCTAGTTCCTGTTAAGTAGTGCACTTATTGCTTTCTCCCTTGGTAAAGGCTCTTGATGCATATGCAATGGGAAGTTGGAGTCCGTTATGGTTTTGAGTTAAAACCGCTCCATATGCTTGCTTACTTGCATCAGTAATTATACAAAATTCTTTACTGAAATCGGGATATTGTAGCAAGGTAGGTTCCATAAGTTTTGTTTTTAAATATTCGAATGCGTTTTGGCTTTCAGATGTCCATTCAAAAGGAACATTCTTTTTACATAATCGTGTTATGTGCCGTGAATAGTCGACGAAATTTTTTATATTATATTTTTTATATAAACGTCTTGCGCCGTCTGCATCGTGTGGGGCTGGATAATTCAGTATGACGTCATTGTCGTCTGGTAGTATTCCTTTATCTGTGCAGTTATGTCCTAAAAAAGTCACCTCGTGCATAAAGAATGAACAATTTTGTGGATGAAACTTCAGGCTGTATTTCCTACATTTCTCAAAAACATATGTTAAGTTTTTATACCCGTTACTCGTAGAGTAAAAGGGTATATTGTATTCGTGCAAAAGTATGTAACAGGTAGAAGGAAGCGTTTCCGACCCTATAAAGTATATATATTCTTGTTCAGGATCACTAGCCGAGTCGATCTAGCCATGTCCGTCTGTCCGTCTGTCTGTCTGTCCGTATGAACGCTGAGATCTCGGAAACTATAAAAGCTAGAAGATTGGCATTTTGCATGTAGATTTTAGGAGTTCCTACGCAGCGCAAGTTTATTTCAAAATGGTGCCACGCCCCCTCTGACGCCCACAAGCCACAAGCTGTGGCCACAGTTTTGATGCTATTATGAAAATTTTAATTGATATGTATTTGTTTCGTCAATACCTATCGATTGGCCTAATAAAAGTTTGCCATGCTCACTCTAACGCCCAAAAACCCATTAAACGCTTAAGCCTGGCTAGCGCCTACATTTCCGCCTTTCATGGCCCGTAGCGCCATCTAACGGATGACTTTGGAACAGCTGGCCATGGTGCTAATTCGGCGAAAAACATACAAGAAGGCATATTTATATTAAGTTGTTTAGCTGAGTAACGGGTATCTAATAGTCGAGGCACTCGACTATAGCGTTCTCTCTTGTTAAGCATATGTTGTTCGGAGCAACCTATAACTATTAAGTCATCCATATAAAGGAATGCTTGTGAAATGAATTTGGCGCTATTTTTAAACCAAAAGGTAATCGCGTGAAGCGATACGAGCCATTGCTCGTTGAAAAGGAAGTTATATCTCTTGAGCTTTTTTAAGTTCTATTTGGTGAAATCCTGACATTAAATCAAGACATGAAAAGTATTTTGCTCGACCTAGTTGATCTAAAATATCATCAATTCTAGGGAGTGGAAATTTATCGGACAGTAATTTTTTATTAATCTGACGATAGTCAACTACTAAATGCCACTTCTTTTGTTCGGAACCTGGGGCTGATTTTTTAGGGACAAGTAATAATGGGCTATTGTATTCAGATACAGAGGGTTCCGACTTGCTTTTGAATTTCGTCCGCCTGACTATGTGGGCTTCTATAGTTTTTTATGTATACAGGTTCATCATCTTTTAATCTCAGTTTTTGTTTGTAGAAATTATTCGTGCTAATTGGTTCTGTTTCTAATTCGAATATGTCATTATAATTTTTACATAAGTTTGAGAGTTGTGATTTAAATTGTGGGGGGACATTTTTTGACAATTGGGATAATACAGACTTTTCTCTAGTTTGTTTGTTTCCTTCGACTACATCGTGGTTCAAAAGTGATTCATATGATAAATTATTCGCACTGACCACTTTATCTACGTCTGTTGTATTCAGTAGTCTTATGAAAGCGTCTTGTGTTGTAGCTATGGTACTTGCTATATAAATTACATGCTCAATTTCTTGAGTTGGAATTAATACACTGTCCTCTTTTAATTTAATTTTATTTTTCTAATGACTTGTGATCTTGCTGGCAAAAGAATTGAGTTATTGCCAGAACTGTATGCTATTATGAATTATGAATATGAATTGGAAATTTTAAATTGTTTGGTCTTATTATAAGCCAATCTTAAGATGGCTGAAAGTCTAGTTGGCAGTTGTATTTTTTAATGAAATCAATTCCTTAAATGCCATCACAAGGGACAGCTAAGTGTAAGTCTACGATATGAAAATCGTGTGGGATTATGTACTTCGTAGTCTGTATTTCAATTGATGTTAAGCCTTTGGATTTAGTAATTTCTTGGCATATTCCCCGAATATCTATTATGTTATTATCTTGTATGTTTTGAAATATATCGGAATTTTCTTTTACTAAAGAGATTTCGGCACCTGTGTCTACCAAAAATACAAGTTCTTTTCCGGTAGCCACATGGGTGAATGAGACGAATATATTCTGACTGAGGTTAATAGTATGGACTGTTACGTTCTCTACTGTTGAGTATTTAAAGGGGTTTGGGAGTTTTCCGAAGTGTCATTGTCTACTCTTACATTATTTGTATTATTGTTATTGTAGCCTCTGTTCGAGTTGCCACGGCCCCTTGAGTTTCCTCTGTAGTTGCCGGAACCATTATTATGGTTGGTATTGTTGTAGAAACTATAATTGTTGCTATGACCTCTGAAATTACCTCTATAACTTCCGCGTCCGCGGTTTCCGCCGCGCTGTGTATAGTTATTGTAGTAAAGGACCGAGTTTGGTTGTCCAGTTGCTTCTATGCAACTGTTTACGAATTTTGAAACGGCGTTATTCATTGTGTTGAAATTGCCGGCTTGCATGATAAGTTTTACCTTATCAATCGTGCAGTTTTTAGTCATTGCTTTCACTGCATGTTGTGTGGAATAACTTCTTGCTAGTTCTAGTGTTAAACCGTCTGTTATGTACGCACTTTCTAAAGCCTTCGTCATCTGCTCAATCTCTGATGTGTATTGATTTGCAGTTTTATTGCGTTGCTGTAGATTCATCAGCTTTGCTGACAATACTTCTACAGTCTTGCCTTTGACGTTACTTTTTATACCCTTGCAGGGGGTATTATAATTGTTCGTGAACGCTTGCAGCTTTAATCATCCCTAATATATAGGCGCATAATGCCATCTCTATTCTATTTTATATATTTAATCTATGTACAAAAAAAACATGTATACAATGTCTTTTGGGTTTCTGGCAACGCCGCTAAGACGGCGTCATATTGAGAAATTCAATTCAGTGTCAAATAGGCTTCGCAACTGGCAAGAATAAAATTAATACAGTCCACATATACGCAACTCAACTCGTTCTTATTTCTGACCATATTGTTGGTCCTTCGTTCCGGATTCTTGGACAGTTAGTGAAGTGCTTTGATTCTCAGGTTAATTGTTTGCTATGGAACAGTTAAAAGCATTGGTGAAAAGCCGTTCCAGACTCAAGGGCAACATCACACGTTGTCTCTCATGGGCTGAGCAAGCGGAATCTGCAACACAGGCGGAGATCTCCACGCGCATACAACTTCTCCACGAAGCTTGGAAGGAGTTCAACCAGTTCGGCGATTGCATTGCTCTCCACGAGGAGGTAGAAGGTTATGTCGATCCGGAGATGGATAACGCAATTTACGAAGAAAAGTACCTAAGGGCGAACGCAATTCTCAAGGACAGAAGTGATGCTCTACAACCGAGTACATCTACAGGCATTGTGAATGGCAGCAACGGTCTGCACTTCAACGGCGACGCAATTGTAAATTTGCTACAACAAAACCAACAACTATTTGAGCGACTGGCTGCAAATCAGGGTCATTCGAGCACGCCGGTTCATGTTGGTGGTGACGTCTCTTTGGCGAATTCAAGTTCGGTAAATGCGGCGAATTCCAATCTCAGTGAATTGCCGAAAATTCAAATCAAACGATTCTCTGGCAACTACACAGAGTGGCCCTCTTTTCAAGACATTTATGAAAGCACAATTCATAACAAGCAACATTTGTCCAACACACAGAAGTTCCATCACTTGAAAACACTTATTGTTGATGAGGCTGCCAACTTGGTACGGCATTTGGCCATTACGGATACAGCTTACAACACCGCTTGGGAACGTCTGAAGGAAAGGTACAATCGTCCACGGCACATTGTAAACTCATTTTTGGAGCAGTTTATGAACCTGCCAACAACTACAAAGGTAGATGCATCAATTCTACGGAAGGTGTCAGACGGAGCAAACGAAATTATTCGCGGATTGGATGCAGTCAACCAGATGGGACGCGATTGCTGGATCATCTATCTGGCCCTGGAGAAACTTGACGCCGACACGCGGCGTAGGTGGATTGAGCGCAGCATGGACACAGATTCCCCCACTCTCGAGGAATTCTTCAAATTTCTGGATTCTCGTTGCGAGGAACTGGAACTGAGTAAAAGGGAGCTTGCGACTGGTAGCAAGACAACAACACATGCAGAAAAACCAAAAAGGGTCACACAATCGATGGTTGCGATCGAAGGCAGTGGCTGCATCAAATGTAATTCAAAAGAACACACTCTGTATAACTGTCAGCTGTTCTTGGATATGTCTGGGATGCAGAGGCGATCCTTCGTAAAGGAGAAATCACTGTGCTACAACTGCTTGCGACCTGGTCATGGAGTCAGCAAGTGCAAGTCGACATACAAATGTAGGCAATGCAAGGGAAATCATCACTCCCTTCTACATGTCCAAGCGAATCCACAGGCTATTGGGAATCTTGCCCAGATAGTAGGCGAGGACGAGCGAAACATAGGTGCGTCCAACAACACTTCGGTGACTCTCAGTCATTTCGCCCAAGGAGAGGGCACTCAATCAGTTGTATGTGCACAGGGCACTGCAAAATCTACACAGGAAACGGAAATTAAGCGAAGCATTTTACCAACTGCCATGGTTTATGTTCAAAACGCAAAAGGTGACCTCGTAACATGCCGTCTTTTATTGGACACAGGCTCGGAGCTTTCCTACGTATCCGAGCGTTGCATTCAAGCTCTCGGATTGACACGTTCGGCATCACGCATCTTGGTCACGGGAATCTCTTCGGTGAAAGCAGACACGACAAGGGGATGCAGCACCTTGCATATCAAGTCCCGTATCTCCGAGGATCATTTGGTTGTCTACGCCCACGTTCTAGGCAGAATTACTTCTTCGCTGGAACGCCAAAACATCGATGCATCGGCACTCGAGGCATTCAAGGATCTGCAGTTGGCGGATACAGAATTCAACACAAACTCACCTGTTGACATTCTATTGGGAAGCGAACACGTATGGTCGGTGTTTACAGGACGAAAGATGTACGACAACAAGGGTAATCTTATCGCCATTTCTTCATTGTTCGGATGGGTAATAACCTCACTCATCACATCAAATCCAAGCAACGCTATTGCACTGACTACAACAGTAGACATAGGCGCCACGCTTCAGAAGTTTTGGCAATTGGAAAACGTTCAAAGCAGCGCAAAATTGGATCCGGAGGATGATCAGGTCGAGAAGCACTTTCTCGCCACTCACAGTTGCGATGAAAACGGGAAGTATATCGTGGATCTTCCATTCAACACTGAAAGCCCCGATTTCGGAGAAACTCTACAAGGAGCGCTCAAACGCTTTAAATCGGTTGAGCGGCGGCTGCAACAGAACGAGCAGCTGCGTACACAGTACGTATACTTTATGCGGGAATACACAAATCTGGGGCACATGCGAGAGGTGCCACCTGAAGAAAACGCTACTGGAAATCAGTTTTATCTACCACACCACCCAGTTCTGGGTCGGAAGCTACGAGTAGTTTTTGATGGATCTTTTCGTGACGCCAATGGTAAGGCTTTAAATGACACCCTGTTTACAGGTCCCAGTATCCAGCGCGATCTATTCGCTGTGTGCCTTCGTTTTCGAATGTACAAATTTGCATTCTCAGCGGATATCGTAAAAATGTTCCGCCAGATATGGGTCAACGAAAAGCACAGAAACTTCCAGAAAATCGTTTGGAGAGAAGATCCATCCGATTCCATCAAGCACTTCCAATTGTGCACTGTAACCTACGGAACTTCATGCGCACCATTCCTGGCCGTGCGAGTGCTGGAACAACTTGCTGTAGATCATCAAGAGGAATACCCAAATGCGTCGAAAATCCTGCTGGAGGATTTCTATGTAGATGACGTTCTTACTGGGTCAAACAGTGAGGATGAGCTACTTCGGAACCGAATCGAGCTGATTCAGCTGATGTCTCGTGCAAATCTTGAACTCGGGAAATGGGTATCAAATACACCATGTATACAAACGGATGATAGCGACACACAACCTGCACAAACGTCACCAGTAAAGGTTCTCGGACTGTACTGGCATCCTGGAAAAGACATTCTAACGTACAATGTCGGTCTAGCTAAAAATCCTGATTGCACAAAGAGACAAGTTTTGTCCGACGTCTCGAGGATATTTGATCCTCTCGGACTCTTGGCACCCATTGTAATCCAATTCAAAACCCTGTTCCAAAAGCTATGGCTCTTGAATTTGGATTGGGATGACCCACTCCCAACTAAACTGGCGGACAACTGGCTAAAGTGGAGAGCAGATCTGGACAATCTTCAAACATTTCAACTACCACGATTTGTCGCCAACGACCCGGACAACATCGAACTCCACGGATTTTCGGATGCGTCAACCAAGGCATATGCTGCTGTGGTGTACAGCAGAGTCACGAATGACGATGGCTCCATCTCGGTATCCATTGTGGCTGCGAAAACAAGGGTGGCTCCACTGAAACAACAATCCTTGCCACGTCTAGAACTTTGCGCAGCACTTCTCCTTAGCCAACTGATTCGCTCGATCACATCTGCATTGCGCCACAAAAACATAACTGTTTTTGGCTGGTCCGACTCTTCAATAGTGCTCACCTGGTTATCGTATACGCCAGCCCAACTCAAGACATTTGTTGGAAACAGAACCTCGGAAATCCTTGACACTATTCCAAGGAGTGCTTGGCATCACGTAGATTCCAAAACAAACCCAGCGGACTGTGCGTCCAGGGGACTGATGGCTGCTGATCTCATCGACTTCCATTTGTGGTGGAATGGGCCTTTATGGCTACGGGACAAGGTGCAGTATCTGGTAAAGTTAAACGACTCACGTTTCGGTTTATCTCTTACAGACAAACGCATTCAAGGAGAAGTCAAATCCAACTGTTTGGCCACACTGGCTGAAGCAACCCCGGTTCATCCATTTGATGAACTAACCGAGCGAGTGTCTTCTTGGATCAAGCTCGTCCATATTGTCGGCTACGTGAAGCGGTTTATTCAACGTACACGAAACCTAACTCCCAAAAGGGTATCTAGCGCTCTCACATTTGACGAGATTAAGGAGGCAAGGATTCTGTGCATAAAACAAGCACAAGGTTGTTTCAAAGACGATTACCAATTGCTCCTCGGTAAAAAACCTTTAAGGAACCGATCACAGCTGATCAAACTGGCACCCATAATCGACGAAAACGATTTGCTGAGGGTAGGCGGACGACTGCACCAATCGCAGTTGTCAAACGATGCAAAACACCCAGTATTGCTACCAAAAACACACCGCATCTCAAAGCTGATTCTGGAACACGAGCACCGAGTGAACCTCCACCCTGGCGTTTCCTCACTTTTTGTTATTGTTCGGCAAAAATTCTGGATATTTGGAGCACGTAATCTAATTCGCAAAATAACCCACGACTGTTTAGCTTGCTTTCGTCAACGCTACCACACATCCCAGCAACAAATGGCTGATTTACCCAGCGTACGCATTACACAAGCGCTTCCATTTATATATACTGGTTGCGACTATGCAGGTCCAATACTTCTGAAGGATGCAAAGGTTCGGAAGCCACGTATCAGCAAGGGTTACATATGCCTATTTGTTTGCATGGTCACCTCGGCCATCCACCTGGAACTTGCCACAGATTTGACGACAGAAACCTTCTTGGCTGCCTTGCGGCGCTTTATATCGGTACGTGGCAAGTGCAGTAAGATCTACAGTGACAATGGCACAAATTTTATTGGAGCTAAGCGATCCCTCGACGAGATGCAAGAATTGCTTTCTTCACAGACACACAAGGACACCGTGTCTAGCACACTAGCGGATGATGGTATCCAATGGGTATTTATTCCCCGAGAGCCCCTCACTGGGGAGGGAAATGGGAGTCGGCAGTTCGTTGTGTCAAGCTGCATCTTCGCAGAATTACCGGAAACTCAACGCTCACCTTTGAACAGATGCGCACACTTCTTGCTCAAATAAGCGCAGTGATAAATTCACGCCCCTTGTGCTACACACCGGATACGGAAACCAACTACCTATCCCCAGCTCACTTCTTAATTGGGCGACCATTAACAACAGTGCCAGATCCCGATTTGAGTCACGTCCCAGTGGGCCGATTAGGATATTGGCAAAGCATCCAGTCTATGCTTCAAGGATTCTGGAGAAAATGGCATCAGGTGTATCTGACTACTCTGCAGCAACGTCCAAAATGGACTACTTCAACACCCAACATCTCGACCGGTGATGTTGTGCTCGTAAAAGAGTCCAATTCACCACCGGCATCTTGGCACATCGCTCGGGTTATGGAAACCTATCCAGGGAAGGACAACCTCGTTCGAGCAGTCAAATTGAAGACCCCGACAGGAGAGATGATCAGACCCATCACGAAAGTTGCTGTATTGCCCCATTCAGAAACTGTGTTTCAGGGCGGGCCGGGATGTTCGTGAACGCTTGCAGCTTTAATCATCCCTAATATATAGGCGCATAATGCCATCTCTATTCTATTTTATATATTTAATCTATGTACAAAAAAAACATGTATACAATGTCTTTTGGGTTTCTGGCAACGCCGCTAAGACGGCGTCATATTGCGAAATTCAATTCAGTGTCAAATAGGCTTCGCAACTGGCAAGAATAAAATTAATACAGTCCACATATACGCAACTCAACTCGTTCTTATTTCTGACCAATAATTTCAGTCAAAAGTTTGCAACGCAGTGAAGGAGACATTTCCGACCCTATAAAGTATATATATTCTTGATCAGGATCACCTCCTGAGTTGATATAGCCATGTCCGTCTGTCCGTCTGTCCGTCCGTCCGTTTCTACGCAAACTAGTCCCTCAGTTTTAAAGCTATCTGCTTGAAACTTTCCCAAAAGTTGTCTTTCTATTGCAGGTAGTATATAAGTGGGAACGAGCCGGATCGGGCTACTATATCATATAGCTGCCATATAACTGAACGATCGGAAAAGCCATAATGTTGGTGTTTTTAAAGTTAGGAAGTTGGGATTTTCTATAAGTTTTATTTTTGGCCAATTAATCCGACCTACCGAATTTCATAAGGATCGGACGACTATATCCTATAGCCGCCATATAACTGATTGATCGGAAATGCCATAACTTGGGTGTTTGTAAAGTTAGGAAGTTGGGATGGGTTCTATGGGTTTTATTTTTGGCCAATCAATCCGACCTACCAAATTTCATAAGGATCGGCCGACTATATCCTATAGCTGCCATATAACTGAACGATTGGAAATGCCATAACTTTGGTGTTTTTAAAGTTAGGAAGTTGGGACTTTTTATGAGTATTAAGAATACATCATATGAATAATTTTGAAGAATATAATTTACAGAATATTCTGCAAGGGCTCCGTCCGAAGTTAGCTTTTCTTTCTTGTTAATTTAGCAATTACTTCACCTACCGTTATTTCGTTTCCAATCAGATTTCTGGCTACACCCTTTAGCTTTGTCTTTATTATAGAGACTGCTAGGTTTTCGTGTTCGCCTTTTATTGACTCTATTATATGTAATGCATCAATGAAACTAGTATAAGATTTGATGCAGTGTTAATGAAGTCAATATTTGTTTGTGCCATTTTAAAGCTGTTGTTCTCAGTTATGCTTGTGCTTGAGTCTGATTCTGAGTCTGTTGTATTATCTACGTTTGATAATAAAACGGCTGGGATAGTAAGATTATTTCAATCTTCTTCCTTTATTTTCGGTTTCAACTCTTCTGACTCTGTTTGATCGACGCCAGTTGACTCTTCCAATGTTAATTCTTCATCGGTTTCAACTGTTATTGCGGTATTAAGAGTGGTCGGTACAGAGATATCCAAGTTGAATTTTTCCTTTATCGATATTAGATTTTCTCTGAGCCTTTTCAAAAATTTTGATACTTTTGACCAATGATCATCATTTAATTTTTCTCGTTGCTCATGTGTTAATATTCGCGCCTCGTTAAAGCAGTTTACTATTATTTCTGCATGTTTCTTTATTGTGCTTCCTTGAATTGGTCTATTTTGATTAAGAGATTTGTAGGATTTATCGAATTCTGTTTTTATTTTATTCAATTTCGCATACAAATCATTCCATTCCATGGTAATCTTATCTATGTAATTTTACCATAAGGATCGTGGTTTCACCGAGTATAAGATGGTAATCCACGACCTCCTTTACTGAGACGTATGGCAAAGTATTTAGGATTGAACCTTTTATTTTTTTATTGCAAGCAAACAAAGGGCTGAATTCCAAATTGTGCTTTTCCATATAGTCATATTCAAATTCAGTAATGGGAATGAAGGTTTTATGACAATGAAGAATGGTTAATGCACGCATTCTAAATTGTGGGTCTTTAACAATTATTTCATTAAGACATCTATTTAATTCTATAGTATTAAATGCCATAATTTGATTTAGGTATTTCAATGGTTCTGAGAGATATCTTTCATTCAATAAATGGGTATGAAGTTGAACACTCTATCCTTTCTCTTTTTTTTTTTACTTAGATCTTATCTAGATCGTTTGCTCTGCTCAAATACTTCTTCTTTATACATTTATTGCGCAACTTGTATAATTTGTAAAAAAGATTTGCGCTCATTATTACAACGATTATTATTAAGAGTATTTGCACCCAATATAGGTCAATATTGTTTGGTTCTACTTTGTTAATAACGTTAGCGGTGGATTCCACTGATTTAACGTCTACAGTAAGTATTATTATAATTATTATGATTTTCTGTAGAGAATTTATTTATTTTATTGTTATTCATTCATTTAAATAAATTTTAAATAGATTTATGTAAATATTCCTGTTTTCCGTATTTCCCTGCCTAGCTTTCTCTTTGATTTTAGGGCCGCTGAGAAAAACTCAGCAAAATAAAGTTAGCAAAAAAAAAATTTGCATTTATAACAAGAATTTAGGAATTCAAATTTGATTAATTAAATAAATGTAATAAAGTGTCTGCTGGCATAATCGCATAAATTTCCTCACGATAATCAGAGTGAAAAAAAAAAAATATATTTTTTTTTGTTAGTTTTCATATAACTGATTTACAATATTTTGCTCTATATAAACCAATATCAGTTATATGTTTTTAGTATATAGCCTAACAGTGTTTAGTATTTTTCAAGCAGCGCTTTCGCGTATCGACTCGGGTTAGAAGTTTAAAATTAAAGGCAACTTAGGCATTGGAATAAATGCAGCCCTTGTTGCGTTACTTTGCTCGTTTGCAAAGTATTTTATCCAATTCTTTGATATTTTGTTCATGCACTTCCTTCTCCTGCGAGGTCGTTGCTATATTCCTGTAGTCCTTTAGCAATCATCTTTGTTGGAGTAGTTTTAACCTTTTATTAACCTATTATTATATATTTTTTCGTATTTGTATTCCTATATTCATTATTATGGTGAAGAGATTAAATTTGATGTAATTTTATTTTTGTCCTATGAATGGCCATCCTACAAAATATATTCTATAAAAGTTTTTTTAATCTATCCTTGTGAACTATCTGAGTTTTGTTTTTTGTATTTAAAATTGTTATATTATTATTAGGTTTTATCTTCTTTACTGATAGGGTCCTGTATATTTAAAGTCTCGCTTATGGACAGTTTCATTTTTTAATAAAACCTTGTCTCCTTTTTCTAATTCAAAATCTATGCTATCTTTATCATATCTATCTTTTTGTTTTTGCTTACTAGTTTCTAGCATTATTCTGGCTCTTTTATATGCCTGTTCTAATCTAAATTTAGATTCCTTAGCATAATCTTCTATATTATATAATGGTTCTATTCTATCTATGCTATTGAAATGGTTTGGTAAGTTTGAAGTTTTTCCGAATACTAATTCGTATAGACAATAATCATGTACCATAGAAGGAGTTGTGTTAAAGCAGTATACGAAGTATTGTAGCCATACATCCCAATCTGTTTTATCAACTGAGATATATGAGCGTATGAACTCGTTAAGTGTTCTGTGGCTTCGCTCCACTGTTCCGACAGTCTGGTGATGGTGTGCAGTAGAATTTATGTTTTTGATATTTAAATTTTTACATAAATCTCCGTAATGAACGTCTTCATTGGACCGTACTTCAGAATAAAACCTTCAAATATAGCTTTGGCTATTGTTTTTGCACTTTTATTTGGAATTGATATTGCTACAAGGTATTTAGTTAAATCGCAGATTAAAGTAACTGCGTATTCATTCCCTTGTTCAGACTTAGGCAGTGGACCGATCGTGTCCACGATTACCCTGTCGAAAGCTGTTTGTGGTGTTTCAGTAATGGTTAATGGTGTTTTTGTGTGCGTGGTTATTTTTGCTTTTTGGCATTTTAGACATTTTCGTATGTACTCTTTAATATATCGAGTCATACCTTTCCAAAAGTAATGTCTTTTGACCTTGGTAAAGGTTTTGGTAATGCCAGTGTGACCTCCTTGAATTGGTTCATCATGGTATGTAGACATATTATGTCTTTCTTTTTCTTTTTCAGAATTTATAAGGGTCACCGGGTTGAGTAGCGTTTAAATAGACATAGCATATTTATACCCGTTACTCGTAGAGTAAAAGGGTATAAACCCAGCGGACTGTGCTGGCTGCTGATCTCATCGACTTCCATTTGTGGTGGAATGGGCCTTTATGGCTACGGGACAAGGTGCAGTATCTGGTAAAGTTAAACGACTCACGTTTCGGTTTATCTCTTACAGACAAACGCATTCAAGGAGAAGTCAAATCCAACTGTTTGGCCACACTGGCTAAAGCAACCCCGGTTCATCCATTTGATGAACTAACCGAGCGAGTGTCTTCTTGGATCAAGCTCGTCCATATTGTCGGCTACGTGAAGCGGTTTATTCAACGTACACGAAACCTAACTCCCAAAAGGGTATCTAGCGCTCTCACATTTGACGAGATTAAGGAGGCAAGGATTCTGTGCATAAAACAAGCACAAGGTTGTTTCAAAGACGATTACCAATTGCTCCTCGGTAAAAAACCTTTAAGGAACCGATCACAGCTGATCAAACTGGCACCCATAATCGACGAAAACGATTTGCTGAGGGTAGGCGGACGACTGCACCAATCGCAGTTGTCAAACGATGCAAAACACCCAGTATTGCTACCAAAAACACACCGCATCTCAAAGCTGATTCTGGAACACGAGCACCGAGTGAACCTCCACCCTGGCGTTTCCTCACTTTTTGTTATTGTTCGGCAAAAATTCTGGATATTTGGAGCACGTAATCTAATTCGCAAAATAACCCACGACTGTTTAGCTTGCTTTCGTCAACGCTACCACACATCCCAGCAACAAATGGCTGATTTACCCAGCGTACGCATTACACAAGCGCTTCCATTTATATATACTGGTTGCGACTATGCAGGTCCAATACTTCTGAAGGATGCAAAGGTTCGGAAGCCACGTATCAGCAAGGGTTACATATGCCTATTTGTTTGCATGGTCACCTCGGCCATCCACCTGGAACTTGCCACAGATTTGACGACAGAAACCTTCTTGGCTGCCTTGCGGCGCTTTATATCGGTACGTGGCAAGTGCAGTAAGATCTACAGTGACAATGGCACAAATTTTATTGGAGCTAAGCGATCCCTCGACGAGATGCAAGAATTGCTTTCTTCACAGACACACAAGGACACCGTGTCTAGCACACTAGCGGATGATGGTATCCAATGGGTATTTATTCCCCCGAGAGCCCCTCACTGGGGAGGGAAATGGGAGTCGGCAGTTCGTTGTGTCAAGCTGCATCTTCGCAGAATTACCGGAAACTCAACGCTCACCTTTGAACAGATGCGCACACTTCTTGCTCAAATAAGCGCAGTGATAAATTCACGCCCCTTGTGCTACACACCGGATACGGAAACCAACTACCTATCCCCAGCTCACTTCTTAATTGGGCGACCATTAACAACAGTGCCAGATCCCGATTTGAGTCACGTCCCAGTGGGCCGATTAGGATATTGGCAAAGCATCCAGTCTATGCTTCAAGGATTCTGGAGAAAATGGCATCAGGTGTATCTGACTACTCTGCAGCAACGTCCAAAATGGACTACTTCAACACCCAACATCTCGACCGGTGATGTTGTGCTCGTAAAAGAGTCCAATTCACCACCGGCATCTTGGCACATCGCTCGGGTTATGGAAACCTATCCAGGGAAGGACAACCTCGTTCGAGCAGTCAAATTGAAGACCCCGACAGGAGAGATGATCAGACCCATCACGAAAGTTGCTGTATTGCCCCATTCAGAAACTGTGTTTCAGGGCGTGCCGGGATGTTCGTGAACGCTTGCAGCTTTAATCATCCCTAATATATAGGCGCATAATGCCATCTCTATTCTATTTTATATATTTAATCTATGTACAAAAAAAACATGTATACAATGTCTTTTGGGTTTCTGGCAACGCCGCTAAGACGGCGTCATATTGCGAAATTCAATTCAGTGTCAAATAGGCTTCGCAACTGGCAAGAATAAAATTAATACAGTCCACATATACGCAACTCAACTCGTTCTTATTTCTGACCAATAATTTCAGTCAAAAGTTTGCAACGCAGTGAAGGAGACATTTCCGACCCTATAAAGTATATATATTCTTGATCAGGATCACCTCCTGAGTTGATATAGCCATGTCCGTCTGTCCGTCTGTCCGTCCGTCCGTTTCTACGCAAACTAGTCCCTCAGTTTTAAAGCTATCTGCTTGAAACTTTCCCAAAAGTTGTCTTTCTATTGCAGGTAGTATATAAGTTGGAACGAGCCGGATCGGGCTACTATATCATATAGCTGCCATATAACTGAACGATCGGAAAAGCCATAATGTTGGTGTTTTTAAAGTTAGGAAGTTGGGATTTTCTATAAGTTTTATTTTTGGCCAATTAATCCGACCTACCGAATTTCATAAGGATCGGACGACTATATCCTATAGCCGCCATATAACTGATTGATCGGAAATGCCATAACTTGGGTGTTCGTAAAGTTAGGAAGTTGGGATTTTCTATGGGTTTTATTTTTGGCCAATCAATCCGACCTACCAAATTTCATAAGGATCGGCCGACTATATCCTATAGCTGCCATATAACTGAACGATTGGAAATGCCATAACTTTGGTGTTTTTAAAGTTAGGAAGTTGGGACTTTTTATGAGTATTAAGAATACATCATATGAATAATTTTGAAGAATATAATTTACAGAATATTCTGCAAGGGCTCCGTCCGAAGTTAGCTTTTCTTTCTTGTTAATTTAGCAATTACTTCACCTACCGTTATTTCGTTTCCAATCAGATTTCTGGCTACACCCTTTAGCTTTGTCTTTATTATAGAGACTGCTAGGTTTTCGTGTTCGCCTTTTATTGACTCTATTATATGTAATGCATCAATGAAACTAGTATAAGATTTGATGCAGTGTTAATGAAGTCAATATTTGTTTGTGCCATTTTAAAGCTGTTGTTCTCAGTTATGCTTGTGCTTGAGTCTGATTCTGAGTCTGTTGTATTATCTACGTTTGATAATAAAACGGCTGGGATAGTAAGATTATTTCAATCTTCTTCCTTTATTTTCGGTTTCAACTCTTCTGACTCTGTTTGATCGACGCCAGTTGACTCTTCCAATGTTAATTCTTCATCGGTTTCAACTGTTATTGCGGTATTAAGAGTGGTCGGTACAGAGATATCCAAGTTGAATTTTTCCTTTATCGATATTAGATTTTCTCTGAGCCTTTTCAAAAATTTTGATACTTTTGACCAATGATCATCATTTAATTTTTCTCGTTGCTCATGTGTTAATATTCGCGCCTCGTTAAAGCAGTTTACTATTATTTCTGCATGTTTCTTTATTGTGCTTCCTTGAATTGGTCTATTTTGATTAAGAGATTTGTAGGATTTATCGAATTCTGTTTTTATTTTATTCAATTTCGCATACAAATCATTCCATTCCATGGTAATCTTATCTATGTAATTTTACCATAAGGATCGTGGTTTCACCGAGTATAAGATGGTAATCCACGACCTCCTTTACTGAGACGTATGGCAAAGTATTTAGGATTGAACCTTTTATTTTTTTATTGCAAGCAAACAAAGGGCTGAATTCCAAATTGTGCTTTTCCATATAGTCATATTCAAATTCAGTAATGGGAATGAAGGTTTTATGACAATGAAGAATGGTTAATGCACGCATTCTAAATTGTGGGTCTTTAACAATTATTTCATTAAGACATCTATTTAATTCTATAGTATTAAATGCCATAATTTGATTTAGGTATTTCAATGGTTCTGAGAGATATCTTTCATTCAATAAATGGGTATGAAGTTGAACACTCTATCCTTTCTCTTTTTTTTTTATTCTTAGATCTTATCTAGATCGTTTGCTCTGCTCAAATACTTCTTCTTTATACATTTATTGCGCAACTTGTATAATTTGTAAAAAAGATTTGCGCTCATTATTACAACGATTATTATTAAGAGTATTTGCACCCAATATAGGTCAATATTGTTTGGTTCTACTTTGTTAATAACGTTAGCGGTGGATTCCACTGATTTAACGTCTACAGTAAGTATTATTATAATTATTATGATTTTCTGTAGAGAATTTATTTATTTTATTGTTATTCATTCATTTAAATAAATTTTAAATAGATTTATGTAAATATTCCTGTTTTCCGTATTTCCCTGCCTAGCTTTCTCTTTGATTTTAGGGCCGCTGAGAAAAACTCAGCAAAATAAAGTTAGCAAAAAAAAAATTTGCATTTATAACAAGAATTTAGGAATTCAAATTTGATTAATTAAATAAATGTAATAAAGTGTCTGCTGGCATAATCGCATTAATTTCCTCACGATAATCAGAGTTAAAAAAAAAAAAATATATTTTTTTTTGTTAGTTTTCATATAACTGATTTACAATATTTTGCTCTATATAAACCAATATCAGTTATATGTTTTTAGCAGCGCTTTCGCGCATCGACTCGGGTTAGAAGTTTAAAATTAAAGGCAACTTAGGCATTGGAATAAATGCAGCCCTTGTTGCGTTACTTTGCTCGTCTGCAAAGTATTTTATCCAATTCTTTGATATTTTGTTCATGCACTTCCTTCTCCTGCGAGGTCGTTGCTATATTCCTGTAGTCCTTTAGCAATCATCTTTGTTGGAGTAGTTTTAACCTTTTATTAACCTATTATTATATATTTTTTCGTATTTGTATTCCTATATTCATTATTATGGTGAAGAGATTAAATTTGATGTAATTTTATTTTTGTCTTATGAATGGCCATCCTACAAAATATATTCTATAAAAGTTTTTTTAATCTATCCTTGTGAACTATCTGAGTTTTGTTTTTTGTATTTAAAATTGTTATATTATTATTAGGTTTTATCTTCTTTACTGATAGGGTCCTGTATATTTAAAGTCTCGCTTATGGACAGTTTCATTTTTTAATAAAACCTTGTCTCCTTTTTCTAATTCAAAATCTATGCTATCTTTATCATATCTATCTTTTTGTTTTTGCTTACTAGTTTCTAGCATTATTCTGGCTCTTTTATATGCCTGTTCTAATCTAAATTTAGATTCCTTAGCATAATCTTCTATATTATATAATGGTTCTATTCTATCTATGCTATTGAAATGGTTTGGTAAGTTTGAAGTTTTTCCGAATACTAATTCGTATAGACAATAATCATGTGCCATAGAAGGAGTTGTGTTAAAGCAGTATACGAAGTATTGTAGCCATACATCCCAATCTGTTTTATCAACTGAGATATATGAGCGTATGAACTCGTTAAGTGTTCTGTGGCTTCGCTCCACTGTTCCGACAGTCTGGTGATGGTGTGCAGTAGAATTTATGTTTTTGATATTTAAATTTTTACATAAATCTTCAATTATTAAATTCTTATATTCTGTTCCCATGTCCGTAATGAACGTCTTCATTGGACCGTACTTCAGAATAAAACCTTCAAATATAGCTTTGGCTATTGTTTTTGCACTTTTATTTGGAATTGATATTGCTACAAGGTATTTTGTTAAATCGCAGATTAAAGTAACTGCGTATTCATTCCCTTGTTCAGACTTAGGCAGTGGACCGATCGTGTCCACGATTACCCTGTCGAAAGCTGTTTGTGGTGTTTCAGTAATGGTTAATGGTGTTTTTGTGTGCGTGGTTATTTTTGCTTTTTGGCATTTTAGACATTTTCGTATGTACTCTTTAATATATCGAGTCATACCTTTCCAAAAGTAATGTCTTTTGACCTTGGTAAAGGTTTTGGTAATGCCAGTGTGACCTCCTTGAATTGGTTCATCATGGTATGTAGACATATTATGTCTTTCTTTTTCTTTTTCAGAATTTATAAGGGTCACCGGGTTGAGTAGCGTTTAAATAGACATAGCATATTTATACCCGTTACTCGTAGAGTAAAAGGGTATATTGTATTCGTGCAAAAGTATGTAACAGCTAGAAGGAAGCGTTTCCGACCCTATAAAGTATATATATTCTTGTTCAGGATCACTAGCCCAGTCGATCTAGCCATGTCCGTCTGTCCGTCTGTCCGTCTCTCCGTCTGTCCGTCTGTCTGTCCGTCTGTCTGTCCGTCTGTCTGTCCGTCTGTCTGTCCGTCTGTCTGTCCGTCTGTCTGTCTGTCTGTCTGTCCGTATGAACGCTGAGATCTCGGAAACTATAAAAGCTAGAAGATTGGCATTTTGCATGCAGATTCTAGGAGTTCCTACGCAGTTTCAAAAAGGTGCCACGCCCCCTTTAACGCCCACAATCGCTTATATACGATTTTAAAAATTTAAATATTTCGGAAAAGTAAAAATGCAGTTTTATTGTGTTTATCAATACCTATCGAAATGTGGAAGATTTTTCAAATCGGAACATTCGTTAAAAAGTTATGCGTGATCAAAGTTTCTATCTCCATCTCCCTCGCACTCCCTTTACCTGAGTAACGGGTATCTAATAGTCGGGGCACCCGACTATAGCGTTCTCTCTTGTTTTTACATGCAAGGTCACTACTTTACGTACTTCGTCATTGTTTATGACTCCGTATACGTTGGGCTTTGTACCTTTTTTTATAGATTGCCTAGGCAAGTCTATTTCTTTTTCTCCTGCGCAGGATTTCTGTCTACTTTGGGATCTTGTAGTGACTTTATTTATATTTCCGGTTATATTTTGTAGTTCTGTGATGGTTATTCTTGATAACGCATGGGCTACGTAATTGTCTTTCCCCTTCAAATATTCAACTGTGAAGTTGTATTCTTCTAATTCTAGCCTCATACGTGTCAGTTTGGAACTTGGGTTAGTCATTGAGAACAAGTATGTTAAAAGTCTGTGATCTTTTTTGATAGTGAAATGTTTGCCATAAGATGTATGGTCGAAAATGTAATATTGCCCAGTGTATTGCAGCTAGTTCCTGTTAAGTAGTGCACTTATTGCTTTCTCCCTTGGTAAAGGCTCTTGATGCATATGCAATGGGAAGTTGGAGTCCGTTATGGTTTTGAGTTAAAACCGCTCCATATGCTTGCTTACTTGCATCAGTAATTATACAAAATTCTTTACTGAAATCGGGATATTGTAGCAAGGTAGGTTCCATAAGTTTTGTTTTTAAATATTCGAATGCGTTTTGGCATTCAGCTGTCCATTCAAAAGGAACATTCTTTTTACATAATCGTGTTATGTGCCGTGAATAGTCGACGAAATTTTTTATAAGTCGCCTGTAGTAATTGCAGAATGCTACAAAACGTCTTGCGCCGTCTGCATCGTGTGGGGCTGGATAATTCAGTATGACGTCATTGTCGTCTGGTAGTATTCCTTTATCTGTGCAGTTATGTCCTAAAAAAGTCACCTCGTGCATAAAGAATGAACAATTTTGTGGATGAAACTTCAGGCTGTATTTCCTACATTTCTCAAAAACATATGTTAAGTTTTTATACCCGTTACTCGTAGAGTAAAAGGGTATATTGTATTCGTGCAAAAGTATGTAACAGGTAGAAGGAAGCGTTTCCGACCCTATAAAGTATATATATTCTTGTTCAGGATCACTAGCCGAGTCGATCTAGCCATGTCCGTCTGTCCGTCTGTCTGTCTGTCCGTATGAACGCTGAGATCTCGGAAACTATAAAAGCTAGAAGATTGGCATTTTGCATGTAGATTTTAGGAGTTCCTACGCAGCGCAAGTTTATTTCAAAATGGTGCCACGCCCCCTCTGACGCCCACAAGCCACAAGCTGTGGCCACAGTTTTGATGCTATTATGAAAATTTTAATTGATATGTATTTGTTTCGTCAATACCTATCGATTGGCCTAATAAAAGTTTGCCATGCTCACTCTAACGCCCAAAAACCCATTAAACGCTTAAGCCTGGCTAGCGCCTACATTTCCGCCTTTCATGGCCCGTAGCGCCATCTAACGGATGACTTTGGAACAGCTGGCCAAGGTGCTAATTCGAGCGGCGAAAAACATACAAGAAGGCATATTTATATTAAGTTGTTTAGCTGAGTAACGGGTATCTAATAGTCGAGGCACTCGACTATAGCGTTCTCTCTTGTTAAGCATATGTTGTTCGGAGCAACCTATAACTATTAAGTCATCCATATAAAGGAATGCTTGTGAAATGAATTTGGCGCTATTTTTAAACCAAAAGGTAATCGCGTGAAGCGATACGAGCCATTGCTCGTTGAAAAGGAAGTTATATCTCTTGAGCTTTTTTCAAGTTCTATTTGGTGAAATCCTGACATTAAATCAAGACATGAAAAGTATTTTGCTCGACCTAGTTGATCTAAAATATCATCAATTCTAGGGAGTGGAAATTTATCGGACAGTAATTTTTTATTAATCTGACGATAGTCAACTACTAATCGCCACTTCTTTTGTTCGGAACCTGGGGCTGATTTTTTAGGGACAAGTAATAATGGGCTATTGTATTCAGATACAGAGGGTTCGACAATCCAGTCGGTGATTAATTTTCCGACTTGCTTTTGAATTTCGTCCGCCTGACTATGTGGGCTTCTATAGTTTTTTATGTATACAGGTTCATCATCTTTTAATCTCAGTTTTTGTTTGTAGAAATTATTCGTGCTAATTGGTTCTGTTTCTAATCCGAATATGTCATTATAATTTTTACATAAGTTTGAGAGTTGTGATTTAAATTGTGGGGGGACATTTTTTGACAATTGGGATAATACAGACTTTTCTCTAGTTTGTTTGTTTCCTTCGACTACATCGTGGTTCAAAAGTGATTCATATGATAAATTATTCGCACTGACCACTTTATCTACGTCTGTTGTATTCAGTAGTCTTATGAAAGCGTCTTGTGTTGTAGCTATGGTACTTGCTATATAAATTACATGCTCAATTTCTTGAGTTGGAATTAATACACTGTCCTCTTTTAATTTAATTTTATTTTTCTAATGACTTGTGATCTTGCTGGCAAAAGAATTGAGTTATTGCCAGAACTGTATGCTATTATGAATTATGAATATGAATTGGAAATTTTAAATTGTTTGGTCTTATTATAAGCCAATCTTAAGATGGCTGAAAGTCTAGTTGGCAGTTGTATTTTTTAATGAAATCAATTCCTTAAATGCCATCACAAGGGACAGCTAAGTGTAAGTCTACGATATGAAAATCGTGTGGGATTATGTACTTGGTAGTCTGTATTTCAATTGATGTTAAGCCTTTGGATTTAGTAATTTCTTGGCATATTCCCCGAATATCTATTATGTTATTATCTTGTATGTTTTGAAATATATCGGAATTTTCTTTTACTAAAGAGATTTCGGCACCTGTGTCTACCAAAAATACGAGTTCTTTTCCGGTAGCCACATGGGTGAATGAGACGAATATATTCTGACTGAGGTTAATAGTATGGACTGTTACGTTCTCTACTGTTGAGTATTTAAAGGGGTTTGGGAGTTTTCCGAAGTGTCATTGTCTACTCTTACATTATTTGTATTATTGTTATTGTAGCCTCTGTTCGAGTTGCCACGGCCCCTTGAGTTTCCTCTGTAGTTGCCGGAACCATTATTATGGTTGGTATTGTTGTAGAAACTATAATTGTTGCTATGACCTCTGAAATTACCTCTATAACTTCCGCGTCCGCGGTTTCCGCCGCGCTGTGTATAGTTATTGTAGTAAAGGACCGAGTTTGGTTGTCCAGTTGCTTCTATGCAACTGTTTACGAATTTTGAAACGGCGTTATTCATTGTGTTGAAATTGCCGGCTTGCATGATAAGTTTTACCTTATCAATCGTGCAGTTTTTAGTCATTGCTTTCACTGCATGTTGTGTGGAATAACTTCTTGCTAGTTCTAGTGTTAAACCGTCTGTTATGTACGCACTTTCTAAAGCCTTCGTCATCTGCTCAATCTCTGATGTGTATTGATTTGCAGTTTTATTGCGTTGCTGTAGATTCATCAGCTTTGCTGACAATACTTCTACAGTCTTGCCTTTGACGTTACTTTTTATACCCTTGCAGAGGGTATTATAATTTCAGTCAAAAGTTTGCAACGCAGTGAAGGAGACATTTCCGACCCTATAAAGTATATATATTCTTGATCAGGATCACCTCCTGAGTTGATATAGCCATGTCCGTCTGTCCGTCTGTCCGTCCGTCCGTTTCTACGCAAACTAGTCCCTCAGTTTTAAAGCTATCTGCTTGAAACTTTCCCAAAAGTTGTCTTTCTATTGCAGGTAGTATATAAGTGGGAACGAGCCGGATCGGGCTACTATATCATATAGCTGCCATATAACTGAACGATCGGAAAAGCCATAATGTTGGTGTTTTTAAAGTTAGGAAGTTGGGATTTTCTATAAGTTTTATTTTTGGCCAATTAATCCGACCTACCGAATTTCATAAGGATCGGACGACTATATCCTATAGCCGCCATATAACTGATTGATCGGAAATGCCATAACTTGGGTGTTTGTAAAGTTAGGAAGTTGGGATTTTCTATGGGTTTTATTTTTGGCCAATCAATCCGACCTACCAAATTTCATAAGGATCGGCCGACTATATCCTATAGCTGCCATATAACTGAACGATTGGAAATGCCATAACTTTGGTGTTTTTAAAGTTAGGAAGTTGGGACTTTTTATGAGTATTAAGAATACATCATATGAATAATTTTGAAGAATATAATTTACAGAATATTCTGCAAGGGCTCCGTCCGAAGTTAGCTTTTCTTTCTTGTTAATTTAGCAATTACTTCACCTACCGTTATTTCGTTTCCAATCAGATTTCTGGCTACACCCTTTAGCTTTGTCTTTATTATAGAGACTGCTAGGTTTTCGTGTTCGCCTTTTATTGACTCTATTATATGTAATGCATCAATGAAACTAGTATAAGATTTGATGCAGTGTTAATGAAGTCAATATTTGTTTGTGCCATTTTAAAGCTGTTGTTCTCAGTTATGCTTGTGCTTGAGTCTGATTCTGAGTCTGTTGTATTATCTACGTTTGATAATAAAACGGCTGGGATAGTAAGATTATTTCAATCTTCTTCCTTTATTTTCGGTTTCAACTCTTCTGACTCTGTTTGATCGACGCCAGTTGACTCTTCCAATGTTAATTCTTCATCGGTTTCAACTGTTATTGCGGTATTAAGAGTGGTCGGTACAGAGATATCCAAGTTGAATTTTTCCTTTATCGATATTAGATTTTCTCTGAGCCTTTTCAAAAATTTTGATACTTTTGACCAATGATCATCATTTAATTTTTCTCGTTGCTCATGTGTTAATATTCGCGCCTCGTTAAAGCAGTTTACTATTATTTCTGCATGTTTCTTTATTGTGCTTCCTTGAATTGGTCTATTTTGATTAAGAGATTTGTAGGATTTATCGAATTCTGTTTTTATTTTATTCAATTTCGCATACAAATCATTCCATTCCATGGTAATCTTATCTATGTAATTTTACCATAAGGATCGTGGTTTCACCGAGTATAAGATGGTAATCCACGACCTCCTTTACTGAGACGTATGGCAAAGTATTTAGGATTGAACCTTTTATTTTTTTATTGCAAGCAAACAAAGGGCTGAATTCCAAATTGTGCTTTTCCATATAGTCATATTCAAATTCAGTAATGGGAATGAAGGTTTTATGACAATGAAGAATGGTTAATGCACGCATTCTAAATTGTGGGTCTTTAACAATTATTTCATTAAGACATCTATTTAATTCTATAGTATTAAATGCCATAATTTGATTTAGGTATTTCAATGGTTCTGAGAGATATCTTTCATTCAATAAATGGGTATGAAGTTGAACACTCTATCCTTTCTCTTTTTTTTTTTATTCTTAGATCTTATCTAGATCGTTTGCTCTGCTCAAATACTTCTTCTTTATACATTTATTGCGCAACTTGTATAATTTGTAAAAAAGATTTGCGCTCATTATTACAACGATTATTATTAAGAGTATTTGCACCCAATATAGGTCAATATTGTTTGGTTCTACTTTGTTAATAACGTTAGCGGTGGATTCCACTGATTTAACGTCTACAGTAAGTATTATTATAATTATTATGATTTTCTGTAGAGAATTTATTTATTTTATTGTTATTCATTCATTTAAATAAATTTTAAATAGATTTATGTAAATATTCCTGTTTTCCGTATTTCCCTGCCTAGCTTTCTCTTTGATTTTAGGGCCGCTGAGAAAAACTCAGCAAAATAAAGTTAGCAAAAAAAAAATTTGCATTTATAACAAGAATTTAGGAATTCAAATTTGATTAATTAAATAAATGTAATAAAGTGTCTGCTGGCATAATCGCATAAATTTCCTCACGATAATCAGAGTGAAAAAAAAAAATATATTTTTTTTTGTTAGTTTTCATATAACTGATTTACAATATTTTGCTCTATATAAACCAATATCAGTTATATGTTTTTAGTATATAGCCTAACAGTGTTTAGTATTTTTCAAGCAGCGCTTTCGCGTATCGACTCGGGTTAGAAGTTTAAAATTAAAGGCAACTTAGGCATTGGAATAAATGCAGCCCTTGTTGCGTTACTTTGCTCGTTTGCAAAGTATTTTATCCAATTCTTTGATATTTTGTTCATGCACTTCCTTCTCCTGCGAGGTCGTTGCTATATTCCTGTAGTCCTTTAGCAATCATCTTTGTTGGAGTAGTTTTAACCTTTTTCCACTTCTTTTCCGTTTGTGGAAGGGTTTGCTGGACCTGTACTCAGCTATTGTGAGGGGCGAGGTCCATCGTTGGGACACAACTCTAGGGCCTCTTGTAGGCTTGGTGCGTCCCTTTGCTCGACAGGAACAGGTGTCTCCCACGATGGTGCAGAGGGCGGATTACCTCACCCACTCATATGCCTCCTGCGTTGGTGTAGTCGGCAGTTTGCCTATCACACTTTATTTTCCTGCGTTGGCGTAGAAGGATTTGCCATTCCTTCCACACTTTTCCGGTTCTGCTGCTGGTTTTTGTGTTTTTTTTTGACCTTTTTGATTCAGGCGGTGCCGGTGCTGGTCATCCCACAGGCTGATGATTTTTATTTTTGTACTTATTTTTTTTTTGTGTTGTCCGGGCCTTTTGGACTCAGGCGGCGCCTGTGCTGGTCATCGCACAGGCTGATTGTTTTTAATTTTTGTATTTATTTTTTTTTGTTGTTTTTTTTTTTTTGTTGTCCAGGCCTTTTGGACTCAGGGGCGCCGGTGCTGGTCATCGCACAGGCTGATCATTTTTAAACAAATTTTCTTTCATTTACAGCTTTTGTATATTTATAAAAAACAAGAAAGGAAAGCTAACTTCGGGCGGAGCCGAAGTTGATATACCCTTGCAGAATATTCTATAAATTATATTCTCCAAAATTATTCATATGATGCATTCTTAATACTCATAAAAAGTCCCAACTTCCTAACTTAACAAACAGCAGAGTTATGGCATTTCCGATCAATCAGTTATATAGCAGCTATAAGATATAGTCGGCCGATCCTTTTGAAATTTGGTAGGTCGGATTGATTGGCCAAAAATAAAACCCATAGAAAATCCCAACTTCCTAACTTTACAAACACCAAAGCTATGGCATTTCCGATCAATCAGTTATATGGCGGCTATAGGATATAGTCGTCCGATCCTTATGAAATTTGGCAGGTCGGATTGATTAGCCAAAAATAAAACCCATAGCAAATCCCAACTTCCTAACTTTAAAAACACCAAAGTTATGGCTTTTCCGATCGTTCAGTTATATGGCAGCTATATGATATAGTCGCCCGATCCGGCTCGTTCCGACTTATATACTACCTGCAATAGAAAGACAACTTTTGGGAAAGTTTCAAGCAGATAGCTTTAAAACTGAGGGACTAGTTTGCGTAGAAACGGACGGACAGACGGACAGACGGACAGACGGACGGACAGACGGACGGACAGACGGACGGACAGACGGACAGACGGACATGGCTAGATCGACTCTCCTGGTGATGCTGATCAAGAATATATATACTTTATAGGGTCGGAAATGTCTCCTTCACTGCGTTGCAAACTTTTGACTGAAATTATAATACCCTCTGCAAGGGTATAAAAATTGCACATCACTTTATGATATTCTTTGTTTTTATTGATTTTCGATTTATTTAAATACAATTTTTATGTTCTTATTTGTTTTGTATTTAATTGCATTTGCTGTTTCTTTTTCATTTTTTCACTTTTGTATTTTTTTTTGTCATTTCGAAGATGACCACTGTCACGGTCGCCATGTAATATAGTAAACTCAAAACTCTGTATTTTATATTTATTTTTATTGAAAAATTAATTTAGTTATAAAATGCACTTATAAACGTGCGTTTGGTTCGGGGCTCCTTTTATCAATGTTCCCGCTTGACTTAAGAATGAATTGGCTTGGCTTAGAAGTCACATAGCTGCGCGAGCAGCGCCGCGGCCAACGCTTATATATCTAAATATCTATATAAATGTATATGTGCCACTGCAGAGCAGCGGTCAATGCTTATGCATAAGTGTATATAAGCGGCGCAAGGAGTAGCCGCGCATGAGGGAGAGGGTGTTATGCTCACACGGTAACCGAATGAACGGCCGCGCATGCAGACATGCCGGGTCAGCATTTAGGATGCTCATAACATTGTTGTGTGGGTCGAATTACTCCGCACTTGAAGTGCTGGGAATATTAAGACCTAAACAAATGCCACAATGTTGCAGTGATATAAGTGGTACAGTGTGTACCCGATATGTGAGCATACTACAACCCCTTTAAGCTGACAATGACGATTAAAGAGTCAAGCTATTATGTAGTAATTTTTTTTAATACTTTTATGAATATTCTTAAAGTTAACGTTAACGTCATTGTCAGTTTTTTTTAAACTAGATTGAGCTGACTATCTTATAAGTTTTTTATATTGTCTACTTGTTGCTTTCGAACATCTTCATCCATTAAACCATATAAAATATGAACCCATGAACGCTTGGGCATGCTTGCTTCTTAATTACCGTTGCGCTTATTATTTTCTTCTAGTTCAATACTGGATTTTTCCATTTTAATATCCAAGCCTAGATTGCATTAATCTTCGAAGCTGATGATGTTTTCAACAAACAATGCTCATTTTCTGTTACAACACATTACTTTTTTAATTATTTCTACATTCCCAAAAATATCTAAATAACAATATAAAACGTTTTATTTTAAACAATAAATTCCTCTTATTCTTATGTTATTTTTTTCTACTGGTTTTATCATGGTATAATCTGCTTGTAAAAGAAAACTACCTAATATAATTTAACTTTTATCCTTGTGTGATTTGTTAGGTTGCCTTAATAAAGGTTTATATGCTTTGCCCAAAAGTATGACAGAAGCTATGGCAATTATCACAAACTTGATAACGCATATAATGAATGTGGGTTCGGCCAAACCGATAAAACAACGTCAATATCCTTCCATGTCTGCCGAGATTGATAGAATGTAACAATTGGGTGTGATAGAGGAAAAATTTGTGGCTATCACCTTTCGTAATCGTGACGAAACCCGGAAAAGTTAGGATCTGCCTAGATTACCGAAAGTTTATCTTCCCCCAATAGTTGTCACTTTAAATCGTTCGTTTAAGGCAGAATATATATCAAGCCTTGACCTAAATTTTGATCAGGTGCTTTTAGAGGCATAATCGCGAGAGAAGACGGTTTTTACTGTCCTGGTAGGGCTGTGCAACGCCACCAGTACAATGCCCCCGCTTAGTAGACAAGGATGTTCTGGCCCATCTTAGAAATTAAGATTTATTGGTAGTTTCGTCAGTTTTCTGAAATAGCGCTGCAAAGAAAGAGTTCAGGTTTCACGATTCGCGAAAAGACGCTCAGAGTGTACGCATGGAAATGATCAATTACTAAGTGTTGTAATTACTAAGATAAGTGATAATCAAATAAAGGCAACGTGTAAAAGCTTAAGCTCTGAATCGAAAAGCTATAATGAGTAAGACTCGGCAGCAAGAACAAGACGAACGTCGGCTCTCGTCAATCAGAAATAACGCTTGCTTTCCATAAGAGCGGAAGAGTTAACAAAACCGGCAAAAACTGCAACATTGCAAGCGAATACGGAGAGAGCACATCACAAAAACAGCCGTGGAGTGCCCAATGCCCGTCCCCCGACCCCTACAACAGCACAATGCCCTTGTTTAAAACGGTGACTTTTGACACTAACGACGTCAACAACCACCACAACAACCACATCAACTGCAGTTTCTGTTTCGTTAGCTCTTACTGACAAGCTAGCCCCTACCCAACCCAGAAATAAAAAAAATGTTTACGGATCATTAATACAAACAGGAATCGATCGATATGTGCAAATAAAAAGAAACTAAGCCCACAAGCAGCTAAAAAAACAAATGCATCAAAAGTCAGCAAGAAAATTGGAAACACTGTGTCAAACCATGCGCTGAAAAGTATTCAATTTTCTATTCTTAGTGATCCAAAAGATGATGACAAACCCGCTCAAACACATAGGGCAGAGCAACCGAGGCCACCACCAATTTTTGTACGTCAGGCAAACTGTGCTGAATTGGTTAAAAAAACAAGAGAGAACGCTATAGTCGGGTGCTCCGACTATCAGATACCCGTTACTCAGGTAAAGGGAGTGCGAGGGAGATGGAGATAGAAACTTTGATCACGCATAACTTTTTAACGAATGGTCCCATTTGAAAAATTTCTTCTACATTTCGATAGGTATTGATAAACACAATAAAACTGCATTTTTACTTTTCCGAAATATTTAAATTTTTAAAATCGTATATAAGCGATTGTGGGCGTTAAAGGGGGCGTGGCACCTTTTTGAAACAAACTTGCGCTGCGTAGGAACTCCTAGAATCTGCATGCAAAATGCCAATCTTCTAGCTTTTATAGTTTCCGAAATCTCAGCGTTCATACGGACGGACAGACAGACGGACAGACAGACAGACGGACAGACGGACATGGCTATATCGACTCGGCTAGTGACCCTGATCAAGAATATATATACTTTATAGGGTCGGAAACGCTTCCTTCTAGCTGTTACATACTTTTGCACGAATACAATATACCCTTTTACTCTACGAGTAACGGGTATAATAACAGATCAAATTGGAGCAAACAAGTTCTATGTAAAGGGGTAACATCAACGAAACAAAAATACAAGTGAACGACGAGCAAGATTACCGATCAGTGCACTACGGGGAATTTGCCCGATTTTTTGGAATAAATTAATAACTCGCGAACTATGTAACATATTTCAGTGAGGTTTTTTTTATAGTGTTCTACATACCTATACACACCTGTTGGAAAAGTGAAAATATACACGCACCCCCCCCACCCAATTTTTTATAACAAATTTAGCTCTATATGCTCTTCATTTTCAATTTCAATGTTGTACAAAAAATCATAGTCGTTTTCTTCTTCATAATCATCAACATCTAAAGACTAGTCTCCAGGTTCATATTCGCATAATAACAATTGAATGACTTCTGGTGCAAGAGAAAGCAGCTTATGTTTTCGGACGCGCTTCTTCAAATTCATTGATGAAATGATGAGGTCTGAAGTATCCATGGCTCTCTGAAAAACATCTGTAAAGTTGGAGATTCGACTGTGGGATCAACTTGCTTGCTACCAAAAGTGAATACGGCATCTTTTTTTTCTCGAAGACCCTTTTGCTTATGCCACACTTCCAGCAGGGCTGGGATTTTGATCAAGAAATTGGTTTCTTAAAAATGAAATTACGCGAAAAGTCGCACAAAGCGCACGATGAGACAATATGTTCTGAATTCGCAATTAATGACTCTACAACATGGATATGACACTCACTGAACAAAGTTAAACATTTTTTTTTAACTCTATTGAAAGTTGAACTTTCTTTCCAAAACCCAAACGAAAACATCACCTGCTACATTTACAAATTGTTAAAATTGGACGCACATATTAAGCAATATATAAGTATTTTTACACAGAACATACCTTGAGAATTGGTAATCATTTAAAATCTGACTGTCTTACGTCATTTTGTTGCAGAGATAATGATTTGAAAGTGAGCTTCAAAGTTAAGCAAAATGTAAACAAACCATGTGCGCTTGCCACAGCTGACCTTAACAGTTGGTATTTAAATACTAGACTTTTAAGTTAACATTTGCGGTATGATATCAAACAGCTTTATGTTTTCTTAATACATAAAAAAAAACAGAAAATCGGCATACTTTTAAAAAATACATTTATTCCAAAAAATCGGGCAAATTCCCCATAGTGCAGTGCCCAACACCTCGATAACGGAAAAATAAACTACTACACCCACCAATTAAAAAGTAGCAAAGGATTACAAGTAGGTAAGGTAAGGTAAGGTATTGAAGCAACAGTCCCTATCTATGAGATTAAAGCTGGACTTAAAGAAAAGGGCTTTAACGTCAAACAGGCTAGGAATATATTAAATAAAAACAAAGTTCCACAGCCAATGTTCAAGGTAGAGTTGGAGCCGGAAAGTATGCACTTGAAAAACAATGAAGTTCACCCAATCTATAAGCTTCAATATCTATTGCACCGTAGGATCACTGTTGAGGAACCCCATAAGCGGAATGGGCCTGTGCAATGCATGAATTGTCAGGAATACGGCCACACGAAAACTTACTGCACTCTACGCGCAGTCTGCGTTGCCTGCGGGGATGCACATTCAACTGAGGCCTGCCCTATAAACAAGGAGAACCACTCTGCCAAAAAATGTAGTAATTGTGGGGGAAACCACACTGCAAATTACAGAGGTTGTCCTATCTATAAAGAGTTGAAAAGTCGACTAGGCCAACAAATAATTGCAGCTCGAATTCTGTAACCCGAAACAATTATCCAGGACCCCGGGAGTTTCTTTTGCACAGGCGTTAAGTTATAACAACGGGACTTATGCCTTAGCAGCTAAGCTGACAAGCAATATTGAACCAGAATCCAGAAACTACTGGCCAACATACAACTGCAAACAATTGTCTAACGGCGTAGAAGCAATGCTGGTAAGCAGAAATCTGCTTAGATGGTTTCCTTAAAAATACGTTTCTGGGTTGCGAACGGCATTTCAAAGCACAAATACGAGCTCTCGAAGTTCCTAGATCAGTATGACATTGACGCCATACTTAACAGAGCTGTTATCGGATTCCTCGCCAATTTTACTTCATCTCTACGATCATCCTCTACTTTCAGAACGCATATATGTTCTAACCTCCCGTAAAACCGATTGTCTTAAATACAGTAAGTACGTAAGCACCCATATTGATGGCTTCCCAAACATGTACCATCTAATCGATCTCAATTATCCTATTTGCAGCATCTCTCCCCAAACAGCAAACGATTTCCACTGTGGAAAGCTAAATCAGGTATATGTCCACCAATCGAAAGTATGTCGCCATTACACACACAAACAGGAGAATAGCCTCGCAGCAATGAAGAGAGGCCAAAGTATTTGCCGCACATCTAGAAAACGTTTTCAAACCACTCCCACCAACAAATAGCTTTGTGCTCCCAACAAACATCTTTCCAGTGGCTTCCCTGCCTATCATATTCCAATTAAGAAAGGTGATAAAAATGATAAGGGCTCAAGAAAAAAATAAAAAGATTTCCTCTCCGAATACCATTCAATTAAAGCTGGAGTACCTCAAGGTAGCGTGCTTGGACGAACACTGTATATAATTTACACAGCAGACCTTCCGACAACCAGTCTTGCAACAACCTCAATATTTGCTGATGATACTACCAAGTCGATCTAAGTGCCCCATAAGAGCAACGCAACAGTGATCAGCTCATATAAGGCTTCGAGAGAAATGGCTAGCATATTGGCGCATAAAGGTTAACGAGCAAAAGAGTCACCTTTACCCTAAACAGACAAACTTGCGACCCACTATCTCCGAACAACATTCATATTCCACAAACAACTGAAGTAACTTATCTTGGAGTCCACCTTGATAGACGGCTTACTTGGCGAAAGCACATCGAAGCTAACTGAACACAACTTAAATTAAAACCAAGAAGCCTACATTGGTTAATAAATGCCCATTCTCCGCTAAAACTGGAGTACAAGGTACTCCGAGCTATGGGGAAACCCATGCGTTAGCAACCTAGAAGTAATACAGTGAGCTCAATCAAAGATACTGAGAACTATAACTGGTCTACCGTGGTATATACGGAAAGAAAACATTCACAGAGATTTAAATGTGCGGATCTGTTAAAGACGAAATCGACAATGTAAAAGCAAAATATACGATCAAGCTACAGGCTCATCCAAATAGGCTTGCGCGGTCTTAAACCTGGAACACTAGCCATTCACGACTCAGGATAGACGCGAGATAAGGAAATATAGGTAAAAGTCCGGGAAAAAAGTAATAGTAAGATCAATTTTGTGCCAATGAAGCTAGTATTAATCGTTTTAAGAGTGGCAGAGAGTCAAAATTTGAGATTATAGGAAAAAAATCTATTATAGCCAGAACACAATACTCTGAAAGGCTCATACAAGGCATAGTTAGATCAACAATGATTTAATATTAGGGGAATATAATTTCTAGTTAATCTACTTGGCACAGAAAAGTTTAGCCGACATACCAAGTCGGGGGAGTCAATATCACCATGTGTAAGGTTATAAATGAAGACAGTACCAAGCATCGTTTTACGGTTGGCTAGGGAGGGTAAATTAATCAACAGAAGTCTACTAGAATAAGAAGGTAAGTCAAGATTTGCATCCCAGTTTAGGCGCCGTGAAGCAAAAAGAAGGAAGTTTTTTGGTACAGATTCAATTCGACCAATATGTATTCCGTATTGTGGACTCCAGACGGGAGACCCATACTCCAGAATCGGACGGACTAACGAAATAAATAAAGTTTTAGACAAATAAGGATCGTCGAATACTTTTGACCACCTTTTAATAAGTCTAAGCACTCCTCTGGCTTTATTAACCATGGACGAAATGTGGTTTGAAAATTTTAGTTTAGGGTCCAAGAGAACGCCAAGATCGTTTACAAGAGTTATTCCATCCAAAGAGCTGCCACTTAACGTGTAAGACGCGTATATCGGATTGGCCCGATAAAAAGTCATCAGCTTGCACTTGGATGAGTTTAAATTTAGAAAATTATCTCGGCACCAGTTTTGAAAATTATCTAGATCGGATTGCAAGTCTAAATGGCAGGAAATGTCCTTATACTGCAGGCACAACTTAACATCATCTGCGTACATTAGTACGCGAGAATGACTTATAATTAAGGGAAGATCGTTAATAAATAATTTAAAAAGTAACGGACCCAGATGGCTCCCTCGTGGGACACCGGAGGTAACACGGAGAATTTCAGAAATTGAATTTTTAAAAAGGACCCTTTGTGACCTGCCATTCAGATAACTTAAGATCCGTTTAAGTAGATCGACTGGAAAACCTATCAAGTCAAGTTTCTGAACAAGAAGTAAGTGATTTACAGAGTCAAAAGCTTTACTAAAGTCAGTGTAAATGACGTCTGTTTGAAAACTACTATTACTACTATTACTACTATACTCTTTATCACAAATGTAGTGAGCTCTAGAATGTTTATGATTGTGGATCTACGTTTAATAAATCCGTGTTGACACGGAGAAATGATTGATCTGCAAAGGGGCTGCAAATGAGGAGTAATGATTATTTCAAAAAGCTTAGGAATAGCTGACAACTTAGAAATACCTCTGTAGTTACTGGCTTCTAACTTGTTACCTTTTTTGAAAAGATGAATAACAAATGATTCCTTCCAAATATTTGGGAATTTAGAGGTTTCTAAAGATAAGGTAAACAACTTGTGAAGAGGTTTGCACAGGGCCTTAGCGCAATACCTAAGCACGCACCCAGGAATACCATCGGGCCCTGGCGAATATACAGGCTTAATACGAAGAAGATCCAATAGAAGAGAGCTCTCTGTTAAAGTGGGACAGAATATGAGGTTTGACTTGGACATGGTGTAAGAATAAGGCTGTGATGAATAATCTAAAGTAGAGTAAGTCGTTTGAAAAAAATTGGGCAAAAAAATCGGCTATTGCCTGATCTGTGGTTGCCGTCATGTTTTCGAACGACAGCGAAGAAGGAAAAGAATTAGATTTACGCTTGGTGTTAACGAAATAATAAAACTGTTTCGGGTCCTGAGAGAACTGGACCTTACAACGGTTTAAGTAACTATTATAACACTGAGCATTAAGCACGGTAAATCTTGACCGAGCACTTAAATATCTAGAAAAAACAGGTTGAGAACCGGTATTTTTATATTTCCTAAAAAGTCTGGACTTTACATTTCTTAAGTGTGTCAACTCTTTGCTAAACCAAGGTTATTTATTGGAAGTTGACGGATAGTACCACGGAACACAGGAATTAAAAAATGAGTTTATTGCAGTGTAAAAAACATTAACTGCATCGGACATATTATTGCATAAAAGCAATTAAAGCCAGAAATAAAATTATTTAGCCTCAGAAAGTCTGCCTTGCGAAAACAATGTATTCGTTTGGAATTTTCTTCTATAACTCTACCCGTATCAAATGAAAGTTCGATTGTTGGGTGATATGGATCTTCAGGTTGCGTGAGTGGTGCTACTCTGGACAGAAACACACCTTCAGGATTTGATACAAAACACAAATCAAGTAGGCGACCTAATGAATTTCGAACAATGTTTACTCGAGATAGAGATATGTCAAGCAGGCCATCAATAAAATCATGCTGTGCTATAGGTAGTAAGAAATTCGATCCATCCTCAGTGGACCAAGTAACTCCAAATATATTAAAATCACCTAGAACTATCAACTGATCCCTATCGGAAGTCCAGCGCAGAGAGGAGATCATTAGCTCGGCGAAAACTATCTCTAGCAACTCAGGCCACCTTTAGTTTGGCGCATGAACGATTTCATCTCGTTCGCAACCTCGACACAAGCGTCACAACAAAACTGCAAATTGGGCCCCTTTGAAAGGTCATCACTTGTCCGGCCAGTAAAACCGGCGCACTTGGTGTGCACCATATTTTCACACAGCCAGCAAGTCATATTGGACTGGTCAGCCCTGATTACGAGGCTGAATTTTTTGCAGGAGCAGACTAAAGTTTTATTATTCATTTTATCTATTGGAACCACTGTACCAAGAAAACGAATTGAAATTTATAAGCGAGCAGTTATAAGTACCCCAAGAGCGCAGAAACGGCACGCTTAGAACTTTCAAAGCAAAGAGAGCAAGAGAGCGGGAGCGTAAATTAGTTAAAGTGCATGCACAAAAGAGAAACGGCGGGGATATAAGAAAAGAAAACACAGAATTACGAAAACTAAAACAATTTATTAGTATCATTACAAGTGAACTCGCGAAGCGAACGGAGTTTAAATGTATGTTTGAATAACCGGAAAAAAAGTAAAATTGTTTTGATAAAACCCACTGATGGAAATAAACGAAACAAAATACAAAATTCGAAGCGCAGAAAAAAAACAGGAACGTTCACTTTGAAAGTCAAAGACGATATGTTGAAAGTCAAAGACGATATGTTGAAAGTCAAAGACAATATGTTGATATGTTTCTTGAAGATCTGGATACCAAATGAAGTGTTTTCAGAAATCTTCTCGCAAGCTCACGATATAGCGTTACTTTCCTGGCGTGGTATCAAACGTAACAACCTGCTTGTAAAGTGTGCTAAACCACTGAAGCTCCAATTTGTGTACTTCGACTGTCATTAGGGAAAACTCTGGAAACTCTGTGATTTTTCCATAGATTTTCTTGGCATCTTATCCCAGGTCTACTACATGGTCTTCGGACAACGTATGATTACCTCCGGTCCCACATACTCCTTGTTAAGGAAGTGTAACGAACTGATTTGTGAGATTCATGAGGCTAGCTCAGAAGATTGTGTGTTCGTCCCACCAAATTTATATGACGTAACTGCCCCGCAGATCAGTGAGAAAACACAGGATTCGAATGGTAACAGTGGGTTTATTCTTGTACTATTTATTACAGCGGTTGAGTGGCATGGCTAGTCTCGGTATCGCTTCGCACTGGTTCCACTGGCTGCCGGTATTGCTCGTCCTGCCTTGTCGACGCGTTACTGGCTCCTTTCTGTGTCTCGGGATGGTTGTAGTGCTCTGCTCGCTCGCCGACGCGATGACTCGAGGCCGCTTGTCGCACCTCAGACTCGCAGAGAGATCGGCCTTGCGGGCATAGGGAAGCATCACCGTTCTCAGACTAAGGTGAACAGGCCTTGCTCTACAGGACAACGCCTTTCGAGACAATGATCGCCTGTCCCTTGCTCTGTCCAGGACAGTCCCACAAGGGTTTCGCTCAGCTCGCGCTGACAGTCCAGGCAAACGCCAAGAAGCTGCCTAGCAGTTCTCTTTGCTTTACGCCTAGCGCAGACGAACGTACCACCAAGCCTCACCCTATTGCTTGACGTCCTTGCGGCCGTTGTGCTCATGTTGAGTTATTGATTTTTAATGCCTGATCGTCGGAGGGGTTCCCTTACACGAAACCTCGGTTGCGCGCTTTCCTCTTTGCTTGTCACCGTTATGTCCTTTTCCGGGACGCTTGCTCTCTTACGGAACAGCTCTCTTTGCTGTGCCGTTTCCCCCCTTTCTTCGTAACACACACAAACTATATACCTCGTCAGATCATAGTGGCACTCTGGACGCTGCGGTCCGATGCATCTCTGAGTTCTTAACTAAATAGTGTCATTGCCTGTCTTAACTATGCCCAACCTTGGTGAGTATCCCCGGAGGGTTTCCTTAGAAGGTATCCTTTGGGGCATTCCTG
Source organism: Drosophila rhopaloa (assembly GCF_018152115.1). Lineage (NCBI taxonomy): Eukaryota > Metazoa > Arthropoda > Insecta > Diptera > Drosophilidae > Drosophila > Drosophila rhopaloa. The sequence goes on along the minus strand of NW_025335034.1, from coordinate 11,728,104 downwards.
GGCGGTATCCTTGAGGGTATCCTTGCATGATATCCTTGAGGGTGTCCTTTGGGTGTCCTTGTATAGTATTCATAAGGGTATCCTTTGGGTATCCTTAGGGTATCTTTGAGGGTAACCTTGAGGGTATCTTTTGGGTATCCTTGGGGTATATTTTGCGATTGAATGATATATGCCTTTGATACTGTCGTTGTGCCGTATTCAGTAAACATTCGCACTGCTCGCCGAAACTTTGGATGGCTCTTGCTTATGCCTGACGCCCACTCCTGTCGCTTTGATGCCTTGGTGCCTTGCCTGTACCCTTGTTTCCTCCTCGTACGAGTCCTTTCCCCCTGGCGTAATCATGGACGATTGCCCGACGAATCCTGTTGGATTGCGGTCTGGATCCCTTAACCGTATCCCTGTGCCATCCTCGTAAGTGTCCTTTCCGCCCGGCGTGATCACGGATGACTCTGGCGAATTCCTTCCGGTCTAAATTCCTTATACGTTAACAGTATCCTTGTGTCGTCCTCGTAAGTGTCTTTTCCGCCTGGCGTAATCACGGATTACTCTGGCGAATGTTCCAAGATGAATCTTACACCCTTATTCATGTCCTTGTGCCTGATCCTTAAGATCAGCGTGGCGTATGGATGACACTCGCTTCGGCCTGATGCATAATTCTGTTGCCTCCCAGTCTGGATCAATGTGAAATCCTAAATATCTTTCCTGCGTGGCTTTTGGATGAATCTAGCATCGGCCTGACGCTTAATCCTGTCGCCTTGGACCTGTTGTTTGTTGCAACAGTCCGATCTTTCTTTGAATGTGTGTGTAGTATTTTGCTGATCACCGGAGAGACGAAATCCACAACCTGGTAGGGACCATCGTACCTCGGGGCTAGTTTCGTAGCGAATCCCTCGGCCGCTTTGGATAGGTGGTATTCATTGGCCCACATTATGTCGCCCACCGCTGGCGTCCACTGCCTCCTCCTCAGATTGAAGTGTCTGGCTTGCTCCTGGGATGCCTTTTCCATATTTGGTAGTACGATCTCAAAGACCTCCCTTCTCCCATCTCAGCCAGGAGACTTTTAAAGATACGGCTCGCAAACTACACTCCGTTGTCCGTTATGAACACCTTTGTGACCCAATACCTTGTGATTATGCGCTTCCTAAAAGCCTTCTTAAGCGACTCTGCTATCGCATTACGCAGGGACACCAGTTCCGTCAGCAGCATTTGATTGCCGTACTTAGACCGTGGAACTTGGGTTAGCATTTTACCGTCCGCCTGCGTTTGATTAGGTTTAAATCTCATGCAAGTCTGGCATTTTCTCACATGGGCTCGGGCGTCTCTATGCATGCCTGGCCATTAGTATCGGGCTGCCAACCGTGCAATTGTCCTTCGGCTTCCTATGTGTCCCGCCGATTGTGCGTCGTGGTTTTCCTTCATAACGGTTCCTCGCAGCGACTTTGGAATACACATCTTCCACGACGCGACGTCACGCTGTCCGCTCTGTGTGGTAAATTTCTATACAGTGTCTCACCTTCCATCACATAGTCCGGGTGCTTCTGCGGCTGGGTTCTTATCTTTTCGCTCATGTCCTTGATCCAGCTGCACTTTCCTGAAGCTATTGGCGCCTCCTTTAATCTTTTAATCGTAGCGTCTCTGGTAGTGGTTGTCTTGACAATGCGTTCACGTTTAGCTGACCCTTTCTGTACGCTATCTCTCGAAGTCGTACTCCAGGGCCCACCTGGCGATCCTTGCTGAAGGGCTTTCGATGCTGTTGAGCCACTTCAGAGCCATGTGGTACCACTTTAAAGTGGTAACCTTCCAGATACGGCTTGAGCTTCCGGATCGCCCAGACAATTCCCAAGCACTTCTTCTCCGTAGGAGATTCCCTTTTCGCCCTTTTCGGTGTCCTGGGACCCAGGCATGCTACATCAACTGCAGTTTCTGTTTCGTTAGCTCTTACTGACAAGCTAGCCCCTACCCAACCCAGAAATAAAAAAAATGTTTACGGATCATTAATACAAACAGGAATCGATCGATATGTGCAAATAAAAAGAAACTAAGCCCACAAGCAGCTAAAAAAACAAATGCATCAAAAGTCAGCAAGAAAATTGGAAACACTGTGTCAAACCATGCGCTGAAAAGTATTCAATTTTCTATTCTTAGTGATCCAAAAGATGATGACAAACCCGCTCAAACACATAGGGCAGAGCAACCGAGGCCACCACCAATTTTTGTACGTCAGGCAAACTGTGCTGAATTGGTTAAAAAAACAAGAGAGAACGCTATAGTCGGGTGCTCCGACTATCAGATACCCGTTACTCAGGTAAAGGGAGTGCGAGGGAGATGGAGATAGAAACTTTGATCACGCATAACTTTTTAACGAATGGTCCCATTTGAAAAATTTCTTCTACATTTCGATAGGTATTGATAAACACAATAAAACTGCATTTTTACTTTTCCGAAATATTTAAATTTTTAAAATCGTATATAAGCGATTGTGGGCGTTAAAGGGGGCGTGGCACCTTTTTGAAACAAACTTGCGCTGCGTAGGAACTCCTAGAATCTGCATGCAAAATGCCAATCTTCTAGCTTTTATAGTTTCCGAAATCTCAGCGTTCATACGGACGGACAGACAGACGGACAGACGGACAGACAGACAGACGGACAGACGGACATGGCTATATCGACTCGGCTAGTGACCCTGATCAAGAATATATATACTTTATAGGGTCGGAAACGCTTCCTTCTAGCTGTTACATACTTTTGCACGAATACAATATACCCTTTTACTCTACGAGTAACGGGTATAATAACAGATCAAATTGGAGCAAACAAGTTCTATGTAAAGGGGTAACATCAACGAAACAAAAATACAAGTGAACGACGAGCAAGATTACCGATCAGTGCACTACGGGGAATTTGCCCGATTTTTTGGAATAAATTAATAACTCGCGAACTATGTAACATATTTCAGTGAGGTTTTTTTTATAGTGTTCTACATACCTATACACACCTGTTGGAAAAGTGAAAATATACACGCACCCCCCCCCACCCAATTTTTTATAACAAATTTAGCTCTATATGCTCTTCATTTTCAATTTCAATGTTGTACAAAAAATCATAGTCGTTTTCTTCTTCATAATCATCAACATCTAAAGACTAGTCTCCAGGTTCATATTCGCATAATAACAATTGAATGACTTCTGGTGCAAGAGAAAGCAGCTTATGTTTTCGGACGCGCTTCTTCAAATTCATTGATGAAATGATGGGGTCTGAAGTATCCATGGTTCTCTGAAAAACATCTGTAAAGTTGGAGATTCGACTGTGGGATCAACTTGCTTGCTACCAAAAGTGAATACGGCATCTTTTTTTCTCGAAGACCCTTTTGCTTATGCCACACTTCCAGCAGGGCTGGGATTTTGATCAAGAAATTGGTTTCTTAAAAATGAAATTACGCGAAAAGTCGCACAAAGCGCACGATGAGACAATATGTTCTGAATTCGCAATTAATGACTCTACAACACTCTACGACACTCACTGAACAAAGTTAAACATTTTTTTAAACTCTATTGAAAGTTGAACTTTCTTTCCAAAACCCAAACGAAAACATCACCTGCTACATTTACAAATTGTTAAAATTGGACGCACATATTAAGCAATATATAAGTATTTTTACACAGAACATACCTTGAGAATTGGTAATCATTTAAAATCTGACTGTCTTACGTCATTTTGTTGCAGAGATAATGATTTGAAAGTGAGCTTCAAAGTTAAGCAAAATGTAAACAAACCATGTGCGCTTGCAACAGCTGACCTTAACAGTTGGTATTTAAATACTAGACTTTTAAGTTAACATTTGCGGTATGATATCAAACAGCTTTATGTTTTCTTAATACATAAAAAAAACAGAAAATCGGCATACTTTTAAAAAATACATTTATTCCAAAAAATCGGGCAAATTCCCCATAGTGCAGTGCCCAACACCTCGATAACGGAAAAATAAACTACTACACCCACCAATTAAAAAGTAGCAAAGGATTACAAGTAGGTAAGGTAAGGTAAGGTATTGAAGCAACAGTCCCTATCTATGAGATTAAAGCTGGACTTAAAGAAAAGGGCTTTAACGTCAAACAGGCTAGGAATATATTAAATAAAAACAAAGTTCCACAGCCAATGTTCAAGGTAGAGTTGGAGCCGGAAAGTATGCACTTGAAAAACAATGAAGTTCACCCAATCTATAAGCTTCAATATCTATTGCACCGTAGGATCACTGTTGAGGAACCCCATAAGCGAAATGGGCCTGTGCAATGCATGAATTGTCAGGAATACGGCCACACGAAAACTTACTGCACTCTACGCGCAGTCTGCATTGCCTGCGGGGATGCACATTCAACTGAGGCCTGCCCTATAAACAAGGAGAACCACTCTGCCAAAAAATGTAGTAATTGTTGGGGAAACCACACTGCAAATTACATAGGTTGTCCTATCTATAAAGAGTTGAAAAGTCGACTGGGCCAACATATAATTGCAGCTCGAAATCATGTAACCCGAAACAATTATCCATATATACCATCGACCACGACCCCGGGAGTTTCTTTTGCACAGGCGTTAAGTTATAACAACGGGACTTATGCCTTAGCAGCTAAGCTGACAGGTCAGCAAACCACTGGTGATACAGTGCGGCACCAATATTGAACCAGAACCCAGAAACTACTGGCCAACATACAACTGCAAACAATTGTCTAACGGCGTAGAAGCAATGCTGGTAAGCAGAAATCTGCTTAGATGGTTTCCTTAAAAATACGTTTCTGGGTTGCGAACGGCATTTCAAAGCACAAATACGAGCTCTCGAAGTTCCTAGATCAGTATGACATTGACGCCATACTTAACAGAGCTGTTATCGGATTCCTCGCCAATTTTACTTCATCTCTACGATCATCCTCTACTTTCAGAACGCATATATGTTCTAACCTCCCGTAAAACCGATTGTCTTAAATACAGTAAGTACGTAAGCACCCATATTGATGGCTTCCCAAACATGTACCATCTAATCGATCTCAATTATCCTATTTGCAGCATCTCTCCCCAAACAGCAAACGATTTCCACTGTGGAAAGCTAAATCAGGTATATGTCCACCAATCGAAAGTATGTCGCCATTACACACACAAACAGGAGAATAGTCTCGCAGCAATGAAGAGAGGCCAAAGTATTTGCCGCACATCTAGAAAACGTTTTCAAACCACTCCCACCAACAAATAGCTTTGTGCTCCCAACAAACATCTTTCCAGTGGCTTCCCTGCCTATCATATTCCAATTAAGAAAGGTGATAAAAATGATAAGGGCTCAAGAAAAAAATAAAAAAGATTTCCTCTCCGAATACCATTCAATTAAAGCTGGAGTACCTCAAGGTAGCGTGCTTGGACGAACACTGTATATAATTTACACAGCAGACCTTCCGACAACCAGTCTTGCAACAACCTCAATATTTGCTGATGATACTACCAAGTCGATCTAAGTGCCCCATAAGAGCAACGCAACAGTGATCAGCTCATATAAGGCTTCGAGAGAAATGGCTAGCATATTGGCGCATAAAGGTTAACGAGCAAAAGAGTCACCTTTACCCTAAACAGACAAACTTGCGACCCACTATCTCCGAACAACATTCATATTCCACAAACAACTGAAGTAACTTATCTTGGAGTCCACCTTGATAGACGGCTTACTTGGCGAAAGCACATCGAAGCTAACTGAACACAACTTAAATTAAAACCAAGAAGCCTACATTGGTTAATAAATGCCCATTCTCCGCTAAAACTGGAGTACAAGGTACTCCGAGCTATGGGGAAACCCATGCGTTAGCAACCTAGAAGTAATACAGTGAGCTCAATCAAAGATACTGAGAACTATAACTGGTCTACCGTGGTATATACGGAAAGAAAACATTCACAGAGATTTAAATGTGCGGATCTGTTAAAGACGAAATCGACAATGTAAAAGCAAAATATACGATCAAGCTACAGGCTCATCCAAATAGGCTTGCGCGGTCTTAAACCTGGAACACTAGCCATTCACGACTCAGGATAGACGCGAGATAAGGAAATATAGGTAAAAGTCCGGGAAAAAAGTAATAGTAAGATCAATTTTGTGCCAATGAAGCTAGTATTAATCGTTTTAAGAGTGGCAGAGAGTCAAAATTTGAGATTATAGGAAAAAAATCTATTATAGGCAGAACACAATACTCTGAAAGGCTCATACAAGGCATAGTTAGATCAACAATGATTTAATATTAGGGAATATAATTTCTAGTTAATCTACTTGGCACAGAAAAGTTTAGCCGACATACCAAGTCGGGGGAGTCAATATCACCATGTGTAAGGTTATAAATGAAGACAGTACCAAGCATCGTTTTACGGTTGGCTAGGGAGGGTAAATTAATCAACAGAAGTCTACTAGAATAAGAAGGTAAGTCAAGATTTGCATCCCAGTTTAGGCGCCGTGAAGCAAAAAGAAGGAAGTTTTTGGTACAGATTCAATTCGACCAATATGTATTCCGTATTGTGGACTCCAGACGGGAGACCCATACTCCAGAATCGGACGGACTAACGAAATAAATAAAGTTTTAGACAAATAAGGATCGTCGAATACTTTTGACCACCTTTTAATAAGTCTAAGCACTCCTCTGGCTTTATTAACCATGGACGAAATGTGGTTTGAAAATTTTAGTTTAGGGTCCAAGAGAACGCCAAGATCGTTTACAAGAGTTATTCCATCCAAAGAGCTGCCACTTAACGTGTAAGACGCGTATATCGGATTGGCCCGATAAAAAGTCATCAGCTTGCACTTGGATGAGTTTAAATTTAGTAAATTATCTCGGCACCAGTTTTGAAAATTATCTAGATCGGATTGCAAGTCTAGATGGCAGGAAATGTCCTTATACTGCAGGCACAACTTAACATCATCTGCGTACATTAGTACGCGAGAACGACTTATAATTAAGGGAAGATCGTTAATAAATAATTTAAAAAGTAACGGACCCAGATGGCTCCCTCGTGGGACACCGGAGGTAACACGGAGAATTTCAGAAATTGAATTTTTAAAAAGGACCCTTTGTGACCTGCCATTCAGATAACTTAAGATCCGTTTAAGTAGATCGACTGGAAAACCTATCAAGTCAAGTTTCTGAACAAGAAGTGAGTGATTTACAGAGTCAAAAGCTTTACTAAAGTCAGTGTAAATGACGTCTGTTTGAAAACTACTATTACTACTATTACTACTATACTCTTTATCACAAATGTAGTGAGCTCTAGAATGTTTATGATTGTGGATCTACGTTTAATAAATCCGTGTTGACACGGAGAAATGATTGATCTGCAAAGGGGCTGCAAATGAGGAGTAATGATTATTTCAAAAAGCTTAGGAATAGCTGACAACTTAGAAATACCTCTGTAGTTACTGGCTTCTAACTTGTTACCTTTTTTGAAAAGATGAATAACAAATGATTCCTTCCAAATATTTGGGAATTTAGAGGTTTCTAAAGATAAGGTAAACAACTTGTGAAGAGGTTTGCACAGGGCCTTAGCGCAATACCTAAGCACGCACCCAGGAATACCATCGGGCCCTGGCGAATATACAGGCTTAATACGAAGAAGATCCAATAGAAGAGAGCTCTCTGTTAGAGTGGGACAGAATATGAGGTTTGACTTGGACATGGTGTAAGAATAAGGCTGTGATGAATAATCTAAAGTAGAGTAAGTCGTTTGAAAAAAATTGGGCAAATAAATCGGCTATTGCCTGATCTGTGGTTGCCGTCATGTTTTCGAACGACAGCGAAGAAGGAAAAGAATTAGATTTACGCTTGGTGTTAACGAAATAATAAAACTGTTTCGGGTCCTGAGAGAACTGGACCTTACAACGGTTTAAGTAACTATTATAACACTGAGCATTAAGCACGGTAAATCTTGACCGAGCACTTAAATATCTAGAAAAAACAGGTTGAGAACCGGTATTTTTATATTTCCTAAAAAGTCTGGACTTTACATTTCTTAAGTGTGTCAACTCTTTGCTAAACCAAGGTTATTTATTGGAAGTTGACGGATAGTACCACGGAACACAGGAATTAAAAAATGAGTTTATTGCAGTGTAAAAAACATTAACTGCATCGGACATATTATTGCATAAAAGCAATTAAAGCCAGAAATAAAATTATTTAGCCTCAGAAAGTCTGCCTTGCGAAAACAATGTATTCGTTTGGAATTTTCTTCTATAACTCTACCCGTATCAAATGAAAGTTCGATTGTTGGGTGATATGGATCTTCAGGTTGCGTGAGTGGTGCTACTCTGGACAGAAACACACCTTCAGGATTTGATACAAAACACAAATCAAGTAGGCGACCTAATGAATTTCGAACAATGTTTACTCGAGATAGAGATATGTCAAGCAGGCCATCAATAAAATCATGCTGTGCTATAGGTAGTAAGAAATTCGATCCATCCTCAGTGGACCAAGTAACTCCAAATATATTAAAATCACCTAGAACTATCAACTGATCCCTATCGGAAGTCCAGCGCAGAGAGGAGATCATTAGCTCGGCGAAAACTATCTCTAGCAACTCAGGCCACCTTTAGTTTGGCGCATGAACGATTTCATCTCGTTCGCAACCTCGACACAAGCGTCACAACAAAACTGCAAATTGGGCCCCTTTGAAAGGTCATCACTTGTCCGGCCAGTAAAACCGGCGCACTTGGTGTGCACCATATTTTCACACAGCCAGCAAGTCATATTGGACTGGTCAGCCCTGATTACGAGGCTGAATTTTTTGCAGGAGCAGACTAAAGTTTTATTATTCATTTTATCTATTGGAACCACTGTACCAAGAAAACGAATTGAAATTTATAAGCGAGCAGTTATAAGTACCCCAAGAGCGCAGAAACGGCACGCTTAGAACTTTCAAAGCAAAGAGAGCAAGAGAGCGGGAGCGTAAATTAGTTAAAGTGCATGCACAAAAGAGAAACGGCGGGGATATAAGAAAAGAAAACACAGAATTACGAAAACTAAAACAATTTATTAGTATCATTACAAGTGAACTCGCGAAGCGAACGGAGTTTAAATGTATGTTTGAATAACCGGAAAAAAAGTAAAATTGTTTTGATAAAACCCACTGATGGAAATAAACGAAACAAAATACAAAATTCGAAGCGCAGAAAAAAAAACAGGAACGTTCACTTTGAAAGTCAAAGACGATATGTTGAAAGTCAAAGACGATATGTTGAAAGTCAAAGACAATATGTTGATATGTTTCTTGAAGATCTGGATACCAAATGAAGTGTTTTCAGAAATCTTCTCGCAAGCTCACGATATAGCGTTACTTTCCTGGCGTGGTATCAAACGTAACAACCTGCTTGTAAAGTGTGCTAAACCACTGAAGCTCCAATTTGTGTACTTCGACTGTCATTAGGGAAAACTCTGGAAACTCTGTGATTTTTCCATAGATTTTCTTGGCATCTTATCCCAGGTCTACTACATGGTCTTCGGACAACGTATGATTACCTCCGGTCCCACATACTCCTTGTTAAGGAAGTGTAACGAACTGATTTGTGAGATTCATGAGGCTAGCTCAGAAGATTGTGTGTTCGTCCCACCAAATTTATATGACGTAACTGCCCCGCAGATCAGTGAGAAAACACAGGATTCGAATGGTAACAGTGGGTTTATTCTTGTACTATTTATTACAGCGGTTGAGTGGCATGGCTAGTCTCGGTATCGCTTCGCACTGGTTCCACTGGCTGCCGGTATTGCTCGTCCTGCCTTGTCGACGCGTTACTGGCTCCTTTCTGTGTCTCGGGATGGTCGTAGTGCTCTGCTCGCTCGCCGACGCGATGACTCGAGGCCGCTTGTCGCGCCTCAGACTCGCAGAGAGATCGGCCTTGCGGGCATAGGGAAGCATCACCGTTCTCAGACTAAGGTGAACAGGCCTTGCTCTACAGGACAACGCCTTTCGAGACAATGATCGCCTGTCCCTTGCTCTGTCCAGGACGGTCCCACAAGGGTTTCGCTCAGCTCGCGCTGACAGTCCAGGCAAACGCCAAGAAGCTGCCTAGCAGTTCTCTTTGCTTTACGCCTAGCGCAGACGAACGTACCACCAAGCCTCACCCTATTGCTTGACGTTCTTGCGGCCGTTGTGCTCATGTTGAGTTATTGATTTTTAATGCCTGATCGTCGGAGGGGTCCCCTTACACGAAACCTCGGTTGCGCGCCTTCCTCTTTGCTTGTCACCGTTATTTCCTTTTCCGGGACGCTTGCTCTCTTACGGAACAGCTCTCTTTGCTGTGTCGTTTCCCCCCTTTCTTCGTAACACACACAAACTATATACCTCGTCAGATCATAGTGGCACTCTGGACGCTGCGGTCCGATGCATCTCTGAGTTCTTAACTAAATAGTGCCATTGCCTGTCTTAACTATGCCCAACCTTGGTGAGTATCCCCGGAGGGTTTCCTTAGAAGGTATCCTTTGGGGCATTCCTGGGCGGTATCCTTGAGGGTATCCTTGCATGATATCCTTGAGGGTGTCCTTTGGGTGTCCTTGTATAGTATTCATAAGGGTATCCTTTGGGTATCCTTAGGGTATCTTTGAGGGTAACCTTGAGGGTATCTTTTGGGTATCCTTGGGGTATATTTTGCGATTGAATGATATATGCCTTTGATACTGTCGTTGTGCCGTATTCAGTAAACATTCGCACTGCTCGCCGAAACTTTGGATGGCTCTTGCTTATGCCTGACGCCCACTCCTGTCGCTTTGATGCCTTGGTGCCTTGCCTGTACCCTTGTTTCCTCCTCGTACGAGTCCTTTCCCCCTGGCGTAATCATGGACGATTGCCCGACGAATCCTGTTGGATTGCGGTCTGGATCCCTTAACCGTATCCCTGTGCCATCCTCGTAAGTGTCCTTTCCGCCCGGCGTGATCACGGATGACTCTGGCGAATTCCTTCCGGTCTAAATTCCTTATACGTTAACAGTATCCTTGTGTCGTCCTCGTAAGTGTCTTTTCCGCCTGGCGTAATCACGGATTACTCTGGCGAATGTTCCAAGATGAATCTTACACCCTTATTCATGTCCTTGTGCCTGATCCTTAAGATCAGCGTGGCGTATGGATGACACTCGCTTCGGCCTGATGCATAATTCTGTTGCCTCCCAGTCTGGATCAATGTGAAATCCTAAATATCTTTCCTGCGTGGCTTTTGGATGAATCTAGCATCGGCCTGACGCTTAATCCTGTCGCCTTGGACCTGTTGTTTGTTGCAACAGTCCGATCTTTCTTTGAATGTGTGTGTAGTATTTTGCTGATCACCGGAGAGACGAAATCCACAACCTGGTAGGGACCATCGTACCTCGGGGCTAGTTTCGTAGCGAATCCCTCGGCCGCTTTGGATAGGTGGTATTCATTGGCCCACATTATGTCGCCCACCGCTGGCGTCCACTGCCTCCTCCTCAGATTGAAGTGTCTGGCTTGCTCCTGGGATGCCTTTTCCATATTTGGTAGTACGATCTCAAAGACCTCCCTTCTCCCATCTCAGCCAGGAGACTTTTAAAGATACGGCTCGCAAACTACACTCCGTTGTCCGTTATGAACACCTTTGTGACCCAATACCTTGTGATTATGCGCTTCCTAAAAGCCTTCTTAAGCGACTCTGCTATCGCATTACGCAGGGACACCAGTTCCGTCAGCAGCATTTGATTGCCGTACTTAGACCGTGGAACTTGGGTTAGCATTTTACCGTCCGCCTGCGTTTGATTAGGTTTAAATCTCATGCAAGTCTGGCATTTTCTCACATGGGCTCAGGCGTCTCTATGCATGCCTGGCCATTAGTATCGGGCTGCCAACCGTGCAATTGTCCTTCGGCTTCCTATGTGTCCCGCCGATTGTGCGTCGTGGTTTTCCTTCATAACGGTTCCTCGCAGCGACTTTGGAATACACATCTTCCACGACGCGACGTCACGCTGTCCGCTCTGTGTGGTAAATTTCTATACAGTGTCTCACCTTCCATCACATAGTCCGGGTGCTTCTGCGGCTGGGTTCTTATCTTTTCGCTCATGTCCTTGATCCAGCTGCACTTTCCTGAAGCTATTGGCGCCTCCTTTAATCTTTTAATCGTAGCGTCTCTGGTAGTGGTTGTCTTGACAATGCGTTCACGTTTAGCTGACCCTTTCTGTACGCTATCTCTCGAAGTCGTACTCCAGGGCCCACCTGGCGATCCTTGCTGAAGGGCTTTCGATGCTGTTGAGCCACTTCAGAGCCATGTGGTACCACTTTAAAGTGGTAACCTTCCAGATACGGCTTGAGCTTCCGGATCGCCCAGACAATTCCCAAGCACTTCTTCTCCGTAGGAGATTCCCTTTTCGCCCTTTTCGGTGTCCTGGGACCCAGGCATGCTAGCACCGGGTCTGCTACGAGTCTTGCCTTTACTTCCTCAAACGCCATCTGGTGCTCTAGTGTCCACTCCCACTTGCTACCTTTGTGTAGCAGGTCATTTAGGGGTTTGACGATTCTGGAAAAATTTGGTACAAATTGGATGTACCACGACGCAACTCCTAGATATTGCCGGAGTTCTTTGACGGTCGATGGTGGTTCCAGTTCAGCCATGGTGGCTACTTTTTCCGGATCTTTTCCTATTCCCTCGCTAGTCACTCGATGTCCCAGGTATAGCAGTTCGTTCTTAAAGAAAGTGCATTTTTCTGGAATCAGCCTCAGCTTTGCTTCTTTTAGACGCCGGTACACTTCTCTTAGATTTTCCTTCTGTTCTTCTAGCGTGCGACCGACCACGACTTCTCGCGGCCAATTACTTGGTCCAAAACCCGCTGAAATGTTGCCGACGCCGAGTGGCGTCCGAACGGCATTACCCTCCACTGAAATATACCTTTGCCTGGCTCTGTGAAAGCCGTGTATTGACTGCTATTTTCTTCCAGCTTTCTTTCTAGGAACCTTCTAGTATCGTTCACCTCGCTTGCCTGTTGAACGACTGCTACCGATAGCTTTGTAGCGCTACAACGTAAAATATGTGGCGGTCCAGGTTAAGAGCCCGCACAGCGGACGGAAGTAGTACCAAAACAAAATCCTAATTGAAAAAGACTAGGCTGGTCACACTCTCTCGACTAGGATAAAGCTTCAAAGACAAACGTGTGTCTCTGTAAATTATTAATCTATAAATTCAAACTAATAAAACTTCATATATCAAATTATAGTAACCAACTTGTGTTACCATAGTGGTGACACCGAACTTGAACAGACTGCAAATACAGCCACGCACACACACAAAGCTGAAGCGACGCCACTAATACATCAAAAAGTATATACCCGCCATACCCCAATACAACCTGCGCTCGCTAGTTCCCAGAAGCTTAATCTTTGAAAACGACGCCACCCTCAACATGAGCGACGAGTCGCAACAACTGCTGGATACGATCAGAGATCTGCAAGCCCAATTCGAGGCATTGCAGGTTAATTCTTCTTCAACGCAGACGGCTAACAGTGCTCCAACGGCACGACCAACAATTCGACTCCCGAAATTCACAAGCAACAATCCGCAATTGTGGTTCGCCCAAGTGGAACGATCATTTCGTCTGCACGGCGTCAACAACGATGACGACAAATTTGACTACATCACCGTAAATTTGGATCCAGACGTTGTTGTGACAGTAGAGGATTTAGTTACTCACCCGCCAGCGACTAACATGTATGATACTCTTAAGTCCCGATTGCTCGATAAGTTTGCAGAGTCAGCCGAATCTAAGTTACGCTGACTACTTCAAGGAGGAAGAACTGCTGGACTGAAGCCTTAGCAAATTCTGGCTCATATACGTCGTCTGGCTCCCGAGTCAAGCAGTGAGTCAATAATCCACACACTGTTCCTCGCCGAGATGCCCCAGAACATTCGCCCTATTTTATCGATATGGGAGGAAAACGAACTCGAGAAACTTGCAAAAGTAGCCGACAAAATGCTAGAAACTATGGGCTCTGTCAGCTCCTTTGCGATCGACTCGAGCAACGTAACCACTGGCACTACGGTTAATGCGGTGACGCCGCCCGACGCGTTCAAGAGTATTACCAAATCTTTACGCCAACTGGCCAAAAAGGTCGGTACAATCCAAGGTGAGCTCAAACGGCAATCCAGAGACCGTTCTATCAGCCAGACACGCGCTTCGTCTCAGTACCGTTCGGGTTCTCAGCCACGCACTCAATCTCCGAATGACTCTCGTGCCCAGTCGCAGCAGTCTGATGATCAGCAATAGCTTTGTTATTACCATCGTCGCTTTGGAAAAGATGCACGCAAGTGCAAATCTCCTTGCTCTTTTGCACATCCTTTAAACTAATGCAGCTTTCGCCTTCAGGGCTGGAGGGCGGCAGCCACGCAAGCAACGGCGAACATCCAGTCCAACCTAACAAGTTCACAGAAATCCGTCTTCACATTACCGATCGCAACTCACACCGCAGATTCCTCATAGACTCGGGTTCTGTGGTCTCAGTCATGCCTCGCTCACGAGCTACGCAAAACGTCAAACAAAGCGATCGCACATTGTATGCAGCAAATGGAACTGCCATCCACACCTACGGCAGCGTGGTGGTTGACCTCAACTTTGGACTTCGCCGTTCTTTCATGTGGCCTTTCATCGTAGCTGACATCGAGTTAGCTATCATAGGCGCCGATTTCTTGTCCCATTTCAACCTGCTCGTCGACGTTAAAGGCAAAAAACTAATTGACCAACTTGTCGAGCCCGGCTTTGCTTTCGAACGCGAAACATCACTCTGTGTCGACCATTAATGGTAAATATGGATTTCAAAGCCTACTGCAGGAATTCGTGGACGTCACCATACCAGCACATAGGACAAGCACCCGGCACGATGTAAAACACTACATCGAAACCACGGGAAGTCCAATATCCGATCGCCCACGCCGTCTGTCTGGTGAGAAACTAATCACCGCGAAAGCAGAGATAAACTTTTTGATCAATGAAGGCATTTGTCGCCCTTCCAAGAGCTAATGGTCAAGCCCATTACATATGGCCAGCAAAAAGGATGGTGGTTGGCGTTCTTGCGGGGACTATCGCAAGCTCAATGCTATAACGGTACCTGACTGTTATCCAAATGCTCACATCCACGACTTCTCGGAGCAGCTACACGGTAAAAAAATATTTTCTACACTCGATCTGGTGAAGGCGTACTATCAGATTCCAATGGCTGAGTGTGATATCCCTCAAACCGCCGTTTGCACTTATCGAATTCCTCTATATGCTGTTTGGTCTAAAGAATGCTACGCAAATCTTCCAAAGATTTATCGACAATATTTTTCGTGGCGTTGATTTCGTTTAATGCTATATAGACGATATCTTGATCATGTCAAGGCGGCATCTTTGTGCCGCCTTGGAGATCCTTCGTAGCCATGGACTCAGCATTAATCTTAGCAAGTGTCAGCTGGCAGGTCGAGGTGCAGTTTCTGAGCTACATCATCAATGAGCACGGAATCAAACCTCCAAGTCATCGTGTAGAAGCTATTCAAAACTATGTGAGGCCCTCTACCATCTGCGAGCTTGGACGATTCCTCGGCATCATCAACTATTATCAAAGGTGCCTGCCCCGTTCGTCACACATCCGCGCACCTCTTTCACAGCTCCTGAGGAACGTTAAGAAAAACGAACAGCGCCAGGTCGAATGGACTCCAGATCTTATCGCCGCCTATGAGGCATGCAAGAAAAGTGTCACAGAAGCGGTACTGTTGGCTCATCCGAGTCCAACTGCACAACTGGTCCTGGTATGTGATGCTTCTGATTCGCGATAGGTGCTGCACTAGAACAGGTAATCGACGACCATAAGCAACCACTTGGTTTTTTCTCAAAAAAACTCACGGACACTGAGAAAAACTACAGCACTTACGATCGGGAATTGCTCTCGATTTATGAAGCCATAAAATACTTCAAGCATTGCCTCGAGGGTCGCATATTTTGCATCAAAACGGACCACAATCCTCTCGTTTACGCTTTTAGGCAATGGCCTGAAAAGGCGTCACCAGGGCAACTCCGTCATCTGGGCTACATTTCCCAGTTAACGACCGAAATCGTTCACGCCAAAGGAGCTGAAAACACAGTCGCAGATGCTTTCTCTAGGCTCTGCGCAATCAACATGCCAGTGTCGGTCACTCTACAGGAAATCTAGGAAGCACAGTCAGTTGATTCCGAACTGCCGAACTTACTGCAAGGGAGCACTTCTCTCCGACTGCAGAAAATCCGATACGATGAAAATGTTATGCTGTATTGTGACGTTTCAACGAACACAGTTCGGCCGTACGTACCCACTACTCTTCGCAACAAAATTTTCTCTTTTTGCCACAGCCTTTCGCACCCGAGCGGAAGATCGACGCTGCAACAAATAAAGCAAAAATTTATATGGCCGGCAATGCGGAAAAATATTATTGAATAGAGCAGGACCTGTCTGCTATGCAACGTGCTAAAATCAACCGGCACAATAATCTGACTCCAGAGAAGATCATAGTTCCTAAGGACAGATTCAATCACGTGCATCTGGACATCGTCATCATGCCGTTTCATCAAGACTTTTGGTACTGTCTCACCATGATAGACAGATTCACCCGTTGGCCCGAAGCTATTCCTCTCACAAACATCACTGCCGAGACGGTGGCCAACGCTTTTTGGTCACAATGGGTTGCGCGTTTTGGAACACCTAAAACCATAACGACCGATCAAGGCACTCAGTTTGAGTCTGCGCTCTTCAAGGAACTGGCTCAACTTATGGGAAGTGAACACATCCATACGACTGCGTATCACCTACAGGTCTTTTAAGGCTGCGATGATGTGTACGTCGGTACGCTTGCCAAACGAATTCTTCGAAGACATAGATGCAAGCCCAGATCCTGCTACTTTTATTAGTAGTTTTCGCGAACAGATGCGAAAAATACGTCCAACTCCAGCTGCACACTATAGCAACCAAAAAATGTTTCGTCTTAAAGGAATAGACAAATGCTCGCACGTATTCATTCGCACCGATGCCGTCAAACAGCCTTTAGAGCCACCATACACTGGCCCATTTGAAGTTGTACATCGCAATAATGACCGAATCTTTACGTTAAATGTCAACGGAAAAGAAGTAGCAGTGTCTGTGGACAGAATAAAACCCGCTTTCATTCTTAGAAGCGATGCTCAACTGAACTTCCAACCTAAAAAGCTATGGAAAACCACGGACCTACGAGAGGCGAAGAGTCCAATTCATAACATCGTGACGTCGTCACTAGGGAGGGAGTACTGTGGCGGTCTAGGTTAAGAACCCGCACAGCGGACGGAAGCAGTACCAAAACAGTACCAAATTAACAAAAAAGTTGCTAACAAATAAATTTGTATTTAATATATTCACAATAGTGTTAATTCAATAACAATCAATATCTGTAGAAAACGTATTGACAATTAAATATTTTAGTGGACATTGGTAATTGTTTAGGTCAGTGGCCCACTGCATTGCCGTTGCTCACTTGCTCTCCGAGCTTTCGCTCTCGCCCCTCTTACGCTCCCTCGCTCGCTTCTCACAACGTCGAAACCCGGATCCGAACTCCTCGGTCGGCTGCTGCCGATCTCCCGCTCTCGCTTCAGCTGAGTAAAGCGGGCGGAAGCGCGGTTTTATGTTTATGTTTAGTCTCATGTATGCAGCCGAATAAAGACCACACAATGAATTACCACGACGCCTCCGACTTCATTTTCATCCAAATTTACGTTTGCGCGGTAGCAATTTTTTGTGCCTTCAAGGAGTCTTTTTTTTTGTGGCAGGATCGCCCACTACAACATTTGGTCCTTCGAGCCGGATACGGATATCCTTCCACCATTCTTCCAACAGTTCCGCAACAAAAAAAAATAAGTACGAGTATTTCCGTCTCCCTCTCGCTGCCGGTCTTCAGCAGTGGTTCGAACATTGAATTTCGTTCACACTGCTGCAAGATAAATTTTCTTGTGTCAACTCCACGTCCGAGTTTTCCCGACACAACGGCAGTCGAAAAATTTATATTTCTTCAAATTCCAACAAATTTTCTATCCGTCTCCGCTTTGTGTGTGCGCCATACTCCTTGCCGTTTTTTTTCGTTCCCCGTTGTACACCAACTTGCCAACGGTCAAGGCATATGTGCATCCAGACATACACACACACGCGCGTGCCAACTTGTGCACATAGTTCAGTGGAATTCCGCCTCCGAGAAAAAGAAATACGACAAAAGTGAAATTGTGTGGTGGAAAATAAAACGGCATAACTAATATCAGCAACTCGGTGTGAACTAATTTCGGGAGTTTCTCTGTTCGCCGAACAGTCCGCCGCTGTCGCGATATTTTTTTGTCTTGTGTTTTTTTCTCCCCACATAATTTCATCTGTTCCGTCACTTCAAATACAGTCCACTCCTCGACGCTCTACTGTACCAATACACTTACACATATCCATAAACGAATGCATTCCTATATCTACATAAATATATTTT
Organism: Drosophila rhopaloa; assembly: GCF_018152115.1. Lineage (NCBI taxonomy): Eukaryota > Metazoa > Arthropoda > Insecta > Diptera > Drosophilidae > Drosophila > Drosophila rhopaloa. Next base: position 11,709,606 of record NW_025335034.1, on the reverse strand, counting down.
CTGCATCCATAAATGTTTTGTATGTTATCACAACTACAGCCCACTTATCGGGTTTGCCCTGTATGACAAAGAGCAGAATCCAACACATACCCTCACACATACATATTGTGCATGCTCATCCCACATTTACATATATATTTTCTGCCTCCACATACAGGAACTAACCTACGCACAGTCAATACGAAGCCAAAGGAACCGAAAGCGAGACAAAATAGCAACATTAAGAAAAATTAAAGAAAATAAAATAAATTAAAATCCACACGGGTGCGACCGCGATTGTTTTTGTTCCAAATTGCCGCATTAACCACCGCAGCGGCCGTTCTGTTACTGTTGCTGTTTTTATACCCTTGCAGAGGGTATTATAATTTTGGTCAGAATTTTGTAACGCAATGAAGGAAACGTTTCCGACCCGTCTGTCCGTTTGTCCGTCCGTCCGTCTGTTTCAATACCGTTTGCGAGCTCAGTATAAAAGCTAGCGATCTGAAACTTTCACACTCGTCCTAATACATGTGTACGCAGATCAAGTTTGAAAATCGCCCCGATCGGACGTCTATATCCTATATCTCCCATAGGAACAATCGGATCTATCTTGCAAGAATTGATGATATTTCGCGCAGTGTAAATGCTATTGACAAGAATCTTTCCAAGTCGTATTTTTTTATGCATTCCTTCATCAAGGTAAAAGCGCGTGCTGATCGGACGTCTATATCCTATAGCTCCCATAGGAACAATACGGTGAAATCGGTCAAAATTTGATGTTTTTAGAATATTTCGCGCAGTGTGTAAGCTACTGACATAAATTTTTCAAAGTCTTATTTATTTACGCATATCTTAATTAGGGTGAAAGCGCTTGACGATCAGACGTCTATTTCTTATAGCTTCCGTAGGAAAAATTGTTAAAGGCTGCGAAAGTATCCCTTTTTTCTATTTATACCCGTTACTCGTAGAGTAAAAGGGTATATTGTATTCGTGCAAAAGTATGTAACAGGTAGAAGGAAGCGTTTCCGACCCTATAAAGTATATATATTCTTGTTCAGGATCACTAGCCGAGTCGAACTAGCCATGTCCGTCTGTCTGTCCGTCTGTCCGTCTGTCCGTCTGTCCGTCTGTCCGTCTGTCCGTCTGTCCGTCTGTCGGTCTGTCTGTCCGTCTGTCTGTCCGTATGAACGCTGAGATCTCGGAAACTATAAAAGCTAGAAGATTGGCATTTTGCATGTAGATTTTAGAAGTTCCTACGCGGCGCAATTTTGTTTCAAAAAGGTGCCACGCCCCCTTTAACGCCCACAATCGCTTATATACGATTTTAAAAATTTAAATATTTCGGAAAAGTAAAAATGCAGTTTTATTGTGTTTATCAATACCTATCGAAATGTAGAAGAAATTTTTCAAATCGGACCATTCGTTAAAAAGTTATGCGTGATCAAAGTTTCTATCTCCATCTCCCTCGCACTCCCGTTACCTAAGTAACGGTTATCTGATAGTCGGGGCACACGACTATAGCGTTCTCTCTTGTTTTATATGAAATTTTTGCAGTATAAAAGCAATTGACATGAAACAATGCAAATCTAGTATACCTATGTATACCTTATTCCTTTCGCTACTTTTTTACTTTCTGCAAGGGTATTATAACTTCGGCTTGCCGAAGCTAGCTAACGTCCTCGTTTTTCCTTCTCTCTCTCTCTCTCGGGTCCCTCACGCATGCACTGCGCTGCCGACGGCATAACCCAGTGAACATTTCTCCCGAGCCAAAGCTTTTAATTCCACCGTTCCGTTCGAAAATAATTATTTATAACTATAATTTTTATTTTATTATAAATATTATTAATTTATAATTACAATTTTTCGGGTGAACCCACAATATGCAACGTATACGCTGGGTGGTTGCGCGTTGTCTAGAATTACGCATGTTGATGACCTTGGCGTCCTCCTTGACCCTAAACTTAAGTTTTGTGACCATATTACTTTTATGGTGAATAAAGCCAGGGGAGTACTTGGATTTATTAAAAGGTGGTCAAAGGAATTCGATGATCCCTATGTTACTAAGCCTAAATTCATTAATTTTATCTTACTTAGCACAAAATTATTATTAGTATTGGTCTCGTACGTATTTGTAATCTTAGTCTGTCCGCTTCTACATTGTGATTTTAACTTCTCGCGATCTCGTTTTTACGCCTATTAGGCTCCGCGCGTAACAAGCACTGCTTGGTGTCGCAAGGGACACTTGTTTGCGCTGATCATAGTGCATCAACGTCCGAAAAAAAAAATAAAATAAAATAATTAATTTTTAATTATAAATATTATTTTATTATTTACGGCCAATTAATTAATTTTTTATTGCGGTTTTCCTGATTTTTTTGCGTTCGAAGATATTTCCCAACCCCCAAAAAATAAATAAATACAATTAAATTATTTGGAAAACAATAACAAAGGTAATAATTAAAATAAATAAAAAAACAGAAGTCAACAAAGGTAGTAACAAGAAAAATAAATACATTTTCATCGATTTCCAAAATGTGTTCCGATTCTTCTGGTTTTCACGGCACTGTGCTTAACAGAGTGACCGTTCTCGGTGGTTGTTTTTTTCCCTCTTTGGTTGCGTATTAAGCTCTGTTTTCATACTAAAAAAAAAAATTCAACCGTCAAATCCGCCGAATAGCTCCTCCTGTGGCACCATTCTAGTTGAGTTTTATTTTCTCGTTCTTTCATTTGCAGCGACGACCAACTCGTTAGCGACTCAGATCGCACCGAAGGTTTAACTGTGAATATCCTCACGTTCCGAACGAAACCCCCCTTGCTCAGGTCAGTCGACAAGAGCTGATCCGCAGAGTTCGAGTCCGAGAATGCCCACGGGAGACGACAAGAAACCGCGGTCGATCCCATCTATCCGTTTGGACAGGTCCCAATCCGCAACACTGCGGCCGTCTCAATTAACGCCAAAGGTTGCCACTGCCATTCCAAGGGCAACAAGGGACGAGTCCGTCGAGACTTTCTCCGGTCCCCCGTCAAGGCTTTCTCGGTCGGTGTCCAAGTTGGCTCAAACAGCGATAGACATCGCCCTCAAAAAGCTTATTGCCACAACAGACCGGATTAGCCAATTTCAAGCGGATATTCATACTCCGAGCGCCACTGAACCAAAACGACTTTCCCCCGGCATGTGCCAAGTCCATCGGGACCAAGTCCGGGCCCTGTGGAAAAAGGTGGAGAAGAGCTATAAAAGTTGCTCCGATCTTCTTTCCGCGTCCACGGACAAAACGGCCATCTCGAAAGTTCTTGAATCCAAGTACAGTTACTGCTACTCCGTCTATTCGAGATGTTTGGTCCAGCTTCAGGATATAAAGGACAAGGCCGCCTCCCAGCCCACTCAGGCTTCTGTCAGTGTTCCAACACCCCCGTCTACGGTCTGTCGTTTGCCACCAGTGGACACCGAAGTTTTCACTGGTGATTACCTGCGTTGGCCTTCAGAGATCTTCACCCCGGAGCCGCTCTGAAAAAGCTGCAATGCACAATCCAAAGTTGCCTGACAGCCTTAGAGATGTACTCTATTCAAGTCGAGACTTTAAAGCTTCCCAAAATCACGCTTTCGATGTGGGAGCAGTCCATTCACAACAAGGCTGAAATTGCAACATGGAATGAGTTAGACTCGTTCTTGACAGAGCGTCATCGTACTCTGGACGCTATCGATGAACTGTTTTGCACGAGGGCACCTGCAACGGGATTGCACTAGCGCCTTTAGCTGCTTCACATGCCACAGCCGTCATCACACCCTCCTGCACCGCGGTAATCCATTCTCGGCCGCTCCAAGTCCGTCTGCGCTAGCCAGGTCTCGTCCCGCGCCTACTACAAGAGGCACGAGCGGCACGGAGGATCACTCTGATGTGCAAGTGTGCTTCGCTTCCGGCTCAAGAGCCGTCCTACTAGGCACAGCTCTCATTAACATTTGCCATCTTGGGTGCAATTTCCAGGCGCGAGCCCTGATAGACTCTGGTTCCGAGGCAACCTTTACTACGGAGAGTTTTCAACCTCGTCAAACTTCCATTCAAGACTATCCAGGTCCAAGTCTCTGGTCTTAAACAAACCTTTGCCGCTCAGTCCACAAAACTCTGTCATTTTTATATTCGATCGCCTTCCAGACCCGGGCTGCATTTAGAAACTTCAGTCCCTCGAGATTTTCTTAAGGGAATTCCTGACATCCTCCTTGGGGACACCAAGTTCTTCGAGAGCTCGACATTCTTCCGTCTATCTTCCTCGGCAACTCCAGGGCCAAAATTTGCGGTTCACTTCTCGGCCAGGAAATCATTTTTGGATGGGTGTTGATAGGCCCCTATATCAAGCGACAACCCGCAATGTGTCCGCTTTCTCCACGCGAGTTTCTTGTCCTATTTCGCCAATTAGATCTCACACGATGTCTCCACGTCTGCCCAGCGCCATCGCATTGGAACACAGACGAGCTCGAGGTATGCAATCCTACAGTTGCCGAGTCTGTAGCGGCATCCATCCGCTTCGGAAATGTCGTCGGTTCATCCGTCTGAGTGACTCGAGTCTTCGACACTGCGGTGATCATCGACCCGTCCATCGACGCTTCGCTAGCGTCGAGTTTCCGCTTGCCGACTACCAACGTGAGAGGCGAACAGATTTGTTCGGCAACCGTGGGGTCCAAGGTCGACAGCGCTGTCCGGCTCGACGTCATCTTTAAAATAGAGCCTCACGTGCGCATCCGCATTCTAATCCAAGAGCTGAGCGACGCGGGACGAACCCACTTCCGGGACATTATGCTGGCTGACCAGCGGTTCTATCTCCCAGCGACGATCTCCATCATCCTGGGCGCGGATATGTATCCGAGCGTGATGGGGCCGGGCTAGCTCAAAGAAGTTGCCCATTTTTTGCCCATGTTTGCCCACTTTTTAATTTTTTTTTGCCCATCTTTAGTTTTGAAAATATGGAATCTTCGAAAATTTTCGAACATTTTCAAAAACATAAAAGTTGACTTTTTCAATTTTTTTTTTAATTGCAAGAGAACCGTTGGCCCACGTTTGCCAAACTATAAGAATTTTGAAAATATTAATACTTTTGAAAATATTCGACTTTTAAGTTTTGATCATATTTACCTGCAGACAAAATTGTTTGCCCACCCCTTAAAACGTTTTTGTCAAAATTAACTATTTTTAAGAGGTGTGCAAAGGATTTTTTTTAAATTCTTAAATTTTAGGAGATGGGCAAACACGGGCATCTTTTATTTTTCGGAAAAACGATTTTTAAGGGGTGGGCAAACTTTTTTTGTTCTAAAATTAAATTATTAAGCCGTCGGCAAACGTTTTTGTCAAAATTAACTATTTTTAAGAGGTGAGCCAACGATTTATTTTTTAAATTCTTAAATTTCAGGAGATGAGCAAACATGGGCATCTTTTATTTTTTCGAAAAAACCATTTTTAAGGGGTGGGCAAACGTTTTTTGTTAAAAAATTACATTTTTAAGACGTCGGCAAACATTTTTGTCAAAATTAACTATTTTCAAGAGGTGGGCAAACGATTTTATTTTAATTCTTAAATTTAAGGACATGGGCAAACATGGGCATCGTTTATTTTTTCGAAAAAACGATTTTAAAGAGGTGAGCAAACGTTTTTTGTTAAAAATTACAATTTTAAGCCGTCGGCAAACGTTTTTGTCAAAATTAACTATTTTTAAGAGGTGAGCACACGATTTATTTTTTATATTCTTAAATTTCAGGAGATGGGCAAACATGGGCATCTTTTATTTTTTCGAAAAAACCATTATTAAGGGGTGGGCAAACGTTTTTGTTAAAAAATTACATTTTTAAGACGTCGGCAAACTTTTCTGTCAAAATTAACTATTTTCAAGAGGTGGGCAAACGATTTTTGTTAAAAATTACATTTTTAAGCCGTGGGCAAATGTTTTTGTCAAAATTAACTATTTTTAAGAGGTGGGCAAACGATATTTTTTTTAATTCTTAAATTTTAGGACATGGGCAAACATGGGCATCGTTTATTTTTTCGAAAAAACGATTTTAAAGGGGTGAGCAAACGTTTTTTGTTAAAAAATTACATTTTTAAGCCGTCGCCAAACGTTTTTGTCAAAATTAACTATTTTTAAAAGGTGGGCAATGATTTTTTTTTTAATTCTTAAAAAAAATCGTATGGCGTTATCCATCTTTATATATTCTAATGTCTTTGATTGTGCCCTGCCCCATCCACCACTAATATAATAAATATTGCAAACGAGTATTTATTGTGAAATCGGAAGACATAAGCCTAGTAAATGAAAAGACAACCCCTAGTTATCTTAAGGTTCCCAAAAGAATGCTTGTGTTGATTCAGAAAGACTGCCGTCTGGCTACGGCCTGAAAAACGATTACGCTTCCTCACACATTTTCTGAAACCTTAAGCATGTGCATAAGAAAACAGCACAAGCGCGTACACCAACAGCTGCAACCTGACCCCCAGGTTACCCAAGCTGACCCAACCTCTCGTTTACTGATCTTCAAATGTCACTCTCATTTCTAAAGCCTTTCACCCAAAAATGTTTTGTCACCGGCAAATTTCCTAATGAAACTTTCTTCAAAAGGACCCAAATTGAACTGCTAATTAAATGTTTACGGAATAAAAAGGAATAAAATCAATATTCTACAATTATTTATAATTACTATTTAAAGAATGACTTTTTTGTGAGTTACGCAATTAGATTATCGTACAAAAATTACAAAAAGTTTCTTCAAATAGTTTTTCCAAAATATCGTATAAAGTGAGTCAATATAAACCAGCGATGTTACAAAACGACATACATTTTTTACAGCACACCTGCGTCGGGAGATCGATCTTTCGCCGATTAATAAGCTGCCTTGATGTTTCTGTATTAATATTGTTGAGAATACCAAAAGTCACACTTGTACGCATACACACTGTGTGTTTATGGGAAGGGGATGAACAACGAAGATCTCAGGGAGAGGCAAAGCTCTCTCTTCTCTTTGTTCTCTTCCTCTCTGTCTAAGAACGATTTTGTTTCCTTTTTCTGTTTTGCACATGCGTAGCTTACTTGCTTGCAGACAACGAGACAGTGCGGTTGTGAAAAATAAAATGAACTAAAACTACAATAAAAGTGTTTTTACTATTTGTCAAATCTGGATGGTGTGTTCCTGGAATTATATAAATATTATTTATATGAATTCCATAGGTTATGGGCCCAGTCACAATTTGCAGCTAAGAGCTACATATAGTAGAATGCTTTGATTGTTAACGAATAATAAAAGTGAAATAAAAAAAAGTGAATCAATTAAAACTTAAATCAAATCTAAACAAATTAATTTTTATTAAAATATGTGCTTATAAGTGAACAATATACATATACATATATGTATAACGACGCACCAAATTGGCGCAAATTTTTCATTTACAGTGTGAGTGTAAGAGCAGACTAGCAACAACATAAAATCTACATTCTGAGAATTCTGAAAATTCTGAGAAGCGCATAGCAATCGAAAAAAAAGAACAGTTATTCTCGGAAGATGGAAAAAGGAAAGAGAAATAAAAAACCTTTTAACGGGGAAAAATATTCCATATGGAAATTTAGAGTCAGGGCTTTGTTAGAGGAAAACGACTTGATAAGTGTAATTAATTTGTAACACAGTAATAAGGAACGTGAGGAAGTGAAGCGAGCAGAAAGAAATGCAAAGAGCCTTATAATCGAATATTTGAGTGACTCGTTTTTAGTGTTTGCCAACAATGGGAACTCGGCTAAGGAGATTTTTGATAATCGGGATACTATTTACGAGCGTAAAAGCCTGGCATCTCAACTTTTATTACGCAAACAATTATTGTCTCTAAAACTGAAGGGTGATACTCCACTATTGAACCACTTCCATTTATTTGATGATTTGGTTACTGAGTTAGTTGCGGCAGGAGCCAAGATAGATGAAATGGACAAAGTGTCTCATTTGCTTCTAACACTTCCAACTAGCTATGATGGAGTAATAACAGCGATAGAAACTCTCTCTGAGAGCAATTTAACAATAGCATTTGTAAAGACACGTCTTCTCGATCATGAAATAGAACTAAAAGGAGTTAGCAAGGATACAACTGCTAAAGTGTTGCAGGCTATAGGAAATCGAGAGCCTAGGGATAGCACATACAAAAACAAAATATCAAAATTTGTGAAGAAACAATTTCAGAATAAGTCAAAGCCTAAGCTGAAGTGTTTTCATTGTGGCAAATTAGGCCATATGAAGAAAGACTGTTTCTTATTAAAAAGGCAGGATAATGTTAGAGAGAGACAGGCTCAGATGGCAAAAGTAACGCAGCCAGAACGCTCGTTTGCATTTATGATGAACGTAGCTGTTAGAGAGAGACAGGCTGAGATGGCAGCAACGCAGCCGAATTGCGCTACTGCATTTATGATGAAATTAGCTAATTCCACCGAAAAGACAGATGGCGTTGATTTTATATTAGATTCAGGGGCATCAGATCACCTAGTAAACGATATAACCTTATTTTCCGAGTATGAAAATTTAAATCCAAGTGTGGCGATTGAGATTGTAAAGCGTGGAGAATTTGTGTATGCTACTGCGAAAGGACTAGTTAGTCTTAACAGTTCGGGGAAAAACATTGCATTACAAAATGTGCTGTATTGCAAGGAAATTCCGCACAATTTACTATCCGTGAAGAAGATGCTAGATGCTGGAATGTCCGTCGAATTTAATCCGTATGGTATTAAAATAATCAAAAATGGTAACATTGCATTTGAAGGGATATGTAAGTATAATGTACCGATTGTGAAATTTTATTTAAAAAGTAAAGTATATACATCGTTAATTTCAAATGATGCAGAATATCGCTTGTGGCATGAAAGATTGGGCCATATTAGTGTAGGAAAATTCTTAGAAAATAAACGAAACAGCTTGTTTGAAGATGTTGAACTTATAAAAAATGTACAAGAAAATAGAAGAAGAAGAAAATAGAAATTATGTGAGGGATGTATTAACGGAAAACAATCTAGACTAAAATTTAAAAAATCTATAAACAAAGAAAATATTTTTTTTTTTTAATATATGCTTTCTTTATTGAATCTTCTCTATATGAGACTAACAATAAGTATATCAAATCTCAAGAATATAACTTAACTTACAGTCATGTAGACTGAATTTAGACTAACGGGCCCTAATATTTATTGCTGGGCTGGTAGATCGTTACGATGCAGACGAGTTCTGTTTGAAACCCGTCTTAGGTTCCTTGCGAGATTATTGGGTTGCAGTGTAAGCTTGTTATGGTAGGCCGCTTTCTGCTTAGCTATTTCATCTTTGACCGGTGGTATGCCCAGATCCCTATGGATGTTTTCGTTCCGAACATACCATGGTGCCCCAGTGATTGTTCGCAGGATTTTTGATTGTGAGCGCTGTATGATGTCAACGTTGCTGTTGCTCGCGTTCCCCCAGAGCTGGGAGCTGTAGGTCCAAATGGGCTTAAGGGTGGAGTTGTAGAGAAGAACTTTAAAGTCCAGATACAGGGGTGATCGAGAATTTATAATCCAGTGTAGGCTGCTAGCTTTAAGTCTGAGATGTACTTTCTTGCATTCAATGTGCTTCCGCCAGGTTAGGCGTCTGTCGAGGTGGACGCCGAGATATGTTACATCGCTGGCTTGGGGAATCTGCGTACTATTCAAAGTTAGCGGGGGGCACGATTGTCTGTTAAGGGTAAACGTTATATGTTTACACTTTTGTTCATTAATTTTGATTCGCCAGTCTGATAGCCACTTTTCAACTACCACCAAATGATCATCCAGTTGAGCTGTTGCTCTAGTTGGGCATCTCGAGCGGCTCAAGATTGCGGTGTCGTCAGCAAATGTGGACGTAGTCAGCCTCTCTTTCTTAGGGATGTCTGCTGTGTATAGGACAAACAGGGTAGGGCCCAGGGCGCTACCTTGTGGGACTCCGGCTTCAATGTTATACTCGTTGGATGTCGTTGTATTGCATCTAACCTCAAAGTAACCTCTGTGGTAGAGGTACGACTTAAGTAACTTATGAGTGTTTTCTGGCAGTAATGTTATGATTTTATGTACGAATGAATTATGAATTTCTGAAGTTATCCGGTTGACTTGCTCGATGGTTCCGTGGCTTTCTCGAAACCCGAATTGATGTGCCGGGATTAAGTTTTGTTCTCTTAAATATGGTGTAATGCGCGTGAGCAGGCATTTTTCCAGTAATTTGGACAGGCACGATAGTAAGCTTATTGGCCTGTACGATGAAAGAATTGTGTGGTCTTTCCCAGGCTTCGGTATCATTATAACCACGGACTTTTTCCATTTTTTGGGATAGTAGCCAAGTTTTGTGATCCCGTTAAATAGCTTGCATATAACATCCACTGCGCAGTTTGGAAGTTCAATTATCATTTTTAGAGTTATTAGGTCGCCCCCTGGAGCCTTTTTCGGTTTTATTTGCTTCCTAATGACGTTAGCAATTTCAGGTGCTTGAAACAAAATCGGGTTAATTGCAATTTCAGAGCTAAGCGGCGGTAGTTGAAGAGAGTTTGTAGCGGCGTTTGGCTGAAATACATTCGTAGGTGTAAAGCAAATGTTTCGGCTCTGTCTTCGTCACTGCGGGCCCAAGTACCCGAGGAGTTTCTAATCGGAGTGACTGATTCTATCGGAGAGCTTAAATTTGGGTGAGCTCTCCACAAAGGATGCTTTGTACTGGTCGGCGAAAGTTTCTCGATGTACCGGCGCTGCGCAAGCACCTCTTCTTGCTTGAGGATTTTGGTGAGTCTGCGGGTGGCATCATTATAGAGTTGCTTCGAATGGGGCGATCTGCAGGATTGCCTAGGGCGTCGTAGACGTCGTTTTTCCCGAACCAGTTGTTCGATTTGCAGATTAGTTTTGTATTGATTGCTACGCACGATTGTCTCTTCTGGTGTTGAGATTTTGTCTGCTGCCACGAGTACTGACTCCAGGGCATCAGCACAGAAGTCGATGTCGTTCTCTATGTTTAACTGTGGTGTTAGTTCAATGTGGCAACTTTCGTACTTTTTGTACTTTAGCCTGTTAGTTCCAGTCGAGGTCAGCCTGAAGGGGTGCTCGATTACTTTCGGGCTTTGAGGAGAGTTATTAAAACAGGCGAGTGGTCCGATGATAAGTCCGATAGCGATTTGGCGCTTACTAAATTTCTTGGGATGTTCTTGGTCACAGCGAAGTCAATTAAGTCCGAGAGTTTTCTGGGGTCAGCTGGCCAATATGTGGGGCTGCCAGGGGAGACATAGTCGAGTTTTTGCTCAAATTTATGATTGCTTTATACAATTGTCTTCCTTTGGGCGTCACGAGTCTTGATCCCCAGTGCGTGTGCTTGGCATTGTAGTCTCCTTCTGCTATAAAGCGATCTCCGAGTGATTTGTAGAAGTCCAAGAATTGCTCTTCAGTTATTGTAAAACGCTGTGGGCAATAGACAGCGGCTATAGTAATACTGCCGTTCCCTGCTTGTAGTTTTATAGATGTAGCCTGCAAATAATTTGTTGCAAACCTCTGGTGAAAGTGGTGCTTAATGCGTTCCCTGATTAGGATTCCAGTTCCTCCGTGAGCCTTACCGTCCGGATGATCTGTGCAGTATGAAGTATAGCCTCTTATTTGGAAGTTGTATTTACTTGTGAGATGCGTTTCTGCCAGCTGCATTACATCTATTTGCTTTTCATTGAGGAATTGAGTTATTTCAAGTTTGTGCCGTGAAACGCCATTGGCATTTCACATGGATATTCGAAGACAAGACATCGATTATTTAGATTGTTGGGATGTGAGCAAATTTATTAAAATGTTTTGATTTTGCATAAGGTTTGTCATTGTTGTTTTCATGAAGGACATAAATTCTATCGTACCCGGTTGTAAAGTCAGCATAATGGTTTCCATGCTGTTTGGTATTTGACCTACTGCTTGCTGAGGTGTTATTATATTTTGCTCAGAGCATTGAGCTTGTGGGAACCCCGTTTGATTGGCAAGTCCTGATTTTAGGGCAGTGGCGTATGAAACTCCCCCATTTGTGTTGAGGGGCCCAAATGAAGATCTGGCTGCTTTCGCAAAGAAAACATTAGGTGTGGTTTGGGATTGCACGTACGCATTTCGTGCATTCTGGGAGCGTGCTTGTTTTGCTTGTTGAAACTGACTCTTCAGCTCTTTATAGACCGGGCAGCCTCTGTAGTTTGCGGTATGGTTATCTGCACAGTTAGCGCATTTCTTTGTCTTTGGGTCTTCTTTGCTTGCAGGGCAAGGTTCGGATTTGTGGAAGCCACCACAAGCTACGCAGACTGAAAGAAGCCCGCAGTTGTTTCTGGTGTGTCCATACTCTTGGCAGTTTGTGCATTGCAGCGGGCCATTCCGCTTATGCGGTTCTTCAACAGTAATCCTTCTGTGCAACAGGAATTGCAGTTTATAGATCGGGTGCACTTCATTTCTCTTCAAGGCTCTGCTTTCTGGCTCCAGTTCGACCTTAAAGAGTGGTTGCGGCTTTTTATTTTTGTTGATAATCTTAATAATATTTTTGGAGAAGAATCTTTTTTGTTTCAGTGCCTCTTTTACCTCATTGGTGGATACGTCGGGCTCTATGCCCTTTAGCACTACTTGCAAGCCCTTGTTACTCTTGAGCTGGTACGTGTAGTAGGGTTTCCTAGCCTCGTCTAGGTAATTAGTTACAGCTCTGAATTGATCTTCAGTTTTAGCTTGAAGCTTTGTTTCATAAATATTCCCTTTAACAAGAGGAGTAACGTAAAAGTTGTCATTCCCGACCAGCGCAACAATTTTCTTTACTAGGGCATTTGAGTTCTGTTCCCTTATGTAAATTGGTGGGGGCTTTGGTTTCTTTTGAACAGCCTGTCCAGATTCGGATTGATTATTATCAATTTCCGACAATAGGGCGAATCTGTTGTTACTAGATGCCCCTGGTTGTTCGCTGCCTTTATTAGGGCAATTTTGTTTTGGTTTATTTCCAACCATTTTATTTTGCGGGCTTAGCTTCCGTTTGATTAGGATGTAACGTTCTATGCCAGTCTGTATAGCCGGAACCACTTGTTGTTGTTTGATATTGCCGATATTGGCACTCGTACTTACAATTGGCTTTGTAGTTTTATTCGGCGCTGCAGAAGATGCAAACGCATTCGAAATCGCGTTATTGCTAACGGCGAGCGTTGATGTTGTTGTTGCAGTGGCTGCGGTTGCAGAAATTAACGAGGTCGCAGTGCTTGTGGCTGGTGAGCTGTGAGTCGAAGCTGGGGGTGGGCTTCTACACTGCAAGCTCTATGAGGTGGGAGTTGGTGTGAGTAGGGCGGGAGAACAAGACCGTGCTCTCGCACTGTCAATGGTCAGTAGGGCTGAGTTGCTCTTTGAAGAAGTTCTTTCTACTTCTGTATCACGGGTTGAGAAATAAGAAATATAACTGTTTATCTGGTCTACGGAGCTTCTACGCTCATTTTTTGAATCGCCGCTCATTGAGCTATCACTCTTGGCACTTCTTAGTTTTTATAATAACTTTGCACTAGTTTTTTACATAGCACTAATTATTATTTACTGTTTTTAGCAATAAGATTGCCTTTCTTACCACTCCAATATTTTTAGTTATTGTTTTTTCACTTTTGAGCGGTTTTTTTCCGGAGCTCGCGCAAAACACGTCTGCACTCTCCGGCTGTTGTTTGAAAATATTGACCGCCCATTGTTCGTAGTTCATTCTGATGTATGTGGTCCGATTACGCCCTCAACTATTGATAATAAAAACTACTATGTAGTATTTATTGATCAGTTTACACATTATTGTGTGACATATTTAATAACTTATAAATTTTTTTGTATTCAAAGACTTTGTGGCGAAAAGTGAGGCTCATTTCAACTTAAAAATGGTAAATCTATATATTGATAATGGCAGGGAATATTTCTCTAATGAAATGCGTGAATTTTGTGTCGAAAAAGGTATCAGTTATCATTTAACGGTTCCGCATACCCCACAATTAAATGGTGTTGCAGAGCGGATGATTAAAACAATCACCGAAAAGGCTCGCTCTATGATTAACTGTACTAAACTTAATAAAAGTTTTTGGGGTGAAGCTGTTTTAACAGCAACCTATTTAGCTAATAGGTCCCCAAGTAGAGCTTTGGAAAATATAAGAAAAACACCATATGAGATGTGGCATAAAAGGAAGCCAATATTAAAATATTTGAAAATATTTGGATCGACGGTATATGCACTAAATAAAGTGCGAAAGCGAAAATTTGATGAGAAATCGATCAAGACTATACTCGTTGGGTATGAGCCAAATGGCTATAAATTGTGGAATGCGGAATCGATAAAATTTATGATAGCTAGAGATGTAGTGGTGGACGACAAAAGCATAAAATCTATGACTATAAATGAAAATGACTCTGTGGTAAAACATAATTTTGTTAGCAGAAGTCATGATTCTCCAATTGAAGAGAATGAAGAGTCAGTTTTTCCATTAGAGGAAATGAATGTATCAATGGATTCAAAGTCTGGTGAAGACTTAAATAAAAATTCCACTTGTCTCGTGAATACCGATCCAGTAGTTGAAACTGGTGATAATATACTAGAAAATGAAAATCAACAAGTCAGACGCAGCGAGAGGATTAAAGATAAGCCAAAATTATCATATAGATTTTTAGAAAAATGTCTTATGAATACCCAATTGTGTTTAAGTGATATTCCCAATACATATGAGGAAATTAAATTTCGCGATGACAGAACCTTGTGGGAGGACCCATTCAAGACGAACTAAATTCTCATTCTGCAAATAATACATGGTGCTTAGTGCAAAGGCCTATGGATAAAAACATAGTAGATTGCAAGTGGGTTTTTAGTTTAAAGCAAGACGAAAATGGTAATTTATTAAAATATAAGGCAAGACTGGTAGCAAGTGGCTTCACCCAAGAATATATGATGGATTATGATGAGACTTTTGCACCAGTTGCACGAATTTCTAGTTTCAGATTTCTTTTAGCATTCTCGAATCAATATAATTTACTGATCCATCATATGGATGTTAAAACAGCATTTTTAAATGGAACTTTAAAGGATGAAATTTATATGAAGGTTCCAAAAGGTTTAAACC
The DNA here is from genome assembly GCF_018152115.1 of Drosophila rhopaloa. Classification (NCBI taxonomy): domain Eukaryota; kingdom Metazoa; phylum Arthropoda; class Insecta; order Diptera; family Drosophilidae; genus Drosophila; species Drosophila rhopaloa. Next base: position 11,694,514 of record NW_025335034.1, on the reverse strand, counting down.
AGTACGATGGAAATAAAGTATGTAAACTAAATAAAGCTATTTATGGCCTTAAGCAAGCTGCACGATGCTGGTTTGAGGTTTTCGAAAGTGCACTTAAAAATTTTGGATTTCAGAATCTAGAAGTATACCGATGTATATATATTTTAAATAAGGGAGATATAAGTAAATATATATATATACTATTATATGTTGACGATGTGGTAATTGCCACCAGTAATTCCGAAAGTATGCCTAAATTTAAAACTTATCTTTCAAATACGTTTCAAATGACTGACTTATGTGAAATACGACATTTTATTGGTATAAAAATTGATCGAAAAGATGATTTGCTTTCACACAGCTCTTTTACGATATTTAATAAGCCCTGCTTTGAAGAACCAAAAGTAATTAACTTTTATCCCAATTATGCTAATGTAACTTAACATTTTTTTTAGATTCTTTAAAAATTGTGCTGTTCTAATAATACAGGAATAATTTAGTATCATTCGCGTACATAAGTGCTGGTAGGTCATTAATAAATAATGTAAAACGAAGCGGAGGTAACATGCTGAATTTTAGAAATAGAATGTAATAATCTATTAGTACCAAAATGTATTCTCCGTTTGGTAGCGGGCCTAACAGATCGGTTGCCAAACACATCCATTGGCTATTTGGAAACGAGTGCCTCTTCATTGGGGACGTACTGGAGCAGACACCAAAATGCAGCTACGACAGGTTTTTACGAATTCGTCAGCCTCTCTATCCATTCGTGGCCACCATACTTTTGAGCGGAGTCGCCGCTTCATTGCATTCTCGCCTGGGTGACCCTCATGTGCTAACTCCAACACTTTCCGTCGTAGATCATTCGGAATCACTAGCTTTGTTCCTCTTAGCAGCATATATACTTCAAATCGAAACGGATAGAATGGACTCGATGTAACTAGCTTCCATAAATCCTCTTTTAGGCACGTCATTGCATCTATTATTTCCTCATCATAAGTACTACTTTCAGCTATCTCTGAGATTGATAACGAAACTGGTATTGAATTTGAGACGATATGAAATATGTTTTTCTCCCCCTGCTAATCGAATGAGTTTGACTCGGTTTCCTGGGACAGTCTCGACAATAAGTCTGCGGTGTTTTCTTTTCCTGGCTTATACACCTTTCGATGCGGGCTGGAGGTCTGGAAGTGGGCTAAAATATGGCCTTAAGAGGATTGTGGTCCGTTACTAGGTCAAATTCTAATCCGATCAAATAAAAATAAAACTTTTCTACTGACCAGTAGGGTTGACGAATTTTTTAAAAATATCGTATCAATGATATTTGGTTTTTAAAAAAGTATCAAAATGATATTAGAAAATATCAATTTAAAATATCGATATATCGATGATATTTCATATTTTTTCAAAATATATAAATTTTAATAGGAGAGGACATCACAGGCTGCTCATTTAAAATTCACAGCGCACAGCACCCTTAATATGTTGCTTTAACAAACAAAATATGAAGAAATTCAAGAAAACGAGAAGGAGAAATTTTTGAACTAAGCTTTTATTTAAGTATTTTTAAACTAATAATATAAAGAAATTCAAGTAAAATAAATATTCATTCAGCCGTCGACTTAAATCTAATTATACATTTTTAAAGCAGTCATATTAAGTAAATTACAAATAAAAATCTGTACTTAAAGACTTTAAAAAGACTCGCTCGGTTATATGCTGGTCCGTCATTCGACTGCGGGCGTCGCAAACCACACATTTTATGGCAGAGGCCAATCTTTCAGATGCAACTGAACTTCCAGGAGTAATAAGGCAAGCTAACGTTACTGCTGCCAGATTTGGCATAGTTTGCTTTTGAGCGTTCCAGAATTCCAATGGATCTATTTGCCAACTAGCATTCGCCATGCTAAAAAAAAGTTTCATTTCTTTTTCTTCGGCGTTGTCCGATTCGCAATTACGAAGTTGTATGGTTCTGTTATGCAAATTCAAAAAACTGTCATTTTCACTAGATGCTAAGGAGTCATGGATTGCGAATTCCATTTCGTCATCAAAAAAGGCATCTCTTCTTCGTGGGTATTCCTCATTTCCTTTAAGATTGATCGACTTACTTCCATTACATGTATTGGCGAATCAAAGTACATTTTCTTGAATCTTGGTTCTAGCATGGTAGCTTTCATCAAGATCTTGTTCGTTAGCAAATCTTTTAGACGTTTTTCGGAAATTTCTAGAACTGTTTCCTTGGTTCGCACACCCTCCTCCGAATGTGTCTTCGCATCTTTCACTTTTTTCAACATCATGCAGATCATGGGAATTACCAAGCTTACACTCACGTATGTATCACCGCTCACTTTTTCCGTGGCTTCTTTGAAAGGTAAGAGAACGTTGCAAAAATCACGGCAAACGTTAAACTCTGCTAGAGTTAGCATTTGCGGTGATTTCATTGAGCTCCGCCTGCTCAGAAGGACGAACGCTACGTTGTCGGCGAGCATAACAAAGGAGTTGAGCATGTCGAGGCATGAGTTCCAGCGTGTGCCCACACTTTGGATTAGAGTTTTGATGCGACCTTCTGGCACGTCTTCGTCCATTTGGCATTTCCTTAGTGCGTCCATTGAAGCTGAGCTGTGTTTAAAATGCATAACAATCCGTTTGACTTTATCTAAGACCATGGAAAACGATTGAATATTCTTAACAGAATCGTCAACTGCCAAATTAATCGTGTGCGCAAAACACGGAACTTGATTATTATTTCCCAGAAACAATTTCGATGCAGCTATCATGTTATTTGCATTGTCCGTAGTTAATGTCCTTCTTTTATATGCTTCAATACCGAATTCATTGCAAGCACCTTTCAGAAGTGTCGAAATATATTCGCTGGTGTGAGACTAAATAAAGAAAAATGATTAGAAAATATTAGAAAATCAATTAAAATTGAAATACCCTTTGCAGAGCAGAGGATTGGTAGGATTGGCTAAAACACAGAGAGGAGACAAACACAATGCTAAGTTAATAGTTATTCTAAACATTGAACACAATATCAAATTGAAAACACACAAAAACAATGTTAACTCTTTTATGGTAAACAAACCTGGCTGATCCTAGCAGCCTGTAGACATACAGATTGCAGCCGATTTTCTTTTAAAAAATGTACCGTTATTGTTAAGAAGGATCTTGTAGAGTTCGTGATGGTTACGCCAACACAGGTAAAGGAAAAGTGATTCACATCTCTAAAATACCCTTTCACCTTCTCCATGCAATGTGTGTACTTTTCGGAGATCAAATTTGTAACCTACAAACAAATCTCATAACTAAAAAAATTATATCTGAATAAAGCTCATTATAAAAATTAATTTGACCCCCCAAATTATTATTATTAATTATCCTATTACTTCACAAACTATTTAAATAAAGTTTAACTAAGATAGATGTAAAATCCCCATACATACAGTAAACCTGCCAATTTTGACTTTATAATTTCCAAAAGAAAAACAGTTTGTGTAGAAATAGACTGTCAGATGGACATGCATTAATTAAATAATGAATTTTAACACAGATATACATAATTCATATCATACCCACTGTCAACAACTATCAAACTAGCTTATAAAAAAATATACTTATACATATATATACAAATAAGTGTGCACATGTACGCCAAAAAAGGTATAAAGTTCATATTATATTTTAGCCTTTCAGGCCCTCTTTTTCAACACATCTAACAGGCTATTGTCTTTACAAATCATTTGTATTAAGGAGTCAGTTATGTTTTTTTCTTTTGCTGTTTAAAATATTGAAAATATAATAAATTACATATATTTAAATTTGTTTACCTTTCTGATTTTCTGCCAAGAACGAAGCTTGAATACTGGGTTGACTTTCACGTACTCCTCTTGTGGTACTCTAAAATATACAAAATTATACATTTAATATTTTTCATATTCCTTATAAAAAAAATGTTGCACTTCCGGCACATGTGCATGTACCACAAAAAGTTAAACCGCTATATTCGTGTTTGTGTGTGTTGCCTTTTATACATTCCGGCTTTTTGCATTTACTTACCTTTGAACATTTTTGAAAAACATCCATGTGCTTATTTTTTAAGTGTGATGCTAAGTTAGTTGTGTTTCCACTTGTTTTAAATAATTTAGAACACAATTTGCACTTTGCTGAGTTTGATTTGAATTCAGTGAAATACTTTTTTGCGCATATTTTAAGTTTTGACTTGAAGTTTTAGTTTTGCCGGCGTGGGCTAAGGCTTTAAAGTGACCAACCATTAGAAAAGACCAAAATATCGATATTTTGATATATTTTCTGTTTGAGAGTATCTTTTTTCTACATCTGATAAACTCTTGCTGGCGAACGAGATAATACGGGGAATTCTATTTTTGTCAATTTTTGGCTACCGTTAAGGTAAAATAGGACAGCATTGGGACTACTGAAACCTTTTTCACCCCTTATGAATTACTCGTTTAATTTGAGCAATGTTCTCAATGGTTCTGTCGTATCCGCCAAATTTGGTATAAACTTTCCCACATACGTGACCAAACCCAAAAATCAGCGGACCTCTTGCTTATTTTTGGGCTCTCTAAAGTTGAGCTGAGTTCCCTCCAAATAGCAAACTCTTATACCTGAACAGCCCACGATGTGTAATGAATTTCGTTATCTCATGGTTCGAATCGTAAAGCTCAAGTTGATAATAGGCGTTCTTTGGATCGAGCCGAGAAAAGTATTAAGCGTTCTTTTGTTTAGTCACCAATGAGTCGAACGTCGGAAGAGGATAATTCTCTCTTTTTATGGCTTTATTTGCTCTGCGCATGTCCAAACACATTCGAATATCTCCACGTTCTTGAAATACGATGGCAATTGGCGATATCCAAGCGCTCGGCCCAGGGACTGGCTTTATAATATCAAATTTTAGGGCTTCCTCTAGTTTTGTGTTTACCTTGCGCTCCAGCGCCGTCGGGACTCGCCTCATGGGTTGTTTGACAGGCACCACCGTTGGATCAATTGAAAGCCTTATCTATCTATTTTCCATTTGGGGAACGCACCAATCTGCTCAACTCGATTTATGTTTAACCCTAGTTTTAAAACATTGAGTTGTATCGCGGTATCACATCCAAGGAGTGATTGTCTGCTATTTTCTATGACGAAAAAGTAACAATCACCTCCGGGTCCCCTTTTTACGCTTATCGGAGCTTCAAATACCCTCAATATTTTGAGAGGTTGATCTGAAGCATAAGAACGGAACTGGTTCGATGATTTAGTGCGGATGTTGAAAATGGTTGCCTGATCGTCGATTAGTTTCTGCCAATCTGCTTGACTGCATAGATTGTGTTTGGAACCAGAGTCGATAACCATTTCCATTGTCCTGCCGCCGACTTTGCATGGAATAATCTCGTCACTATCCTCTTTGGTGGCTACTCGAAAAACAATCAGTGTTTACTGACTTTTAACTAACTTTTTTTTTTAGCTCCAATAATAACAATTCCTTGTTATTATCATTTACTTCATGTTCACCTCCACCCCGCTCGTAAACATGCCATCTTGCTATTCCATTTTGCATTTACCATCACATCGCATTTTACCACCACTTCATTCTTTTTTTCCTTTTCGTGGTGTGTTTCATCTCTTAATATCTGCAGGAATTTAATCCGCACACTTGCTTTACCCACCTATATTTCTTGGCGTGGTCGAAACTTTTTCCGTTTCCTTATTTCTTTTCTTTTCTATTCTATTCTCTTTCTTTTTTTTGTTTACCTTATCAGCCTGAATTTAATTGGTTAACGATGAACAGACGCTTTACCCACTTATTCGTTTTGTGGCGTACCAAGCTTACATACACATTTACACATGTACCTACAACTGCACATCGCCTGTACATTTCGCACGTGCGTTGTGCGTGCAGAAATACAAGTATATACATACATATGTACCTCTATTCCCTTTTCCCTTGCTTATGCATTTTCGTTTACCTGTATTCTTCGGCAGCCGTCGTTTAATTTATTATTACTTAGTTTCCTTCCTTCTCCGTCAGTAGGTTCCCACAAGAACCATCCCCAGCGCCCCCACATCCTCTTCTGTCCCAAAAAAATAGCCTCCTGTTTTCTTCTATGCTATCAGAATACAAAAGGGTCAGCTAACTAAAGCTGACTAAATTGTACTCGGATAGTTTTTCATTTCATATTATGGTTTGTACAGAGACCAGGTTAAGGTCGGATATTCTTAGCTCCGAAATTCTCCCGGGAGGTTAAGTCCTGATTGCTGTCGACTCAACCTTTTCGTCTGAATTACTAACTTTTGAAGAATTTTATGACCGTTTTGTATATATTACTTGTTCATATATCCCACCATTATCTGAGTTCCCTATTTACGCAAATCACTTTTCCGTTATTCAGTCCAATTCCAAAAAACTGTCAGATCGAGATCAGTTAATAGTATTAAGTGATTTTAATATACCTAGTGCGACATGGTCCCCTGACGAAAATTCTAATATTTTACTTCCTTTAGCGCAGCATGACTTTATTGACGGCTTGTTTGAAAATCCGAAAAGTCGGTTAAACGAATCCGCTGCTTTCGTAAGGCAAACTTTCATCTTTTAAATACTTTTATATCCGGCTATAACTGGTCCGAATTTTATTCATGCACTAACATGGCTGAGGCTGTCAATATCTTTTATAATGCATGAAACTCCTTCTTTTATCTGTGTGTTCCGTTATACTATCCGTCAATTTCAAATAAACCTCCATGGTTTAATACGCCTAATACACCTGTCAGACCTAAAAAATGTTAAGTCCAGACTTTTCAATAAATTTAAAATGTGCGGTTCACAATCTGCCTTTTCTCGATATCTAAGGGCTCGGTCAAATTTTACCGTGCTTAACGCCCGGTGTTATAAAAGCTATCTGACTCGTTGTAGGGTCCAATTTTCATAAGATCCAAAACAGTTTTATAATTTTATTAACACTAAGCGTAAATCAGCCTGTTACCTTGAATCGCTATCATTTGAAAATTCTATGACAAATACTGATCAGGCAATTGCCGATCTATTAGGCCAGTTTTTCCAGACAACATATTCTGTTTTATTCCGTCCAAATTCGTGTTCTTCAAATGCCATATCCAAGTCAAACTTGATTTTTTGTCCGAGGTTAAGCGAAAGCTCCCTTCTCTTGGAACTTAAACCAGTATATTCACCGGGTCAAGACGTAGTTCCAGGCTGCGTGCTTAAATACTGTGCTGAAACTCTGCGTAGCCCTCTGCACAAATTGTTTACCTTGCCTTTGAAAACTTCTCATTTCCCACTTATTTGAAAGGAGTCATTTGTTATTCCCATTCATAATAAAGGAAATAAATCGAATAGAAGTCATATCCAAATTATCCGCCATCCCAAACTTGCAACATCTTTGTAGATCAATTATATCTCCATGTCAACATGGATTTAAAAGGCGAAGATCTAAGACAACAAACCTCTTGGAGCTAACGTCTTTTGTAGTAAATGGGTTCAGAAAGAACATGGAGACTGATATAGTTTACACTGATTTTAGAAAAGCGTTTGAGTTTCAGTAAAGCACTCTCATCTTGTATTAAAGCTAGACTTATTAGGGTTTCTATGTGATGTTAGGGTTTCTAACATGGATCTTAAGTTATCTAAGCGGTAGGACTCAACGAGTCCTCTTTAAAAACTCTATCTCTAATTTGATCCGAGTTGCTTCAGGCGTCCCACAAGGAAGCCACCTTGGCCCACATCTTTTTACTTTATTTATAAACGATCTCCCTCTAATCTTGACAAGGTCGCGTGTCCTCATGTACGCAGATGACGTTAAGTAGTGCCTGCAATATAACGAAATTTCCAGCAGTTCAGACTTACAATCGGACCTAAATGCTTTTCAAACATGGTGTTGTGAAAATCTTTTGGATTTAAATAGCGCTAAGTGTAAAGTAATGCCATTTTATAGGGTGAATCCACAATATGCCACGTATACGCTGGGTGGCTGTGCGTTGTCTAGAACTACGCATGTTGATGACCTTGGCGTCCTTCTTGACCCAAAACTTAAGTTTTGTGACCATATTACTTATATGGTGAATAAAGCTAGGGGAATATTTGGGTTTATTAAAAGGTGGTCAAAGTAATTCGATGATCCCTATGTTACAAAGACTCTGTTCATTTCACTAGTCCGTTCAATCCTGGAGTACTGTTCAGCAGTTTGGAGTCCTCAGTATGGTGTACATATAGACCGGATAGAGTCTGTGCAAAAGAACTTTTTATTATTTGCTCTACGGGGCCTTAACTGGAATGCAAGCCTTATTTTACCATCCTACTCTAGTAGACTTCTCCTAATTAATCTACCATCCTTATTAAACTGTAGAAAGATGCTTGGCACAACTTTTATTTATAAACTTATGCACGGGGATGTGAAGAGTCCCGAGTTACTGGGTCGCATAAACTTCTCCGTGCCTAATTGAATTACCAGGAACTATGTTCCTCTTACTTTAAATGTTTGTAGATCAAACTATGATATGCATGAACCGTTTAGAGTACTGTGTAACGACTATAATAGACTATACCATGTTATTTCTACTACCTGCTCTTTGCAAAGCTTAAAAGCATTAATTTTATCTTATTTAGCATAAAATTAGTATTAGTATTAGTCTCGTCCGTATTTCTAACTTAGTCTGTCCGCTTCTATATTGTCCTTTTTAACTTCTCGCGATCTCATTTTTACGCCAATTGGGTAATAGGGCTCCGCGCGTAACAAGCACTGCTTGGTGTCGAAAGGGCCACTTGTTTGCGTTGATCATAGTGCATCAACGTCCGAAAAATATTGACTTTCAGGATGCGTGAGTGATGTTACCATGGACAGAAACACACCTTGTGGATTTGATACCAAACACAAGAACATGATTTACCTAAGAAAACGATATGTCAAGAAGGCCATCAATAAAATCATGTTGGGTCCTAGAACTACCAACTGATCTCTATCCCTATCCCTTAAAGGTGATTTAAATAATAAGGAAGTTCAGATAACGGCGGAATAAATGAACAAGTTATGTATATAGAGTTACCAGGAAGCGATAACTTTACGCAAATAAATTCAATGGAATTGAATTCCTCAAAAAATAACTCCTCTGACGTAATGTCTGAATACACTCCAATTATGACACAACCTCCTCTAAAGGCCGGTCATACCTATATATTGTGTACTTACCTATATCTGGTTACAATTTAGTTAGCTTGCTACGCAAACATTTTGCTAAGACTTGTAGATAACCAATGACCTGTAAATAATGGCTGCAACCCTACAGGATCAGGTTGTACCTTCAGTATCTTAGGATAATTCGTACGGCAACCTTTTTTACCCATACGCAATGTCTAACAGGCGATATTTCCAGTACAAACTTATTTTTTTTTCTGAAAGGAAATTGTATACTCGTAAGCTTGTTGTACTTTAACAGCAACAATAATAACAAACATATTTCTGAATGCTTTGCCTAACTGATAAGAAAAATATTGCCACTAATTTTTCCTACGGCGCGCTAGCATAGCTTAGAATTTAAAGAAGATCAAAACAAAATGAACAAGTGTAACATAATCATTATCTAGTCATAATCTGAAAGCAATCATACAATGCAGAATGTAAAAATAGGTAATTGCTTTAAATTAGTCAAAGTTTAGCAACCATGGCACGTGGAAAGCCGATTTGCACCGAAATAAGAAGTTTGTTTATAGACTATTATAAATCGGGGAAGACTTTTGGTGATATAGCCAAGCAATTAAATTTGGCTAATTCGTCCATACAAGGCAAAAAAAATAATTTTAACGAGGACGGAAGCTAACTTCCGCAAGCCGAAGTTTTAATACCCTTGCAGACTTTGCCGAAATTGCTAAAACTGAAAAAGTAGCGAAAAGAATAAGGTATACATATGTAAACTAGATTTGCATCGTTTCATGTCAATTGCTTTTATACTACAAAAATGTCATATAAAAATAGAAAAAAGGGATACTTTCGCAGCCTTTAACAATTTTTCCTACGGAAGCTATAAGATATAGACGTCTGATCGGCAAGCGCTTTTACCCTAATCAAGATATGCGCAAATAAATAAGACTTGGGAAAATTTATGATATCTGATAATCATCAAATTTGGACCGATTTCACCCTATGGTTCCTATGGGAGCTATAGGATATAGACGTCCGATCGCCACGCGCTTTTAACCTGATCACGGTATGCATAAAAAAATAAGATTTGCTTTTACACTGCGCGAAATATCTTCCATTCTTGCAAGTTATATCCGGTTGTTCGTATGGGAGCTATAGGATATAGACATCCGATCGGGGCGGTTTTCAAACTTGATCTGCGTACACTTGTTTTAGGACGAATGTGAAAGTTTCAGATCGCTAGCTTATAAACTGAGCTCGCAAACGGTATTGAAACAGAAGGACTGACGGACAGACGGACATGGCTATATCGATTCCCCTATTGATCCTGATCAAGAATATATATACTTTATGGGGACGGAAACGTTTCCTTCACTGCGTTACAAACTTCTGACCAAAATTATATTACTCTCTGCAAGGGTAGAAAAAGGTGTCAATATTAAAAATAATATCACAAATAGAGGTCGAAAATCGGCAATAACAGCTCGTGACAAAATAATTCTAGACACACTAGTGAAGGCTGATCATCGCCAAAGCTTAAGAAATGTAGCCTCTGAGTGGTCTGATAAAATTTGAACAAGAGAGAACGCTAAAGTCGAGTTCCTCGACTATTAGATACCCGTTACTGAGCTAAACAACTTAATATAAATATGCCTTCTTGTATGTTTTTCGCCGCTCGAGTTAGCTCCCGATTTTTATGTTAAAATCGGTACCCAGGGAACACCACGTGGAGGCCGTTGATTTGCAACGGGGTCTTTCAAACCAAAATTAACGTTGGCTCTGTTGAGCACCTTGGCCAGCTGTTCCAAAGTCATCCGTTAGATGGCGCTATTGTATTGCGCCATCTACCCCAAGACATTGGTACCACAGGCCATGAAAGGCGGATATGTAGGCGCTAGCCAGGCTTAAGCGTTTAATGGGTTTTTGGGCGTTAGAGTGGGCGTGGCAAACTTTTATTAGGCCAATCGATAGGTATTGACGAAACAAATACATATCAATTAAAATGTTCATAATAGCATAAAAACTGTGGCCTCAGCTTATGGCTTGTGGGCGTCAGAGGGGGCGTGGCACCAAACTTGCGCTCCGTAGGAACTCCTAAAATCTACATGCAAAATGCCAATCTTCTAGCTTTTATAGTTTCCGAGATCTCAGCGTTCATACGGACAGACAGACAGACGGACATACAGACGGACAGACAGACGGACAGACAGACGGAAAGACAGACGGACAGACAGACGGACAGTCAGACGGACAGACAGACGGACAACGGGTATAAAAAGTGTTAATCGTGGATGGACGTGCAGGCGGGTTGCCAAATATTTGGTTAAAAGTTCTATAAAGTATGTATAGTGATTATCTATTTTACTTACTCAATAGCTTTAATTACTCTTAGGCAAAGGAAAAACAATTGCTGACGCTTCGACAAAAAAAAAAGCGATTTAAATAGGCTCGCGAACGGAATGGAACATTATCATATTTAGCGGTTAATCTAATTTTAATCTGTGTGTCGGAGATGCGCAACAAAATGCGCAACAGAAGCGTACCATAAAGACTGCCTGAAAAGGACAGTTCAGTTTCGTGGAAGCATAATGGTGTGGGGTTGTATGTCTCCCAAAGGGGTAGGACAACTGCACATTATTTATGGAATGGTCAACGCAGAAAAATACGTTAACATCTTAGAAGAAAGTTTGCTGCTATCAATACCAAAACTGGCTGACGTGGTAAATACACATTTTAGCAGGATGGAGCATCATCTCATACTGCCAAACGAACCAAATCATGGCTGGAGTATAAGGAAATTGGGGTCTTAGATTGGCCAGCAAATAGCCCGGACCTGAGCCCAATCGAAAATATATGGACAAAAATTAAACAAGAGAGAACGCTATAGTCGGGTGCCCCGACTATCAGATACCCGTTACTCAGGTAAAGGGAGTGCGAGGGAGATGGAGATAGAAACTTTGATCACGCATAACTTTTTAACGAACGGTCCGATTTGAAAAATTTCTTCTACATTTCGATAGGTATTGATAAACACAATAAAACTGCATTTTTACTTTTCCGAAATATTTAAATTTTTAAAATCGTATATAAGCGATTGTGGGCGTTAAAGGGGGCGTGGCACCTTTTTGAAACAAACTTGCGCTGCGTAGGAACTCCTAAAATCTACATGCAAAATGCCAATCTTCTAGCTTTTATAGTTTCCGAGATCTCAGCGTTCATACGGACAGACAGACAGACAGACAGACAGACAGACAGACAGACGGACAGACGGACAGACGGACAGACGGACATGGCTAGATCGAGTCGGCTAGTGATCCTGATAAAGAATATATATACTTTATAGGGTCGGAATCGCTTCCTTCTAGCTGTTACATACTTTTGCACGAATACAATATACCCTTTTACTCTACGAGTAACGGGTATAAAAAGAAAGTTTAAAAATTTGCCTCAAGGAACACTTCCTGACCTAAAAAGAAAACTTTAAAAGATATGGGACTCCATTTTAAAAGAACAATGCCAGGATTTATTAAAATCTGAGCCAAAGCGTTGTAAATGTGTTGTAGAAGCCAAAGGTGACGTTACACAATATTAATATACAACAAGAAAGGAAAGCTAACTTCGGGCGGAGCCGAAGTTGATATACCCTTGCAGAATACTCTGTAAATTATATTCTCCAAAATTATTCATATGATGCATTCTTAATACTCATAAAAAATCCGAACTTCCTAACTTTAACACAACAAAGTTATGGCATTTCCAATCGTTCAGTTATATGGCAGCTATAGGATATAGTCGGCCGATCCTTATGAAATTTGATAGGTCGGATTGATTGGCCAAAAATAAAATCCATAGAAAATCCCAACTTCCTAACTTTACAAACACCAAAGTTATGGCATTTCCGATCAATCAGTTATATGGCAGCTATAGGATATAGTCGGCCGATCCTTATGAAATTTGGTAGGTCGGATTGATTGGCCAAAAATAAAATCCATAGAAAATCCCAACTTCCTAACTTAACAAACACCAAAGTTATGGCATTTCCGATCATTCAGTTATATGGCAGCTATAGGATATAGTCGGCCGATCCTTATGAAATTTGGTGGGTCGGATTGATTGGCCAAATATAAAACCCATAGAAAATCCCAACTTTCTAACTTTACAAACACCAAAGTTATGGCATTTCCGATCAATCAGTTATATGGCAGCTATAGGATATAGTCGGCCGATCCTTATGAAATTTGGTAGGTTGGATTGATTGGCCAAATATAAAACCCATAGAAAATCCCAACTTCCTAACTTTACAAACACGAAAGTTATGGCATTTCCGATCAATCAGTTATATGGCAGCTATAGGATATAGTCGGCCGATCCCGGCCGTTCCGACTTATATACTGCGTGCAAAGGAAAGAAGGGTGTGTGCAAAGTTTCAATTCGATATCTTTAAAACTGACAGACTAGTTCGCGTAGAAACAGACAGACGGACAGACAGACGGACAGACAGACGGACAGACAGACGGACAGACGGACAGACGGACATGGCTATATCAACTCAGGAGGTGATCCTGATCAAGAATATATATACTTTATAGGGTCGGAGATGTCTCCTTCACTGCGTTGCACACTTTTGACCAAAATTATAATACCCTCTGCAAGGGTATAACAAAAATTAATGTTTTAATCAAACAATTAATATTTAACGCACCGTACGAATAATTAGTGGCATAAATTATTCTAAGCTTAAAAGAATAAAATGATATTTCAGAAAAAAAAAGTTTGTATGTGCTATCTACAGGCCGGCCGAGTTGTATCTGTTCTTCAAGTGTCCTCTCAAACTTATTTTGGATTAGAATGTAGGTTATCAAAAACACTCGAACCTGAATCGTTTGTTCTGAATCCACTTAAAGTCCAGATTATTTTATTGAAATAGAAGTTAACAAATGCTTTTCCTGTCACGGTCGCCCGATGTGGGCGCAGTTGAAAAATTCACCATTGAATTGTTCAAGCTATTGTTTTTTTGGATACGACTAAAATACTTGTAATTGCTATAGTTCTTTTCTTTGTAAAAGTAAAATTGAAAAATCCGTCTGTCTGTTTCTACGCGAACTAGTCTCTCAGTTTCAAAGATATCGAATTGAAACTTTGCACACACCCTTCTTTTCTTTGCACGCAGTATATATGTCGAAACGGCCAGGATCGGCCGTCTATATCCTATAGCTGCCATATAACTAAACGATCGGAAATGCCATATCTTAAGTGTTTTTGAAGTTCGGAAGTTGGGATTTGATATGGGTTTTATTTTTGGCCAATTAATCCGACCTACCAAATTTCATAAGGATCGGCCGACGGACTCTTCTTGAGTTCTACTTTATCGATTCTCCCGCGTTCTCGATATATATTATTAGACGCGACCACCGCTCCGTGTCTTTCTTCCTACTTGTTCTTCTGGTTTATTCCTGATTCCTACATTCGGCCCTCCTGACGTAATGTTCGTCCCGAACTTCTTCATAAATTCAGCTACAGTGGATGTTTTCAAAGGACCTTCGCTATCTCCCAATTTTTTCAACATTATACTTGCCATGTTTGTGAACTTTAACTACCTGTTTTCCTCCTGTAGGGCTTGAATATTTTCCCTTTGCGTATCTGATCTCGGTCATCGGCTACCTCCTGACTCAAAGACTGCTGTACATGTTCTTTCAATTTCGCTATGTCAACCACACGCATATCGAGACCTGTTAACAACTTGAACGGAGTTACTTTTGTGCTCCTAGGCTCGATATTGTTGATTAATTGCTGCACTTTACCGACATGTTTGTACCAATTTCCTGGATTCTCTAGGCTCATCTTCAACAACATTGGCACAACGATTTTATGCATTCTTTCGACCTGCCCGTTACCACGAGGTACACCTGTAGCGATTAATAAATGCTGAATCTTTTGTTTGTCGCATTATTCCTTAAATAAGTGCGTAGTGAACGCTGCACCCCTATCTGATACCATCCTGAACGGATTACCAAAGGTTACTGCTTGTCTCTCTAAGCAATTAAGCTGTACGGATACAACCAAACGAATTTCGAAAATGCATCTATGACAACTAGGATGTGATTATACTTTTTCTTGGTGATCTCCATTGGTTCCACGTGATCAATGTGATAAGTGACTAAAGGTTTGTCCCTCTTATCAATAGGATTTAAATATCCTTCCTGTTTTCCCATTTTTGCGTTAACGGAGTGTATTGCCACACAACTGCCTACTATTCTAATTTTCTAATCAATGCTTCCTTCAATTGTTCGAATGCAACCTGGTGCAACTCTTTGAACACAAACTTGACATCTTTCCTCAAAAAATCTGACAACGGCTTCGCTATATATGCAGTATATACAGTACATCCACGCACTTCCTAAAAAACGACGTTAACCCAAGAAATCGCTGAATAGCTTTACGATCAGAGGGCACTGGAAAATTTTATACCGCTTGCGTTTTCTCGTTACTGGGTGTGATCGAACCGTTTTCTATAACATATCCTAGAAAATCGACCCTGCTCTGTAAAATTTGACACTTGGTCCAGTTAATCCTCAATCCATTTCGCCTGCTACTTCAAGCACTTTTTAAGCTTCTCTTCTCCCTCTCTGATATCTTTGCTGGGGATAATAACATCGTCCGTTTTTAATGAGGTTTCTGAGAACTGACATTATAAAGCGAGTAAATACTGCTGGGGAGTTTGAAATACCAAAAGGCACATACAAGAATTCAAATTGTCCGTTCTGTGTAACAAATGATGTAAACTTCTGAGATTCAACCTCAACTGGAACATGAAAATAACCTTTTGTTAAATCTAGTGTTGTGAGAGTTCTACCTAAAATAGCGTCAAAAGCCATGTCCTCATCCGAAATAAGGAGAAATTCTATGCAGAGCTTAATACCATCTATTTGTACAATGACAATCCTGTCACGCTTCCAAAAGTCACAATTTGGCTTTCACCGATACCTGTCAAACATTTTTCGTTTCCTGTTAATTTTTTCACTCCGAGCTTTGAGAAAACATTGCGAAGCATTAAGCACAAATCAGCTCCCGTATCTATCAATCCTTTAAAAATAACTTTTCCAAGTGAAATGTACTTTAACTCCAATTCTGAAGATGTAAAAGTGCTTGTTAACTTCGCCGTGTCTTCCGTCTGTTTAGTTAGCTACCATCTCAAACTTGCACTGAGCTGCTCTATGTCCTGGTTGGTTGCATCTAAAACACTTATTATCTTTCTTCGGGCAATCTCTTTTGATATGAGATTCATCCCCACAGTTAAAGCATTTCCTTACTTTCTCGACTGATTTTACTTTCAACTGCCTCATACTCTTTGCTTGGTAAAGTAAAGCCTTATTTGTCTTAGAGTCTGGAATGCCGTCGACAAAGAATTCAATCAAGCTTTACATCATCTAGATCAATTGGCTTTGCCATAAATGCATACAGGTATTCGTGCAACGATTCGGTCTTTCTCTGCTGCCTTTTGACAAGTCCACCATGTACCTCTGCTGATGACACCCTTACACCAAATTCGTCGACTAATGCGATTTTAAAAGATCTCCAATCCCTACCATCTCGCTGACTACGAATAAAAAGCTTCCGCTGAGTAGTTGTTCTCATAAATAAATACCTGCAACTGACTCCATTCCACAGTTAGTGCACATTCTTCAAGTTAGTGCACATTCTTCCTTTCACGTCCTTCAAAGTAACCCATGACCTACCCGAATTAGAACTTTCACGGTTTTGCCCACCTACAATTGAATTCCTATTGCATCCACCATTTTCATGGGCCTGTGAAGGTACGGAAACAAAAGATCCGCTCTCATCATCATCCTCTTCAATTCATACCTTATTGTTTTCATCAATTTACAAACCATAGTGAGCAAGCAGTCCATTTTGCAAGTCGATTTTCCTTCCATTTCAGCTTGATCCTAGCTCTGTCAATTTTTCGTGTAGTTCTGCCTTAAGTAGTGCCAAAATCTCTTGCCTGTTCATTTTAAAGACTTAAATATAATCGTATAAATTAGAAGAGTAATATAATGCTTATCAAAAAAAATATGTATATGTCGAATTATCCTCGGGTTCCATTAGAGCGGAGTGAGTTTTGGTCTGAACACAGGCGTCATAGAGTAAGAAACTATATAGAGGTTTCATTTGCATCAAAATCCCAACTTCCTAACTTTAAAAACACCAAAGTTATGGCATTTCCGATCGTTCAGTTATATGACAGCTATAGGATATAGTCGTCCGATCCTGGCCGTTCCGACTTATATACTGCGTGCAAAGGAAAGAAGGGTGTGTGCAAAGTTTCAATTCGATATCTTTAAAACTGAGAGACTAGTTCGCGTAGAAACAGACAGACGGACAGACAGACGGACAGACAGACGGACAGACGGACATGGCTATATCAACTCAGGAGGTGATCCTGATCAAGAATATATATACTTTATAGGGTCGGAGATGTCTCCTTCACTGCGTTGCACACTTTTGACCAAAATTATAATACCCTCTGCAAGGGTATAAAAAGTGGCCCTTTAAAATATTTATGGAGTATGCGATTTGAAGCAAAGCATAAAGAGGCCAAAATGTATTTAAATAGCATAACCTGTAGAAAAAATCCACCAATTTCCATAGCTATTAAGAACACTTTAAAATTTTCTAATTTTTTACTTAAGAATAAAAGTGGCTTAAGCCCAATATTTGTCTGTAATTCTATAAATAACTCGTTAACTGAAGATTAATTTAATCAAATTGTTATGCAAATATAAGTGATATGGATTTTGAAGACTGCCAAATTTGTAACGATGTATCTTTCAAGGGTACAAGGTATAAATCAAATTATTACCTTGGCATTAACTCACAGTCGTTCACATTATATAAAATAATATACATATGTAGTTATTTGGAAAAGTGTAAAAGTTTTCATAATTGGTAAACAAATTAATATACAATCCTTTGACAGTCATTTTAGGGCGTATGAAGTTGGATCCTTAGTTAACGAAATGCTCATTACAGATATTGAGGTTTTCAATACACCCCCTTTGCATTTATATCCACTAAACAATGAAAAAACATATGTAAGAGTTAAAAGTCTTTCAATATATTTAATATTCTTATTCATATTGTACTTTAAGTAATAAATAATTATATATAACTAAAAAATAAAACCATTTCAAAATAAAATGTATATACCAAAAATAAACAATTTTAAGACTTTTTGGGATAAAATCAAGAATTTGGGGATTAAACATTTTAAGAATAGTTGGGATTAAATCAAGAATTTTCGAGATTAAACATTTTAAGAGTAGTCGGGATTAAATCAAGAATTTTCGGAATTAAATATTTTAAGAGTTGTTGGGATTAAAACAAGAATTTTTGGGATTAAACATTTTAAGAGTAGTCGGGACTAAATCAAGAATTTTCGGGATTAAATATTTTAAGAGTAGTCGGGATTAAAAGAAGAATTTTCGGGATTAAATATTTTAAGAGTAGTCGTGATTGTATCAAGAATTTTCGGGATTAAAAATTTAGAGATAGTTGGGATTGAAACAAGAATTTTCAGGATTGAAAAATTTAAGTACGTTCGTACCATAAATAAGAAAATCCGTGATTAACCTGAGAATGATACCGTTATTGCCAACTTTATCCCGTTTTTTTTATCTGTGTATACACTGATTTATACCATTCGCCGACATATATCAAAAACGAAAACTCGCCAACTTACGTTATTACGTTACTCTAACATAGCAGCTTTATACACCGCTTGAATTTATGCAAGAATGAAAACTTAACTCTACGTTGCTGTAAGCACAACAGCACGATTGCAGAACAGCAATCCAAAAATTTGTATATTGTCTTCTTGACAATTCGTCTCGATCTCTTCGTCTTGCGTTCTACCACTAACCATACAACATATAGACAACGAATTTGGTCACAAAATTTTTCAATCGGGAGGCCCCAGTGCTGGTAGCAGCAGGCCCCGACCATGATACAAGAACATAAGGTAGTCTCGTCGGCTGTCTAAACGTTCGGGTTTTGGTCAATGCGTGTTCGTCTTTCGAAGGGAAAGGTTGTCTGCGGACGAATTTTATAGGAAATTAACCCTTGAGCAACATGACATTTTGCAATGTGTGCCGCAAACACGTCGATGGCGTAAAGGCACCGAAATGTTTGGAAAAAAGAGCGCTGTGGGAGGAATCGCTGTGATACTTTTAAAATAACAAAGAATGTAAACGAAACTTTAATAATCGCAGCGGAAAATATTAGTATAAGTTTTTATGTCTAAGGTTCGTTTACATTCTTTGTTATTTTAAGATTAGAATATATTTTAGAATTAAGAATCTTAACAAAAGACTCAGTATTCAGAGACAAAAACAACGCCTAATTTCAAATTCAAAATTATTAAAAATTAAATTATAAAAAAAATTAAACTCCTTTTATTATGAAAGGCAAAAAAAAAACCCCTGAACCATCTAAGGGTTAATCCACACATTCTATTGTCGCTCTGCTCGCACTTACTAAACAGTTCCCATCTCACTCGCACTCATTGTTTTAATAGTAGGGTACCAAAATTTGCCGACGAGACTACCTTATGTTATTGTATCATGGCCCCGACACTTCGTGTGCCTTCGGGTTTTTTTCGCTCTCGTTCTAATTCTTATTTTGACGCTCGCGCTCGAGTTCGGTCGTTCAGTCGCAGAGACATAGAGTAAGAAACTATACAGAGGTTTCATTTGCTCTGCCCGCGCTCTCGAGTGACTGTGCCAGTGATGCCACGTAGGGGAAAAACGGAAAAAAAGAGAGTTTTTCATTTGTTCGAATCGAGCTTGAATCGATGCCCATGGTGAATTCTTATTGCTGCGCTGGTCGCTCTTATTGCTAAGGATAGGTGCGAGAATTCCCCATACTATTGCTTGTGCTTCGCACATGTTAGAAGTGGTGAGAAACCGAAGTTAGAAGAAGTTAGCTTCGAACATGGCTCTCAGCAGAGCTTTGGGAGAGGCCCGGGCAGAGCAAATGAAACCTCTATATAGTTTCTTACTCTATGCCCGCATTTTGAAGAAGGTTGCCCTGCCAATGAATTGGGCTTTGTATGTATGCGTGTTCATGCATTCTCAAACATGGATGCATGTGTGCGATCATTTCATTTCGATGCAGCAAGAATATTTTGTCTTTTGCTACTTTTCAGACTTGGTACCCTAACAATATGGGCGTATTCACTATTGGGTTAATGATAAAAATAAGAATATTATATGTTACAGTATATTTAATAATATTTAAGCATATATTTCATCTTGGTTTACAAATTCATATCAGTGGTAGCAGAAGAATGTTTTGCATTTATGTATGTATTCCAAATAATATAAATCAATTTAATGAGATAGGAACAGGGCACATCGCAGTCGGTGTCTGCGCTTAGTGGTTCAGAAATCTTCAAACCAAATCAGCTTTGGTTGTTGTTCTGCGAGCGGATGGTGCCTGCATACCCTACCGACGATTAAATTTTAGGGGTGGGGACAGAAACCAGAACGTTTTTTAGGACACTTGTTTTGAATGTTATGTTTAATGATAAATAATTTTATAATTTTTTTTTATATCAAAAATCAAAAGTTTAATTCTTGATTTAAAATAGTAATATAAATTTAAGAAAATCACTTCGAAAATTTTTTGTCTGTACTTTATAGTGGTTAAACAATTTGTAATTTTCCAAGATTAAAATTATAAAATTATTATATGTATCGAAATGAAATGATCGCACACATGCACCCCTGTATGAGAATGCATGAACACGCATACATACAAAGCCCAATTCAAGCTCAGGCCAACCTTCTTCAAAATGCGCGTCTCTGCATAGAGTAAGAAACTATATAGAGGTTTCATTTGCTCGGCCCAGGCCTCTGCCAAAGCTCTGCTGAGAGCCATGTTCGAAGCTAACTTCTTCTAACTTCGGTTTCTCACCACTTCTAACATGTGCGAAGCACAAGCAATAGTATGGGGAGTTCTCGCACCTATCCTTAGGAATAAGAGCGAGCAGTACAGCAATAAGATTTCAACATGGGCATCGATTCAAGCTCGATTCGAACAATTGAAAAATTCTTTTTTTTTCCGTTTTTCCCCTACGTGGCATCACTGGCAAAGTCACTCGTGAGCGCGGGCAGAGCAAATGAAACCTCTATATAGTTTCTTACTCTATATCTCTGCGACTGAACGACCGAACTCGAGCGCGAGCGTCAAAATAAGAATTAGAACGAGAGCGAAAAAAACCCGAAGGCACACGAAGTGTCCGGGGCCTGCTGATTCCAGCACTGGGGCCTCCCGATTGAAAAAATTTTGTGACCAAAGTCGTTGTATGAAATGACCAGTCTATATGTTGTATGGTTAGTGGTTGTTCAGTCAAATACACAATAATTTTCGTTTTCAATCTTTATTCTGCGTTTGCGTTTCAATTTTGTGCTTCCTTAGCGCGTCTACTTTTCACAACTCTTTTCTTCACATTGCCAGTATGACCAGCTCATAACAAAACAAATTTCTTTTCTTTTCAATAACAAAACATATTTTTCTCAAATTAAATACTAAATCTTTACATCCTCCCTCCCCGTGAATCGTCCTAGGATTCACCACTTAACTGAAGTTTAATTAACTTAGATGTTGGCCGGCGTAGCACGTTATCTTCAGTTTTGACATCGGCAGAACGAACTTGTTGATCCTTTCCGACAAATACCTTTATGACTCTTCCTTTTTTCCAAGTACTTTTCGGTGCAGTGGTATCCATGACAAGTACTAAGTCGTCAACTTGAAAGGGACTGGTTTTATGATGCCATTTAGTTCTACACATGAGTTGAGGGAGATACTCGACTATCCACCTCTTCCATAAGCGATCCTTAAGGGCTTGAGCGATCCTCCATTGCTTCCTTAGGCAAATAGCTTCATCCGGTGGGTGTGGGGTTTGCGTTGAATTTGTGCATCCCATTAAAAAATGATTTGGTGTCAAAGGTTCTTCTGCTTCATGTGTTAAGGGTATTTCAGTCAAAGGTCGCGCATTCAGAATGTTTTCGGCTTCTATCAATACTGATTGAAGAGTCTCCACGCGTGGGTAACTATCGCGTAAAGTTTTCTTCAGCAATCCCTTTATGATTCGAATTAGCCTTTCCCAACACCCACCGGCGTTAGGTTGAAGTGGGCAGTTGAAGATCCACTTAATACCCTTTTGAGCCGCTTCGTTTGCTATTATATCGAAATCCAACAAACTCTCATGATCCTTGAGCTCCTTATTAGCACCAATGAAGTTTGTACCGTTATCGCTTCGAATAATTACAGGTGTACCCCTACGGTTGACGAAATTTCGTAGACAGATTATAAATGCATATGTTGAAAGGTCTGCAGCTAGTTCAAGATGAGTGGCTCTGCATGTCATGCAAGTAAAGATAACGGCCCAGCGTTTTTCGTGGCGGCGACCGACTGATACGGTTAGTGCACCAAACAAATCCACCCCTGTATGTGTAAATGGCCTAACGTAAGGTGTTAGCCGATCAGGTGGCAATTGACCCATCTGTGGGGTTTTCGGTAGTCCTCGGTCTATAATACATCTAGAGCATTCGAGCGTTACTTTGTTTAGCAATTTCCTGGCATGCGGAATCCAAAACTTTTGTCGACTTTCATTGATTATAACCGCCTGATTTTGATGATGATATTTTACATGAAAATGTCTCATGATAAGGGTGGACACTCTGTGATCTTTCGGAAGCAGAATAGGTCGCCGTCTCGAGCTTGGTAGATATGATGCCTCATCTATTCGACCCGCGAGGTGTAACAGGCCATCTGTGTCTATGTAAGGCGAAAGTCCATAAATTGTACTATCCTTCGACAGCATTTTGTTGTTTAGCAACGACGTGATCTCATTTGCGTATGCCTCTTGCTGGACCAGTCTACATATCTCGATTTCAGCATCAGATAGTTCGTCGGCAGTCAAAGATCCTCTCTTGGGTGGAAGTTTAAGCCAAATTAATTTTGCACGCATTACCCAGGCTACAACACGCTTCAGATTACTGTAAGAAGAGAATCGATTAAAATCTATTACTGAGAGTCCTACCTGACACCTCAGCATTTTGCGCTCGCAAAGTTCCTCTTCCAATGGTTCCGTTAAGGCTATGTCAATCATCTGTGGCCAGTCTGAACGTGGCGATTTCAAGAAGCTTGGACCAAGTAACCAAGGACTGTCGTTACATATTTTTGGTTTACTCAAACGAGTGGCAGCGTCCGCGGTGTTCAAGTTGGATGGTACCCAGTTCCATTGCGCTGATGTAGTACTGGCTAAGATCTCGGCAATTCGGTGGCCGACAAATGGTTTAAACTTTCTTGCTCTCGAAAAAATCCACTGCAGTACGGTTTTGGAATCACTCCAAAACACGATGTCTTCTATAGGTAGCTTCAGATGTTCTTGTATCAAGCGATTTAATCGAACCCCGAGAACGGCAGCTTGCAGTTCCAACCTAGGGATAGAAAGGAGTTTCTTCGGAGCTAAACGCGTTTTTCCCGTGACAAAGGCAACATCAACTTCAGTTGGACTAAGAACACATAAATAGGCTACAGCTGCAAAAGCGGCCTGGGTTGCGTCAACAAAAATATGCATTTCCAATTTTTCATAACAACTTAAGTTGGGAGAGTATACTCGCGGAATTTTGAAGTGGTGCATATGACACAGTTCTGATAGCCAGTAGTTCCAATTTTGATGTAACTCTGTTGGTATAGCCTCATCCCAATTTGTACCATAGCTCCATGTATTCTGTACAAGAGTTTTGGCAGATATATGATAGTCCGCAATCAAGCCAAATGGGTCGAATATTGCCATCACTATGCCTAGTAGCTCTCTCTTAGTTGGAACTCGATCTCCATCTATTACTTCTTTCGGTATTCGATGAAACTTAGTTTCGAATTGAAAGACGTCTTGCTGCGTATTCCAATACATGCCCAAGACCTTTTCACTGCTCAATTGGTTCTGTAGATAACTTGACTGCCTTTGGAAGTTTTTACCATTCATGGCGCTCTGTAATGTATCGGAATTCGAACAAAAATTACGTAGTTCGAAACCTCCATAACCATGGACCTTGACAATTTGTTTACAGATTTCGATGCCTTCTTCCTCTGAAGTAAAACTTATGACGAGATCATCCACGTAATGATGTTCAATAATAGCATCTGCTGCCCTTGGAAATTGCTCTCTGTACTCTTCAGCATTGCGATTCTTAACATAATCAGCACAAAATGGTGAGCATATGGCGCCAAATATTAAGGAAGTCATGGCATAATGTCGAATTGGCTGAGTCGAGTCTCCATTTCTCCATAAAAAGCGCTGTGCGTGTTGATCAGTTTCGTGCACCTTTATTTGGGAAAACATTTCCCGAATATCTGCGGTTACACCGATTTTGTTTTGTCTGAACTGCATAAGAATGGCTATCAAAGACTTTAAGTTGTCAGGACCTTTAAGTAACGCTTTGTTAAGTGACATACCTTCGACCTCAGCAGCAGCGTCGAAGACAATTCGCATTTTATCTGGCTTGTGTACTGTTTGTACCGCGAAATGGGGTATGTACCATACAAGATTGGAAGAGTCACTAATTTCAGAGGTACTAAGTTCTCGAGCGTAGTCCTTTGAGAGATATTTGGCCATTTCCGATTTGTATTTTTTAGCAAACTCTGAGTTAGCGTTCATTTTCCTCTCGATTCCATGTAACCTCTTTTCAGCCATCTTGTAACTACTAGTCATAATTACGTTTTCCTTCCATGGTAATCCTATTTCAAAATGTTTTCCTAATCGAATTGTTTTTTCGGTCAACATCTTTTTTGCTCTGATATCATCAACGGATTCTATTGGAGGCAAATTATTCAATCCAAAATTTTCAGATTCCACGAACTCGGTAACTACATCATGCCATTTGTCCTCTGTTTCCACGAAATGTACGCGAAATGTCTCTACATTGCGTTCTTTTGACATTGGTTGTCCTGGGCCATAAGCTAACCATCCCAGCTTTGTGTTGATTGCTACTGGCTGTGTAGTTTCTTTTTTTACAATATTTTGCGGCAACCCTAAGTGGGCGTTATCGAGCCCTATTAGCAAAACAGGCTTGACGTGGGTATAATCAAGAATCGGTAAGTCGGTTAGGTGTTCATATTGATACCATGAAAAGGACTGTTCTGGTAAATCTAGATTCTTTACAGTTTGTACGCCTTTTAGGTCGTAGTGTACTTCAGCGTGTACGCCGGCTATTTCAAGTCTTACTCTTTTAGACATTTCAACATTCTTTTTGTTATCATACCACTGTAGAGTTAATGGAAATTGTTTACCTTTTAATCCCAATTGGTCTGCGATAACTTCTTCCAACAAGGTTACTGCACTTCCGTCGTCAAACATGGCGAATGTTTCCATTTTTCCATTTGGTCCATACAAATTAACTGGGATGATTTTAAAAAGGTATGGAAGTGCGTCTGTAGAGTTTGGATAGCAATTCAGTAAAGGCTTCGAATCCGTGGGTTGAGGAAGTTCCGAGTGTGTAGAATTGTGCAGACTGACATGATGTGAATGATGGCAACCTTGAATTGCGCAAATTCGCTTGTTTCTGCAAACCTGCATGCTATGTCCATTTTTAAGGCATGCGAAGCACAAACGGTTCTCTTTTACAATGTCCCATCGCGATTTGACATCAGTTTGTTCATTCCAAATTTTGCATGAGTCCAAACTATGCTCTTCTTTGCACAAAATGCAGCCTGAGGCTGTGTGTGTATTCGCGATAAATACTGGCTTCGAGTTGCGTGTAAGTAATTGTCTTCCTGAAGTATCCACCACTGCTGGTAATCGACCCACTATTCTTGCAGTAGAGCTCAATCAAGAGGAAAATTCGGTGATAGAAGTAGACACGGCTTTACTTTCTGCGCTCTTGAGCCATTCCATCTGTAAATGAGTGGGAAGTTTTGTTAGAAGTTCTTCTAATAGGATTGGGTTATGTAAGTGTTCGTTGTGTTTGGACGCTGATAAAAAATTAACCACTCCACGAACATTCGTTGAGAAAGTTACAATTTGTTCAGGCTTATTATATGGCACCTTCGGGAATTCTCTGATTCTGGTTAGTTGAGCGCGAATTAGTAATTCCGGCCGACCAAATCTAAATTCCAGTTCTTCCATGGCATCTCGTACGTTGTCGGAATATATAAGAAGGGATGCCACTGTTTCTTTGGCTTCTCCAACCAAGCATTTTCTTAAACGCATCAGATTCTGCAAATTATTGTACTGAAAATAAGTTGTTGAGTCATCGAAACTTCTTTTAAACAGCGGCCATTCTTCAGTATTTCCAGAAAACTTAGGTAGATCATGAAGGACTACGGTGGAGCCCTGAAGATTTTGAATATTCGTGTACAAAGGTTGTTCATAGCATCCGTTGGAGTCAGTATTATTTTCTTTACCTGTTCTGTGTTTACTCTCATCGTATTGCGTATCGCGTACACATTCAAACTGCCTCAATTGTCGATCAGATAGAGATTTAATCTCACGTTGATTACTCTGTATTCCTGAATGTGCATTTCGAATATCATGTTTAATACTTTTCATGTCTGCACGGAGCGCTGCTAGCATGTCCACAATTTCGGAGTTGTCGTTCTTACCTATTTTCTTTTGTGCGAAATCATACATACCCTGATGTACAATTTTGTTATGTACATCCTCTCCTGCATCTCGATCTATATTCTCGAGTATGGTGTCGTCCAAATTTTCCTGATCAGATTCAAAAGAATCTTGCTTATCGGAGGAACTCATCTTCTTGCTTCTTAAATTGTATTGGCTCATTTAGTGGATTACGACTTTTTAGCGACACGTTGGGGGTGTTTTATTTGCCCTGGCGGCTAGCTATGCCCCTGTTCATAGCCGTCTTTGGTCACCAAAAATACGCTCTCCGCTTCCTGAGATAATTCTCGAATAGACTTGCAAACCAAAATTTAATGCGCAGCGGGTTCTGTGACTACACGTACATACTAATACATACACAAACTTGGCGTCCTTTTTCGCACACTTTCGCAGATTTCTATTGAATTTCACAATGAACAAATTGCTTACAGACAATAACGGCGTCGGGTCTGTGACAGCAATTGTTCTACCAACACTTTCAAATACGTTGATCGGTGTCTCTTTTAAACTTGGTTCAAAGTATGCTTACAGACAATAACGGCGTCGGGTCTGTGACAGCAATACTTCGAACTTCCGCCAATTTACACAGATTGCAGATCGCGCTAAAAATTGAGAACGCTACACAATTTATAAGACAAAATTGAAAGATGTTCAGTCAAATACACAATAATTTTCGTTTTCAATCTTTATTCTGCGTTTGCGTTTCAATTTTGTGCTTCCTTAGCGCGTCTACTTTTCACAACTCTTTTCTTCACATTGCCAGTATGACCAGCTCATAACAAAACAAATTTCTTTTCTTTAGCCTAGTATCCACTTCGACGTAAACCGTACGCCAGTCATGAGAGAGAGCGAGAGGCAAACAGCTGGCGTTCACTTTTCGTCGGGCCTTTTTTTCACGTCGGTCTCCTGATCGACGAAAAAAGTACCAGAAAATTCCATAGCGTTGCCAGTCTGCGGAAACGTGAACCCTAGCGAAAAGATTAAAAAATTTAATCTTTTGGCGTGCGCTTCTCACTGAACATTATAAGAAATGGAGGGAAAAACTCAAAAAACTTGCAAAAGTCGATTGCAGGTGAGGACAAAATAACATTAATACTATCTGGGGTGCCTCTTGTCAGAGCAAAATGTTTTTTAGGTCCAGAATGTACGAAAAAACACAATAAAAGTGCAGCTATGAACTTTAAATTAGCAAATAAATTATCAGTACATTAAAAAAAACAACTGTTAAATTTAAATTGTATTGTTTTTTAATTTCTTTGTACAGCGGCAGACTTGTCATGCCAAGGTATTTGATAATATCTTTTAAAGGCTTTTTCCCGCAAATACGATGTTTGAATTTTAACTGCTTGTCAACAAACCCAGCTGATTGACAGTACGACCATAGCACGCTTAAATCTGATGAACTCTCAAACTTTTGGTCACACTGGAAAGATTAAAGTTTTTACGCTAGCGTAATCGTTTGTCGATCTGGATACTAGGCTTTTTCAATAACAAAACATATTTTTCTCAAATTAAATACTAAATCTTTACAGTGGTTCTACTTTCCGCCAATTTCTGCCAGTCCAAATCGCCAAATATAGTGTCTCGCCTTCCTGTAACAACAATACTGCACCAGCTAAACTTCTCGCCAGCTCACAAGTACTGTTTTGTATTCTTCCTGTTGTCTCACCAATACAGCTGGACTTCCCGTTGCGTGATGGACACGGCCTTGAATTCTTCTTTTAGCCACGCCAGGTCTCCAGTACTGCTCCGGAATGGACTTTTCACTGCAAAACCACAATCGGTACTTCTCCAGATCTTCCTGTTCTTTGACCGCCGATCTCCTACCGTACATTTTTCTGCTTCCTCCTCTTGCTTTGACCAGCCTTTGAAGCCTGTGTCCTCGTCTTCTCCTGACGCACAACTTCTGATCCTTCTGCCTGCTACTGTAACTGCTCCACGCCTTGCCTCTTGTCCAGATGACCACTGCCAACAATCCTGCTTCTTGCATGTTGACGTGCACCACAAAGCTATTGCGTTGCTTCCAGATTTGGTACTCGTTGATCAATCGCCTTCTACGTTGCCCACGTCAGTGCTCTTTGCGTCGGTTCCTCTGCAAATTCTTTTGCGTCTCACAAAATCGAGTTTCACAACTGTTTTATTTCTGCAATTTTGCCATTCTTTTGTAAATTCTTTGAGTTTTTCTGTTACTTTTTAAATGTTTTTGTAGTACTGGTACTACCACCGCGTTTCAAAAAGTTAAGTAAGTTTTTAAACACACAACTCAGTTTTATGACTGTAGTTTGTTGTATCTCCGGTTGAGCCCCCAAAATTGTGGCCCCAGGAATTCCGCAGTGATGCAAACAACTCTTTAGACGACGAAGTGATGTATTATTATAATGTTTATTGATTATTATTATTTGGTACCCAATTACAAATATTGTGGTTTTAGCTTTAATGAGTTAACAAACAAAACTTAAACTTCTGTGCATGCGTGACGCTTGAGACCTTGACACCGACTGACTCTTCTTGAATTCTACTTTATGGATACTCTCGCGTTCTCGATATATTTTATTAGAAGCGACAACCGCTCCGTGTCTCTCTTCCTACTAGCTCTTCTGGCTTATTCCTGATTCCTACATACATACAGTGGCTCACAGCTTAAAGTATGCACTTCAAACCCCCAACTTCAAACTTCCATAGTGTTAAAACTATTAGGCGTACTGCAACAAATGTGGTGTATTTATTTTTTTTATATTTTTTTGTGTTTTTAGTATTTAATGTGGTAGCCTTTAGTGTCTATTACCGCTTGAAGCCTTTTTGGCATCGAATCCACTAATTTTTTCGTCAGATCGGCTGATATAATGCTCCTCTCTTTGAAAAGAGCATCCTTCAGCTGGTTTTTGTTCGAAATGGAGTATTTTCGAATATTATTCTCCAAAATTGCTCACAAATTTTCGATCACGTTTAGATCTGGAGATTGAGACGGCGGAATCATCATATGGGGACAGTTGTAGCTCAGCCAAGACTGCACAATACCCGCCTTGTGCTTTGGATCATTGTAATGATAAAAACGGAAATTTGACCTTATTCCCAGATCCTCCGCACTTTGCAATTCTAACTTTACAAACACCAAAGTTATTTCATTTCCGATCAATCAGTTATATGGCAGCTATAATATATAGTCGGCCGATCCTTATGAAATTTGATATGTCGGATTGATTGGGAAAATATAAAGCCCATAGAAAATCCCAACTTCCTAACTTTACAAACACCAAAGTTATGGCATTTCCGATCAATCAGTTATATAGCAGCTATAGGATATAGTCGGCCGATCCTTATGAAATTTGGTACGTCGGATTAATTGGCCAAATATAAAACCCATAGAAAGTCCCAACTTCCTAACTTAACAAACAGCAGAGTTATGGCATTTCCGATCAATCAGTTATATGGCAGCTATAGGATATAGTCGGCCGATCCCGGCCGTTCCGACTTATATACTGCGTGCAACGGAAAGAAGGGTGTGTACAAAGTTTGAATTCGATATCTTTAAAACTGAGAGACTAGTTCGCGTAGAAACAGACAGACGGACAGACGGACATGGCTATATCAACTCAGGAGGTGATCCTGATCAAGAATATATATACTTTATAGGGTCGGAAATGTCTCCTTCACTGCGTTGCACACTTTTGACCAAAATTATAATACCCTCTGCAAGGGTATAAAAATAAATACTTTCCAAATATTTTTATATTTTTGGTGCTGCATAAAATAAGCTGAGAGGTAGAAATAAGCAGTATTTTATTATTTTGTTATGCTTTGGTTATAAAATGAAAAAGTAGACAATAAATGAAGTCACTAATTTTATCTAAACAATATTATCTTTAATTTGACACCACATTTGTTGCAGTACGCCTAATAGTTTTAACACTATGGAAGTTTGAAGTTGGGGGTTTGAAGTGCATACCTTATGCTGTGAGCCACTGTATATATTAAAAGTTTTTCATTTTGGCTTATACTCAATTTAAAACCATTTAAAATGGATTGGGGGCTATCTGCTTGAAACTTAACCTAAAGTTGACAAAAGTTTCAAGCAGATAGGACTAGTTTGCGTAGAAACGGACGGACAGACGGACGGACGGACAGACTGACAAAATATGTCCTTCTATTGCAGGTTGTATATTACTCGGAACGAGCCGGATAGGGCGACTATATCATAATAGGTCCCATAAGAACAATCGGAAAAAAAAACATTTTAAAAAGTACAACTTATTTGTTTTTAATTTGTTTTGTTCTTTGGGATTTGGTAATATTTAAATACTTAGGAATTACGGTTTTAATTAAATTTAAATCGAACATCTATATCATGTAGCTCCCATAGAAAAATAAAAAAAAATTTTAAATTAAAAAAATTTTATTATGTTGTTTTTTTTATTTATCGAAATATTCTTTTGAGATATAGAACTTATTTACTAATCAGAATTACGCTTTTAGTTTTCTTAAAATCGGAGAACAATATTATATAGCTGCCATAGAAACGATGGCAAAATGCAGAGCAAAATCGACATAGCTTCATTGTTTGTAGTAATATAGGCTTATAAATCGAAATGTAGTCGTTTTGTAATAACTGCAAGGGTATTTAAACTTCGGCTTGCCGCTGTTTGCTTCCATTCTTGTTAAATCTTATTTAAAACAACCAAGTCTTTAAGATTTAATAAATCTTAATGCGAATTTTAAAATAAGCTCGTAATGCGGCCATCCAAAATTAGGCAAGAGACGCTGGCGCGCCAACCAGACGAGTTAAAGGGTTGGAGAAATCCGTGTTGAGCGCTATGGCGATAAAAGCAAAGCGAATAACAAATGTGATGGCGGTGCCGCTCGTAAAAATTTTAAATGTAATCGTCAACTTCCGCAATGACATTCAGCATGTGCCTACAAGCACAGC
The DNA here is from genome assembly GCF_018152115.1 of Drosophila rhopaloa. Classification (NCBI taxonomy): domain Eukaryota; kingdom Metazoa; phylum Arthropoda; class Insecta; order Diptera; family Drosophilidae; genus Drosophila; species Drosophila rhopaloa. The sequence goes on along the minus strand of NW_025335034.1, from coordinate 11,662,776 downwards.
CCTCGTCAAAACTTCGCCTCTTTATATCCAACCCCTCTACTCGCGCCTCGTTCAAGCGCCTTTAATGTCTCTCGTAAATTATAAATTAAATATTTACTTCAGATTGTGAAAATGCGTTATTTATATTCTGCGGCCTGGGCACCAAGGTAAGTGTTCACCTAGATGATGCCGGGCAGGGTCGGCCTGTAATTGTATCTGAAGCTTAATTTGTCGCGCTTGACGTTCCCCGTCTTGGCCTGGCGCCTTAGTGCAATAATAATATTACAAATTTTAATTAAAACTCATGTTGCGGGCAACAGCATGCACATCCTACCGAACTCTACAGCCTATAGATTGAAAACAGGAAAGATACAGTGGATCGCAGCTTATTTCGTGCAGTTACCTAAAAAAAGTTCAAGTCGTTATTCCTGCTAAACTAAGAAAGATAACAGAAAAATTTAAATGCAGTATTTTAAAAGGGAATATTAACTTGTTTATTAAATTAAAACGATTTTCTTAATCGTAAAAACAAAATACTTTTTAAATAAAAACAAAATGTGTAGGCTTTTTCATGCCGCAGCTTATTTCGTGCAGTTCATTCTTCTTAACTTATTATTTGTAATTTAAAAGCTAATATTTGGTATGTCCTCCTTTCTGGTTCAGGACAGCTTTGAGACGATTTCCCAAGGAAGAAACTAACTTTTTAGTGGTTTCCACTGGAATTTTTGGCCATTCTTCCATAAGAACACTTTTCATGTCGTTTTTGTTCGAAATCTTCCTCTTCCTTATTGCGATGTCCAATATTTCCCATAAATTTTTGATCACATTTAAGTCTGGAGACTGTGCTGGCGTTATGACGGCATGAGGGCAGTTCCAGACAAGATAAACCTCCACAATTCCTGCTGAATGCTTCGGATCGTTGTCCTGGTAAAATCGAAATCGATCGCGTATGCCCAGTTTTTCAGCAGTTTGGAGCAGGTTTTCCTTATGAATCTGTAGGTACATCTTGGCCATCCATGGTAACTTCAAAAAAAAACAAGAGAGAACGCTATAGTCGGGTGCCCCGACTATCAGATACCCGTTACTCAGGTAAAGGGAGTGCGAGGGAGATGGAGATAGAAACTTTGATCACGCATAACTTTTTAACGAATGGTCCGATTTGAAAATTTTCTTCTACATTTCGATAGGTATTGATAAACACAATAAAACTGCATTTTTACTTTTCCGAAATATTAAAATTTTTAAAATCGTATATAAGCGATTGTGGGCGTTAAAGGGGGCGTGACACCTTTTTGAAACAAACTTGCGCTGCGTAGGAACTCCTAGAATCTGCATGCAAAATGCCAATCTTCTAGCTTTTATAGTTTCCGAGATCTCAGCGTTCATACGGACAGACAGACAGACAGACAGACGGACAGACAGACGGACAGACGGACATGGCTATATCGACTCGGCTAGTGACCCTGATCAAGAATATATATACTTTATAGGGTCGGAAACGCTTCCTTCTAGCTGTTACATACTTTTGCACGAATACAATATACCCTTTTACTCTACCAGTAACGGGTATAAAAACGAGGTTGCCCCGCCAGAAGCTGCCATACAGGCCCAAACCATAACATGACCCCCGCCATGCTTGACCGTAGCTTATAGGTGTTTGCTTTCCAGCTCTGTATTAGGAACAAGGGAGCATATTCTTCTTCCGATTTCGATTTGGAATGACGTGTTATTTGCAGACGAGTCAAAATGTAACCTTTTTGGTTTAATATGTTTGGCGGCGACCTAATACAGAGCTCGAAAACAAACTCTTAAAAGCTACAGTCAAGCATGGCGGGGGTCATGTTATGGTTTGGGCCTGGGCAACCTCGATTTTTTTTGAAGTTATTATGGATGGCCAAGATGTACCTAAAGATTCATAGGGAAAACCTGCTCCAAACTGCTGAAAAACTGGGCATACGCGATCGATTTCGATTTTACCAGGACAACGATCCGAAGCATTCAGCAGGAATTGTGGAGGTTTATCTTGTCTGGAACTGCCCTCATGCCGTCATAACGCCAGCACAGTCTCCAGACTTAAATGTGATCAAAAATTTATGGGAAATATTGGACATCGCAATAAGGAAGAGGAAGATTTCGAACAAAAACGACATGAAAAGTGTTCTTATGGAAGAATGGCCGAAAATTCCAGTGGAAACCACTAAAAAGTTAGTTTCTTCCTTGGGAAATCGTCTCAAAGCTGTCCTGAACCAGAAAGGAGGACATACCAAATATTAGCTTTTAAATTACAAATAATAAGTTAAGAAGAATGAACTGCACGAAATAAGCTGCGGCATGAAAAAAGCCTACACATTTTGTTTTTATTTAATAAGTATTTTGTTTTTACGATTAAGGAAATCGTTTTAATTTAATAAACAAGTTAATATTCCCTTTTAAAATACTGCATTTAAATTTTTCTGTTATCTTTTGTTAGTTTAGCAGGAATAACGACTTGAACTTTTTTTAGGTAACTGCACGAAATAAGCTGCGATCCACTGTATATCTGGAAAAATTTAAATCTTTTAGGAGAATTCTTTTATAAAATTATGACACATTTTGTTTTTAACTTTCTGATTTTTATTAAAAAGGTGAATTTTTTCATTCCATGAAGTGTTAAGTCTTAAAGTTTTTGTTTTCTGAATGCACTACATTTTAAGAATATTTGTTTAAGATTTTAGATTAATCCGAGTAAAACTTCCGATTATTTTTCATTTTTAAAATCACATTTTTGACTTCAAAGTGTTACCAAAAATCCAAAAAAAAACTCAACGTAGTTACCTTTAGAAACATCTTAACTAATAAACCATTTTTTTTCATTTTTTCTGATGAGCCAGTAACGAGTTATGCTGTTCACCGCAAAACCTTTTTTCTTGGAAGTTGATATCCTCAAATGATTTAGCACAGTATGTGTGCCATTACCCAGGCATGTGGTTATGCAATGATCAAATAAACTGTTCGAAAATACTTTTGGTGCATTAAGCTTCCTTCTTTTTATTAAGTTCTTACACATCGCGCTCACATAATTAACAAGAAAGGAAAGCTAACTTCGGGCGGAGCCGAAGTTGATATACCCTTGCAGAATACTCTGTAAATTATATTCTCCAAAATTATTCATATGATGCATTCTTAATACTCATAAAAATCCCAACTTCCTAACTTTAAAAACACCAAAGTTATGGCATTTCCAATCGTTCAGTTATATGGCAGCTATAGGATATAGTCGGCCGATCCTTATGAAATGCCAAAACTTTGGTGTTTGTAAAGTTAGGAAGCTGGGATTTCCTATGGGTTTTATATTTGGCCAATCAATTCGACCTACAAAATTTCATAAGGATCGGCCGACTATATCCTATAGCTGCCATATAACTGATTGATCGGAAACGCCATAACTTTGGTGTTTGCAAAGCTAGGAAGCTGGGATTTCCTTTGAGTTTTATATTTGACCAATCAATCCGACCTACCAAATTTCATAAGGATCGGCCGACTATATCCTTTAGCTGCCATATAACTGATTGATCGGAAATGTCATAACTTTGGTGTTTGTTAAGTTAGGAAGTTGGGATTTCCTATGGGTTTTTTTTTTGGCCAATCAATCCGACCTATTAAATTTTATAAGGATCGGCCGACTATATCCTATAGCTGCCATATAACTAAACGATTGGAAATGCCATAACTTTGGTGTTTTTAAAGTTAGGAAGTTGGGATTTTTTATGAGTATTAAGAATGCATCATATGAATAATTTTGAAGAATATAATTTACAGAGTATTCTGCAAGGGTATATCAACTTCGGCTCCTCCCGAAGTTAGCTTTCCTTTCTTGTTAAGACATAAAAATGATCAAATGATTTTTAAGACGTTCATTTCGGCGCTAGCAGAGCACCATTAGTTGTTTGTGCATCAAATGAATGTGGCACCCGCTTATTATACCCTTGCAAAGGGTATTATAATATTGGTCAAAAGTGTGCAACGCAGTGAAGGAGACATCGCCGACCCTATAAAGTATATATATTCTTGATCAGGATCACCTCCTGTCTGTTTCTACGCGAACTAGTCTCTCAGTTTTAAAGATATCGAATTGAAACTTTGCACACTTCCATCTTTCCTTTGCACGCAGTATATTTTTTTTTTTTTTTTTTTTTTTTTCGGAGTCCCACGGCCCACTTACCCGCCCAACCGACCGAGGGGCGCAGCCGTGTATCGTACGGCACGATTCGCGATAGGATAGACGCGAGATAGGAAAATAAAGGTAAAGGTCCGGGGAAAAAAGTAATAGTTAGATCAATCTTGTGCCAATGAAGCAAGTATTAATCGTTTTAGGAGCGGCAGAGAGTCAAGATTTGATATTACAGGAAAAAGTCTATTATAGTCAGAACATAATACTCTGAAAGGCTCATGCAAGGCATAGTTAGATCTACAATGATTTAAAATTAGGGGAATATAATTTCTAGTTAATCTACTTGGCACAGAAAAGTTTAGCCGACTTAACAAGTCGGGGCAGTCAATATCACCATGTATAAGGTTATAAATAAAGATAGTACCAAGCATCGTTCTACGGTTGGCTAGGGATGGTAAATTAATCAAAATAAGTCTACTAGAATAAGAAGGTAAGATAAGGTTTGCATCCCAGTTTAGGCGCCGTATTGTGGACTCCAGACGGGAGACCCATACTCCAGAATCGGACGGACTAGCGAAATAAATAAAGTTTTAGTCAAATAAGGATCATCGAATTCTTTTGACCACCTTTTAATAAATCCAAGCACTCCTCTGGCTTTATTAACCATGGACGAAATGTGATTAGAAAATTTTAGTTTAGGGTCCAAGAGAACGCCAAGATCGTTTACAAGAGTTATTCTATCCAAAGAGCTGCCACTTAACGTGTAAGTCGCGTATATCGGATTGGCCCGATAAAAAGTCATCAGCTTGCACTTGGAGCCGTTTAAATTTAGTAAATTATCTCGGCACCAGTTTTGAAAATTATCTAGATCGGATTGCAAGTCTAAATGGCAGGAAATGTCCTTATACTGCAGGCACAACTTAACATCATCTGCGTACATAAGTACGCGAGAATGACTTATAATTGAGGGAAGATCGTTAATAAATAATGTAAAAAGTAACGGACCCAGATGGCTCCCTTGTGGGACACCGGAGGTAACACGGAGAATTTCAGAAATTGAGTTTTTAAAAAGGACCCTTTGTGACCTGCCATTTAGATAACTTGAAATCCATTTAAGCAGATCAACTGGAAAACCTAAAAGGTCAAGTTTATGAATAAGAAGTAAGTGATTTACAGAGTCAAATGCTTTACTAAAGTCAGTGTAAATGACATCTGTTTGAAAACTACTATTGAAGCCTTTTATCACAAATGTAGTGAGCTCTAGAAGGTTTGTAATTGTGGATCTACGTTTAATAAATCCGTGTTGACACGGAGAAATAATTGATCTGCAAAAGTGCTGCAAATGAGGAGTAATAATTTTTTCAAAAAGCTTAGGAATAGCTGACAACTTAGAAATACCTCTGTAGTTACTGGCTTCTAACTTGTTACCTTTTTTGAAAAGAGGAATAACAAATGATTCCTTCCAAATATTTGGGAATTGGGACGTTTCTAGAGATAAGGTAAACAACTTGTGAAGAGGTTTGCACAGGGCCTTAGCGCAATACCTAAGCACGCACCCAGGAATACCATCGGGCCCTGGCGAATAAACAGGCTTAATACGAAGAAGATCCAAAAGAAGAGAGCTTTCTGTTAAAGTGGGACAGAATATGAGGTTTGACTTGGGCATGGTGTAAGAATAAGGCTGAGATGAATAATCTAAAGTAGAGTAAGTCGTTTGAAAAAATTGGGCAAATATATCGGCTATTGCCTGATCTGTGGTTCCCGTCATGTTTTCGAACGACAGCGAGGAAGGATAAGAATTAGATTTACGCTTGGTGTTAACAAAATTATAAAACTGTTTCGGGTCCTGAGAGAACTGGACCTTACAACGGTTTAAGTAACTATTATAACACTGAGCATTAAGCACGGTAAATCTTGACCGAGCACTTAGATATCTAGTAAAAACAGATTGAGAACCGGTATTTTTATATTTCCTAAAAAGTCTGGACTTTACATTTCTTAAGTGTGTCAACTCTTTGCTAAACCAAGGTGATTTATTGGAAGTTGACGGATAGTACCACGGAACACAGGAATTAAAAAATGAGTTTATTGCAGTATAAAAAACATTAACTGCATCGGACATATTATTGCATAAGTAAAGATCAGACCAATTAAAGCCAGAAATAAAATTATTAAGCCTCAGAAAGTCTGCCTTGCGAAAACAATGTATAAGATCGGAAATGCCATAACTATTCTATGGGTTTTATTTTTGTCCAATCAATCCGGCATATCAAATTTCATAAGGATCGGCCGACTATATTCTATAGCTGCATATAAGTGAACGATTGAAAATGCCATAACTTTGGTGTTTTTAAAGTTAGAAAGTTGTGATTTTTATGAGTGTTAAGAATGCATCATATGAATAATTTTCGAGAATATAATTTACAGATTTATTGCAAGGGCATTTGAACTTCAGCTCCGCCCGAAGTTAGCTTTCCATTCTTGTTCGAATATCGATATGTTAAAGGAAGTTAGAAAGAAGCAGCCGAAAATTTAGACTTACTATTTCTTGCCGATTAGACGAAAAAATTTAATTTTCTCTGCCAGCAGATAATTTGTGAGTTCCTTTATTCCATTTTCGTTTGTTGTACCTCAACCCATTCTGAATGATAACGGTTCCCAGATATTTCATTAAACACATTGGCACCGCCGTTTACTCTCTCCAAATAAACTCAAGCGAACGCTTAAACCGATTGGTGATCTTAAGTGGCAATGATTATTGCTTCGGAAACTCAACCTGATATTAGACTACACTAGATTAGCTTACCCTAACGCTCTGCAGTTGGCTAAGCATGAAGCCAAGTTAAACACTCCAAGGGCTCATGAGGGTAAAGCTAATGTTGTTCATCGGCAATCGTCGTTAGGAAAACTATTTTCTGGCATTCAAACAAAAAAACATTATTTTTCAAATTTAAAAAACATTTTAACATAAATATACTGCTGTTCTTTTTGTTAGTACAACTCTGTATACCTACATCGGTCTTGTAACTTAGTCTGACGTTTGTCTCAGCATAATAAACTGGAAATGTCGCTTTTGAGAAAAAAGATCACAGGAGCAGGTGTTAGAGGTGGAGTGTTGGCGGGAAAACTTAAAAGATCAACTAAAAGGGACGAGTGTCATTCACCTTTAGGAGTGCGCTATGCGCTCCCGGTTAAGGGGTTTTGCATTTTCTTAATATATATATATCTGAGTGTACACACACAAAATTTCAAGTCGATCCGACGAATATTTTCGAAGTTATAGACACATTAGTGAAGGCGGTGCGAGAGACCTCGCAGTAGGGGACCGGCGCTCCAGCCGCATACCTGATCCTACCTTAACCTTGCTCCCTCTTTTATCGTAGTTTGCACCTGTCTAGGGCAAATCTGTCTTCTTATTGTATGTTCCCTTTCTAATTATAAATTCCCTGCACCTAAACTCCCAAATATTGTAGAGAAGCCAGTCTAACCACAGAAGTCTAGCGGTACAGTTGTGCGCCCTTTCCGGTGATTTTTTAGTGAAAAACGTCGAAAGTGCAGAAGTGCAGACCGAGAAAGCGAAGAAATGTTTTCAATCCGAAAACAACTGAGACGGATGAAAGCAGTTTTGGTGCCTCCGCAAAAAAATTGAAAATGCAAGAGGAAATCTTGGTGCCGCGATTCGTCCGTAGAATATTGAATTTTGAATTTTTTCACTGTCTTTGCGGCAATTTTTGAATAAAGTAAAGTGCAAAGACTGTAACGGAGATGTGAATATATGACTCAGTGAAGTTGAAAAAAAAATTTTAATCGCGTTTTTCTCGAAACGGTGTTTTCAAAGTCGGTGAGCAAGATTTCTCAGAAACGGCTGAACCGATCGGTCTGAAATTTTTACACAAGCTTCCTAACTATATTTTTTAGTAATTAATCGAAGGATTTCCCGATCCGATGAATGTTTCTTATTTTTCTAGTTTTGGTCGAAAATCGAACCTTTTGTTTTAAGTAGCCGCCATTTTGCAAAACAATTGTTTTTGCTTATTCCTTCGATTAATCACTAGATTATTCATTATATTAATGAACTTTATTTGGTTTTCGCATTTTAGATGATCCAGTCCAGAGATATCGTGCTCACCGCAAGAGGCTTTTTTTTGCGGACCTCTGCAAAATTGGCAATATAAACGTTCCCGATTATTATTTTTGACAATAAAATATATGTGAATATAGTTTAAGGTTGTCATAATACACCTGCCAAGTTCCAAATCAATAAACCAAATAGTTTGCTTTTTGACCTTCTAACAGTGTTTACGCCGCTCTCCCCTCGTTTAAACTGCCCGCGCTTCCCTCGTAGCGAATGCCCACTCGCCCGCACTGGCCAGGCTCTCCCGCTCTCCCGCTCTCCCGCACTGAACGCTGCGTTTCAAAGCGCAGTGGAGAGATTCCGGGAGCGGGAAGGCGGGAGAGCCTGGAATCGCAAGCGTCCAGTGCGGGAGAGCGGGATGGCAGCGCCGACAAAGGTTTTCCCATTAATAAATCAATAAATTAATAAATTGATTCCACTAGTTCCGCGATGGCGACAGTATTTTATATTTTTTCCCCCTTTTTTTTTTTTTTTCTTTTTTGGAACTGGCAGTAATTCTCAGTATTTGTTTAATTTTATTGGAGTTGAACTTGGTGTTTATTAATTTTGTTGGAATTTATTAATTAATTTATTAATTGGATGATTGAAAAACAACTGCCCGAACTTTTGCGGGCTGTGTATTGGTGACGCTGGAATGCGCGGGATTATCGAGCTTTTTGCGGTACTGCAATTCGCGTGTATGTGTAGATGTATGGATGGATAGTGCCCAAAATATGTAAATAAGTAAAACACACTGAGACACAAAAGTTATTTCACGTCAGCTTTAGGAATTCGTTTTATATATATTTATTGGATGGCCGACGGAAATACTTGAGCTTTCGGAATTGGGGTGTAGTTGTGTAGAGAAAATATGTATAAATGTATGTATATATATATGGAATATGTAATATATGTAATATGGATGTAATATATGTAATATGGATGTAATATATGTAATATGGATGTAATATATGTAATCAATATGGCGGAAAATTTTATTGTAAATTTTGCCGGCGGGTATGTGTTGTAAATTTTCGATTTATTGTGGACTGTATTTGGATTTGTAATAATGTAAGCAAATATTGTCACAGCGGATGTACAATAAAAAATTAATATCAAAAAAATATTTGTGGGCCGAAATTGGCGGAACACTTAATTTTTTGTTTCACTTTTTTGTGGAAAATTAATTTGAACTCAATTTTTAAATTGATTTATTTTTTTCACTGTTCACTGAATTTTTTGAAATTAATTTTTTTCACTGTACGCTTGACTTTTTATTTGCACACTTTAATTTGGATTTCTACTTTTTATTTTTCTTCGATTTGATGTTGGATGTATATTTAGTGGATGTACGGCCAAATGCGAATATGAAACTTGTACATCAATATGCACACGAAAAGGAATTAGAAAATAGGCAATATGGCCGCACGTTAAAAGAGAACGAAGAAATAAAAGACGGAATTGGAATTGTAATTTACTAACTGCCGTCGTCGGATTAAATCGGACTTGGATTTTAGACAAATCGTACAGAAAGTCAAACGAATTATGTTCTTCGAATGGCTGACTGTCGATCGGCAGTTAATACAAAAATTAATTAATTGGCACTTATCCGGCTCGAAGGACCAAAAAATGAAGAGTTGGGGCGTCGGGGATGTCGTCGCTTGGGGGCAGCTTCGTCGGTGGTTGCGGCTGTCGCACGTAGCCGGGTCGCAAGCTGGAAAATACGTGGTGAAGAGACACTCGATCGCGGTGCGCAAAGTAATGAAACAAAAAAACTCGGTGAACTTTTCGGGTTATAGCGCGGACCGGCCGGGCGATGTCTTTCATTGTACCACTAGTGAAATACATCGCCCGGCCGGTCCGCGCTATAACCCGAAAAGTTCACCGAGTTTTTTTGTTTCATTACTTTGCGCACCGCGATCGAGTGTCTCTTCACCACGTATTTTCCAGCTTGCGACCCGGCTACGTGCGACAGCCGCAACCACCGACGAAGCTGCCCCCAAGCGACGACATCCCCGACGCCCCAACTCTTCAAACAGTATAGTATATGACCCCTTAATTCGGTTCGTCTATACGTTCAAATCCCTTTTGGCACCTTTAAGATTTTGTGAAATCAGCTCAAAGTTTGTGTAAAAACCGAACTAAATAAATAAAATAATTAAATGTCTGGCTAAAAACCTTTTTGTTTTAAGTAGCCAGTGGTTTTTAGTAATCCGATCTGATAATTGGCCCGGGAAATATTTGTGGTGCCGAGCCCTCTAATTGGTCTTCGCGGATCTACAACTAGTGAAATTCTCATACGGTGGTGCGCATCCCAGGAAAATTTTGCATTTATATTTATTTGTTATTTGTATGACATCCATAATTATTGTTAAGGTTAATCAATTTTATTAAAATTTAAGGAATATAAATTATTATTTCATTTTGTTAGTTTTTCTTGCCTTCAGCTATAGTGATCGCAAGGTAGAATCCAAAGAGCCATTCACAAAAGGAAATAAAACCAATTTTCAAGTATTAATGGTAAAGCAAGGGATGACGAAGCCAGGGAGGGAAGTTTATGATTCCATAACCATCTTGGGTTAAATACCTTCCCAATTTTGCATGTGGTCCTCCCGAATTTTAAGCTTGGTCCATCCTTGTGTGGCGTGTTCAACAATAAATATAAAAAAAAAAATATCATAGCACGCATAATTTTTGAATATAATTATGTTAAAAAAATAACAAATGTAAAAAAATGTAAAATGAGATACCATTGTTATCTTTTTAAAAATGTTTTTTAGAATCAATTGTATTTTAAAGTTTTTCCAAAAAGTTGCAAGTATAAAGTTTGCAATAGAAAATATGTATGTACGTATTGCTATTAGTTGCATACAAACGCAAATCTATTAATGAACTGCAACCTTTAGCATATACTACAGCGGGATTTGGTAATATTTAAATTTTATGGAATTACGGTTTTAATTAAATTAAGATCGGACATCTTTATCATATAGCTCCCAAAGGAAAAATAAAAAATGAAAAAATATTTCTTTGAGATATAGTATTTGCTTACTTTATTACGCTTTTAGTTTTGTCTAAATCGGACAACAATATAATTTAGCTGCTATAGAAACGATGGCAAAAGCAGCGCAAAATCGACATAAATTCATTGTTTTTAGAAATATAGGCATAGAAATCGAAATGTCGTTTTGTAATAACTGCAAGGGTATATAAACTTCGGCTTGGCGAAGTTGGCTTCCTTTCTTGTTTTAAACTCAACCCTGTGTAGTCCACGTAACTAAAGCTCACTCAAGAATGCTAAAACGGAAGATATCAAATCATCAATTTGATCGGAAACTAAAAGATCTCAAATTCTGTTAAAATTTTCGGGACAAAGATAAATATTTCGATTTTTTTCCGCGCACCTTTTTAAGACAATAAGGTCCGAAATTAAGCTTCTGGTAGTCGTAGAGCATTGGCCAAATCATTGTTGGTACATCCTCATCAATAACTCTTCAACCAAAACTTACCGTGAATATTAGATAACCTCTTTGTTGAAGTTCAAATTTCTTCGGAGGAGAGAAAGCTGAGCTGATAGTTTTTATATTGCTGTAACAAGTTTTACAATATTACAAAGTTTCTCCAGTGAAAGCAAGATGTTAAATTTCTTCTAAGTAGTCTCCGTCTAGTCTGGCAACTTAGCGCCAATCCCTACGCAAAGCAAATAGATACAAGCTTTACGATTAGTCCAAAGATTTGTTTTTTTAGTTTCCGATTAACAAACTGGTTCGGCGCTAAAGCAGAAATAATTTAAATCTTCTCTTCCTTCCAGCCTTCAGCTGCCACTACTTACACTCGATCGTGTTTCTCAAAACGCTGATGCTGACTCAAAAGAAGGTGAGGCGCTAGGAAACTAGTTAAAACTAACCAAGATGGCAGACGTTGCTTTAAGTGTGGTGGCAGCAATCATATTGCCAAGGATTGTTGGGAAGTAGGTATAAAATGTTTCAAATGCAATCAGTTTGGTCACAAGGCAAATCAATGCGGTACCAAGGAAGCTCGTAAGGAAGTGAAAAATGAAAACTCAAACATTCAACTTTAAACAGAGCGTTTAAAAACATTAACATTCTGGCAGAGATAATTGTACCCTGATAATCTCAAACCTGATGTTAAGGAGCTAATTGGAATAGGTGGCAAGAAGATATACTCTCTAGGTTTCTTCACAGTTGCGAGGAAGTTAAATGACGCTGACGTTCATATGTGCTTTTATTTAGTGCGAGACAAGGAAGGTGTGATAGGTAGCGATGACCTTAATCAAAATGTGGCTGTAGATGCGTCTTCCATTTCAGACTTGACAGAATCTTTCCATCAGTTAATGGCATCAAATTTCATTGAAGACATTGTTCCAGAATTAGATCAGCTTCACTTATGCAACGACATAAGATCAGAAGTGGTTGGGTTAGTTTAAAATTATAAGCCAATTGTCAAGCAGGTCAGGGATTGGCTTAAGGAAGGAATCATTCGTCAAGGTGTTTCCGAATAGGCCTCACCCATAGTGTTGGTTGCTAAAAAGAATGGCATCAACAGACTCTTTTGCGACTACCGCAAATTGAACCGGAAAAAAATCGCGATAATGGTCCCTATGGCCTTGATCGACGATGTTTTACATAAGCTTCAGAAGGGGAAAGTGTTTACAACGTTGGACTTATCAAACGGATTTTTACATGTCCCCGTGCAGGAAATCTCTCAAAAATACACCGCGTTCGTCACCCAAAGTGGTCAACACGAATTCTGCTTCGTACCATTCGGAATTTCCAATTCCCAATGTGTTCAGGTCTGCGTATAAAGTGGAAAAATTGTCGGGTTTTACAGAACAGGGTCCAATTCCTGGGCTATATAGTCGAAAACGCAACTATCCATTCATCAGCAGAGAAGACTTGTCCAGTTGAAAACTTTCCAGTGCCGCGAGACAAAAAAGGGAGTTCAACGGTATCTTGGCCTAACATCCTATTTTCGAAGGTTTGTGGAAGAACACTTCCTTTAAGATGGGCGAGGAAGAGTTAGCATCGTTTAAACAATTAAAATTATCCTTGTCTAGTTCGCCTGTACTGAAGTTAATCGATCAAAAGAGTGCTACAGAAGTCCATTGTGATGCAAGCATGTGCGGATATGGAACAGTTCTTCTTCAAAAGGATTTAGCTGATCAAGAATAGTATAGGCTCTATAGTATAGGCTCTAAATAAGTGGAGAATCTACTTGCTGGGATCGTCACCGACTGCAATACGTTTGCTATGACCATGCGGAAGAATGATGTCCCAGTGAAAGTGTCTCGTTGGGCCATGTTATTACAAGACTTTGGTACAAAATAGAGCATCGTCCAGGCACAAGGATGAAACATGTCGACGCCTTGAGCCGCGTACATACCTTGTTGCTCCAAGATTCAGTCAGAAATCGAATTCAACAGGCTCAACGTCAGGATGAATGTATAAAAGTCATTTGTAAGGTCCTAGAAACAAGAACGAAATAATCAACACAGCAAGGACACTATGGCGTCAAAAGGACAATTGACTTGGTGCAGCGCGATTATTATATCCCAGATTTATAGAAGGAAGCTCAAACTATCGTGAAGTAATGTGTAGAGTGCATAGATGACGAGACTAAGTATGGGAAAAAAGAGGGCTTTTTAAACGCGATAAACAAGGCAGACGAACCGTTACAGACCTATTGACCACATTGGCCCAATTTAAATGACAAAAAACAGTACAATCCACCTAGGATTTGGCACCCCTATTTAATAACAGTTCAGTTGTTCTGTTCCATAACATTTTTCTTTAGTGTTAAAAAGCGCAAAAAATGCGGGCGTAGGAGTAATGATTGAGCATCAGCCGTGGAAATTCGCGTGTGTCTCAGTAATATTAATGTGTCAACTTAAGTATAAAAACTGTATCAAAGAACTGTATGGAACGAAGAACAAATCGTGTATAATAAGTTAATAAATTCATGCAACCAACGGAAGCCTTTCTCTACATCTATAACATATAGCTCCCATATTAAAATCAAAAAATGAAACAAAAATATCAAAATATTTCTTTGAGATATTGTAATTATTTACTATATCAGAATTCGATTTTAGTTTTGTCGGACATTCGGACAATTCGGACAACAATATAATATAGATGCTATAGAAATGATGGCAAAATGCAGCGCCGAATCGACATAGCTTCATTGCTATACCCGTTACTCGTAGAGTAAAAGGGTATATTGTATTCGTGCAAAAGTATGTAACAGCTAGAAGGAAGCGTTTCCGACCCTATAAAGTATATATATTCTTGATCAGGATCACTAGCCGAGTCGATCTAGCCATGTCCGTCTGTCCGTCTGTCCGTCTGTCTGTCCGTCTGTCTGTCCGTCTGTCTGTCCGTCTGTCTGTCCGTCTGTCTGTCTGTCTGTCCGTGTGAACGCTGAGATCTCGGAAACTATAAAAGCTAGAAGATTGGCATTTTGCATGTTGATTTTAGAAGTTCCTACGCAGCGCAAGTTTGTTTCAAAATGGTGCCACGCCCCCTTTAACGCCCACAATCGCTTTCATACGATTTTAAAAATTTAAATATTTCGGAAAAGTAAAAATGCAGTTTTATTGTGTTTATCAATACCTATCGAAAAGTAGAAGAAATTTTTCAAATCGGACCATTCGTTAAAAAGTTATGCGTGATCAAAGTTTCTTTCTCCATCTCCCTCGCACTCCCTTTACCTGAGTAACGGGTATCTGGTAGTCGGGGCACCCGACTATAGCGTTCTCTCTTGTTTTAAGTAATATAGACATATAAATCGAAATGTAGTCGTTTTGTAGGAACTGCAAGAATTCCTTTTTTGTTATTTATTAATTTATTTAAGGCTAGCAGATTAACTGCAATCATATACTTAAATTCCTCCTCCGTTCGATACAGGTGTATTTTTTATTGATGTGCTTCGATTCACATCATTATGGCGGAGTTGTGTTATTGTTCTAAACCCTTATTGAAATAAACTGATTTTGTAATTAATAAATTTATAAATGGAACTCGGTAAATCCTGCACATAGAAATCAAGTTCATATATTCATTTTATTAAATCTGTAAGGGAATACAAAATTTTAATTCTCTTATTTTAGAGAAAATTTTACTTTAAGTGTACCATTTAACTTTACAAGGTATAAATATAGAAGCAATTTCACTCTTTCCCACAGTACTGTGCATTCGTGCACAATCAGTTTGTGTCAATTTTCGCAACTGCCGGAAAACGAGTTCTTCAGAATGTTTTCTCACTTATCGGCGCTTTGATAAGCGTTAAGATTGTGCCCCACCCACGTTCCTCATTTGAAACTTGTACTTAAAAACTTGTTTACTCTTTGTTTTCCGCTGAATATCTGACGTGGTCCAAGACCCAAAAAAAACTTAAATTAGAAAGCTGAATTGGTTATCTTGGTAGACCGTGTGGAAATTTTTTTAGAATTGCAGTTGTTACGCCGGTTCAGACAAGTGCCAACTCTTCCGCGTTTAGTTAGTTCAACAATCTCTCTGGCTCTTGGCCCCAACAATCACTGGCTGCCATCCATTTGTATGCAAGTAAAAGGTAAAAGGCAGTACCAAAAGCAAGGCCGCCCAGACGAGTCGACTCTATATTTCTGGTTAACAACACCACTCAAAGGTGCTCTTTCAACAGAGTCACTACCATCGAACAAAGAAATCTCTTAAACGGAAAAATACGGCTTAAAATGTTTGCAAGCTCCCAGCATTTAATTGTAGATTTTGGCTTACTGATTTTCCTGAATTTATAGAGACAGCTGTAGCAGTTGCTAAGGATCAAATGTTAGCTGTTGTATTAAGATTTTTTTTTCCGTAAAAAAGTTGTTTTAAAAATAGTGTGTACAATTTCACGGCTTTAGTTTTTTTTAAATTCATAAAAGTTTTTGAAAATCACCGTCGCGACGCAGATTCAGAAGCAATTTTGTCCCAGACTGGTTTTCAGACCTAGCGCATCACTTTTCCTTTTCAATGGGAGTCAAGGTCAGAAAATTACGCTTGTAGCGGCGCCTGGGAGAATTGGTTAAAAATCGGTCGATCAAAACAAGTAACTGGTTTCTTATGTGGACCAGTATCAAGCAAGATCAAAGCGGTTGGTATTGTTAGGAAAAGAAATCATAAATATTTATATACTGTTGTTGGTTGCGACGTCAGCGCATAATTTTCTCATTTTAAACCGGTTCGCGTTTAGCGACATTTGGCGTGCATCAGTTCATTTTTTTTGGGTGTGCGGATTTTTTTCAGTATCTGGTCACTACTAAAACTTGTCACATTTTCCTTTAGTATGCTACACATTTTCTTAATGGTTTCCTAGAAGTTAACACATAACAAACTATTATATGGTTTAAAAAAGATTTTTATAAAGCAACCATACACCGAAAAAAACCTGAAAGTGTAAGTTTGATAAACGTGTGCTTAAATTATTTAAAAACTAAATAGTATAAGGCCTAAAGAAGTAGTTTTATTTCTCTACCTTAGAGTCTTTAATTGCGATATGTTGTGTAATTTTTAAGCCACATACAAATAAATTTGTGGTTAAAATTAAAAAAAAAAACTACAAGCAGAATGCAGAAATTCAGTGTTAATATATAACCAAATAATAAGAAACCTATACTGATTAGTACTAATTTTATTTTACGCATCATAACCCCCATACAAGCTGAGTTTCGTGGCGAGCTATGTTGTCCTTGCTGATATATTGTGCATAAAAAACGTATATACACTAACGTTATAATTGTACTGTTCTAAAAACATAAGCAAATAGTGATAGCAGTCGTAGTCGTAGAAGTATATGCTCCGCTTACAGATGTGTAAATAAGTATATATTTATATGTTTGTACATATACGCTTTCGCAAATTACTTAAGTGATAACAAATTTTACCAGAAAAATAGTACAATTATGTATATCGTTAAGATATAAACGCTCATTTGTGTGTACTTACATATTGGGTCATCACTGAAAAAATATATTGATTTCTATATTTACGTGTACATTTTAACGCGAAAATAATTTCTTTCAGCTTTTTAAATACAATAGTAATTGTTTCTAGCTACTTAAGAATAAAATTAGTTAAATACAATTATAAGAATAAATGTAAATTAAGTTTAATAAAGGAATACACATAAAGACAAATATGAACTCGGTGTACTTTTTATGGGGAGAAATGCGGGCTTATATAATTATATTACCGTACAAAAACCAACTAGTGTAAAATATATGCTAAGCTCCCAGCAAACAACAGAAGTGGTATACAAAATAGTATGAAAATTATACTCATATTTTAATAAGATAGCTTTACATGTATATTAGATGCCGCTAATATAGTATTTTTGTTTTACTAAATAGTATACAAAATAAATTAGTCGTTTCGGTGTACTATATACGTACATATGTGGGCTAGTATATAACAAATAAGCATTAAATAAATTACATTGAAATAAAATAGTAGAATAAAGCCATATTAACAGTTATTGTTATTAATTTATTTTGTTGTACTTAATAAGATATTTATATGTAAAACAACCGTATATGTCTGTGGGCCAGGTTATTGCAAATAAGCAATTATTAAAGATTTCTAACACTTTATAAAATTACATTGGAGTCTTAGGAATTATTTAATTATTTTTTGGAATACTAAGAAACTTAAATAAGTTTTTTCTTATTATGTTATCCGACACCATTACTAAAGTTAAATTTTAGTTAAGAAATTTCAATTATAAATATTTAGTTTTTTATCACTTAGGATGACAATTAAAAATTTTACGATCACAAAATCTAATACAAACCAATTTTTCAACACCCTAAGGAAAGTACGTTGATATTACTTTTTAATTATTATCAAAAAAAAAGTTCATAAAAAAGTTATACTATTATAGTCATAAGATTTTAGTACAATTCTACTTTTTTTTATTTCTACCTTTTTATTTATCAAAATATTTAAAATTTTTTGGAAGAGCCGAAAGGCACTTAAGCTACGCATGTTGTTTTGATGCGCCTTATGAATACAGTATTATCTGGGGGATATTTATTTTGAAATTGTCATCTGAGTTAAGGCACTCGACTTAAGCGTTTCTCCTTGTTTTTTTGCAAAACATTTTTTTGTTTTGAATGCCTTATGTCAAAACATAACATAAGCATTGAGAGATCGGCCTCAGTCTAACATTAATAACTTACTTATGTATAAGTTGTTGTTATATATTATTCTATAATTGTTAACAAGAATCCTAATTATTAACAAAAAACATTAAGATTTTTTGGTTCTGTTACCACTTATGTGTACCATCACAGACTGCATCACTCCCTCCTTCATGAATTGTCCTTAGGTTTAGGTCATGTTCCATCTAACGTAAGCCCAGTAACTAGTTCCTTCCAGAATCAGGCTGCGTCGGTACAGCCAGGGTTAACCCAGGAATCTCTTCTACCGAGAGATTTCTTATCCCAACAGCGGTAGTTAAAATCAAAGATGGAAGTGCAAATTTCAGCTAGTTGGAGCGTTATTAAACTCCGACTCGGAGTTAAAATTGATCGCCAAGAAGACTGCCAAGCGTTAAGCTATTAAGCTATTAGTGGTATTTCGGACACTCTAAGCCAGATAAATCATAATGTACATACTACTCTCAAATAACGAGTTTCAGATTTCAAATAAACTTTGAACTTTGCTGTGATCACATCCATTTGGGCAAACCTAGTGGAAATATTGTCATTACTAAATAGAACATGCCAGAGGGACTCGTTCTAGCCAACCCAACATTCTTCTAGTCCAGCAAAATTTAAATTTTGATTAAATTGTAGGTCCTTCAAATGCATATTGGCAGCTCACCAGCTATGTAATGGATAGAAGCGAAAGAATTGTAACTGTATTCAAGTCCAACCATCTTTTTATGAAATCGTTTCCCTTTTCTTTGAAAGCGAGGAGTACGATCGCATCGAGAAACGCTTAGCAAGGAAGAAAAGCGCTATGAACTGCAATTCGGAAATGAAGAAGTTATAAGTGCCGATAATCGCATATCAGTTCGCCTTCCATTCATGGAAGCAGACATTAAAGGTACTATATGATCAATTTTTGTGCACTTATGCGGGCATCGACAACGGTGAAACGCATTTCTTTCGACCACAAAGTCTAAACACCGAACTCTAATCCGGACTTTATTTTCATTTCGACTCAATCGTTACTCACTTTCAGGCGACATCTTAAGATACTCGGACTTGGCAACTATCGGACGATTTATTTCATTTCAATTAAAATTTGAATTCTTCTACTTGATTGACCGTTCTATCTGAAGTATCACGACTATTCGACTCATTTGGACTAATTGCGCCTGTCGTTATGAATTGGAAAACATTCATTCAGATTCCAGTAATAAGAAATCTTTTGTATTATCGTCTACGATAACTTATTGTTTATTCATCACAGAAACACCAAAACTATCACCATGGATATGCAGTCGCTTGCAAAAGTGGCTGCAGTCTTTACATTCGCAGCAAAATTTATGGCGTCGTAAAATTAAGCTTGCTTGATGCAGTTCTTATCGAAAATTCCATCACAGGCTCAAGCATTAGATTTCAAGACTTACATTTGGACCAACATCAAAACCGTTCTACAGTGATTGAAAAAACACTAATTTTAGCTGCCAACGTTTGAGACATACAGGATCTACAGTCATACACAGAAGACATCGAATGGGGTTTCGTATCCACAAGCACGAGTCCTGCGTACATCGTATACAGAGGTTCTTCTTCTATACAGAATATAGAACATATGGGTAACTTTCTGAAAAGGTCGGAAAGCGACACTCTCTGCTTAGCCCCTTCAGGTGCCGATCTAGGTTCAGCCCAAATCAATGTAGTTAACCCATACCCATGGAAAACAGAATTTTAAAATTCGCTTAATTATTTTTATACCCTTGCAGAGGGTATTATAATTTTGGTCAAAAGTATGCAACGCAGTGAAGGAGAAATCTCCGACCCTATATTGGCCAAGCAATCTGACCTATGAAATTTTATAAGGATCGGTCAAATATATCCTATAGCCGCCATATAACTGAACAATTGGAAATGCCATAACTTTGGTGTTTTTAAAGTTAGGAAGTTGGGATGTTTTATAAGTATTAAGAATGCATCATATGAATAATTTTGGAGAATATAATTTACAGAATATTCTGCAAGGGTATATCAACTTCGGCTCCGCCCGAATTTAACTTTCCTTTCTTGTTATTTTATCAAACTATAACTAGTATAAAATTCTAAAATTAATCTTGCCTAGGTACAACTTTTAAATTAAATGATACTGGTAGAAGTCTTTGAAAAATGACTTCTGTGTTGAAACTGCCGTGGTAACACTGATTTTCAAGAAATTGTCTACGTAAAAATTCTAAATAAAAATCAAAATCTCGTCGCTGTACATTTTAAATTGTCTTGGTCAGCATCTCAAATTCGATTTTATTTACTTAATTTAATTTGCAATGTGTTTTGGTTAATTCAGTTTGATTTACTTTTTAGACACCCTTTCACGTTTTTCGTTGGAGTGGAACAACCTATGTTAGACCTTTACGATATCGACTTACTGGCCGGTGTCAAACTGGGTCAACTTGATTAAAATTTCCCTGAAAGACATTTATTACGAAGAGAATAAGAGAATCCTGTCTCTGATAAAAAGCAATTTAACCGAAATTTCTGGTCCGAGTTCAGGGTGATCTGATAACTGTTTTTGCTCTGTGTTTATGCCAAGTTAATCATTTAGTCCAGTTATTCTTAGAATAAACACTTCTTATACCCTTGCAGAGGGTATTATAATTTCTGTCAAAAGTTTGCAACGCAGTGAAAGAGACATTTCTGACCCTATAGAGTATATATATGAAAGAAACATTTCCGACCCTATAAAGTATATATATTCTTGATCAGCATCACCGGTAGAGTCGTTCTAGCCATGTACGTCTGTCCGTCCGTCTGTCCGTCCGTCCGTTTCTACGCAAACTAGTCCCTCAGTTTTAAAGCTTCTGCTTGAAACTTTCCCAGATGTTGTGTTTCTTTTACAGGTAGTATATAAGTCGGAACGAACCGGATCGGGCGACAATATCATATAGCTCCCATTGAAACAATCGGAAAAAAAAATTCAAAAAAATTATAGCTTGGTTGTTTTTAATTTTTTTTATTATATTAAGGAATTACGGCTTTAATTAATTAGAAAAGATGGTAAAATGCAGCACAAAATCGACATATGTATGTAGCTTCATTGTTTTCAGTAATATAGGAATATAAATCGAAGTGTCGTCGTTTTGTAATAACTGCAAGGGTATATAAACTTCGGCTCGCCGAAGTTTGCTTCCTTTCTTGTTGGACAATCAATCCGACCTAAGTTGAGATTTTTTATGTGTTTTATATTTGGCCAATCAATTCGACCTACCAAATTTCAAATGGATCGGCCGACTATATTCTATAGCCGCCTTATAACTGATTAAAAATGAAATGCCATAACTTTGGTGTTTGTAAAGTTAGGAAGTTGGGATTTTCTAAAGGTTTTATTTTTGGCCAAGCACTCCGACCTACCAAATTTTATCGGCCGACTATATCCTATAGCTGCCATATAATTTAGCGATCGCAAATACCACAGCTTTGGTGTTTTTAAAGTTAGTTAGTTATATTTGGCCAACCCGATCCGACTTACCAAATTTCATAAGGATCAGCTGACTATATCCTATAGCTGGCATATAACTGATTGATCGGATATGCCAAAGCTTTTCTGTTTCTTAAGTTAGAGAGATGGGACTGGCTTTATCGTCTAGCTCCTATATACCTGAACGATCAGAAACGCGATAACGTTGGTGTATTCTTCAGACTTAACTTTAAACATAATTTAGAATTGTTATTGAGCACTGGTACATATAAGAAAATTTGCAGGTAGTATTTGAGTCGAAACGAGCCGGATCGGGCGACTATATTATATAGCTCCCATGGGAGCCATCGGAAAAAAAATTCAAAGAAATTAAAAAAAAACAAGAGAGAACGCTATAGTCGAGTGCCTCGACTATTAGATACCCGTTACTCAGCTAAACAACTTAATATAAATATGCCTTCTTGTATGTTTTTCCCAGCTCGAATTAGCACCTTGGCCAGCTGTTCCAAAGTCATCCGTTAGATGGCGCTATTGTACCACGGGCCATGAAGGGCGGAAATGTAGGCGCTAGCCAGGCTTAAGCGTTTAATGGGTTTTCGGGCGCTAGAGTGGGCGTGGCAAACTTTTATTAGGCCAATCGATAGGTATTGATGAAACAAATACATATCAATTAAAAATTTCATAATAGCATCAAAACTGTGGCCACAGCTTGTGGCTTGTGGGCGTCAGAGGGGGCGTGGCACCATTTTGAAACAAACTTGCGCTGCGTAGGAACTCCTAAAATCTACATGCAAACTGCCAATCTTCTAGCGTTTATAGTTTCCGAGATCTCAGCGTTCATACGGATAGACAGACAGACGGACATGGCTAGATCGACTCGGCTAGTGATCTTGAACAAGAATATATATACTTTATAGGGTCGGAAACGCTTCCTTCTTTCTACCTGTTACATACTTTTGCACGAATACAATATACCCTTTTACTCTACGAGTAACGGGTATAATTATAACTTTGTTGTTATACCCTTGCAGAGGAGACATTTCCGACCCTATAAAGTATATATATTATTGATCAGCATCAGCAGGAGAGTCGATCTAGCCATGTCCGTCTGTCCGTCCGTCTGTCCCTCAGTTTTCAAGCTATCTGCTTGAAACTTTCCCAAAAGTTGTCTTTCTATTGCAGGTAGTATATAAGTCGGAACGAGCCGGATCGGGCGACTATATCATATAGCTGCCATATAACTGAACGATCGGAAATACCATACTTTGGTGTTTTTAAAGTTAGGCAGTTGGGACTTTTTATGAGTATTAAGAATGCATCATATGAATAGTGTTGGAGAATATAATTTATAGAATATTCTGCAAGGGTATATCAACTTCGGCTCCGCCCGAAGTTAGCTTTCCTCTCTTGTTTTTAATTTATGATATGTTCTTTAGGATTTGGTAATATTTAAATATTATGGAATTACGGTTTTAATTAAATTAAGATCGGACATCTTTATCATATAGCTCCCATAGGAAAATTAAAAAATGAAAAAAATATTCCTTTGAGATATAGTAATTATTTACTTTATTACGCTAATAGTTTTGTCTAAATCTGACAACAATATCATTTAGCTGCCATAGAAACGATGGCAAAACCAGAGCAAAATCGACATTGCTTCCTTGTTTTTAGTAATATAGGCATAAAAATCGAAATGTGAACGATTTGTAATAACTGCAAGGGTATATAAACTTCGGCTTGCCGAAGTTTGCTTTATTTCCTGTTTTTACATTTTTTAATTGTTCCTTGAAGCTTGGTAATATTTAAATACTATTGAATTACGGTTTTAAATAAATTAAATTCGGACATCTATTTAAAAAAGAAAAAAAAAAGAAATATTTTTTTTTTTTGCTGTTTTTCTATTTATCAAAATATTCCTTTGAGATTAAGTTATAACTTATTATATCAGAATTACGCTTTTAGTTTTGTCAAAATCGGACAACAGCGTAAAATCGATATAGCTTCATTGTTATTAGTAAAATGTAGTCGATTTGTAATAACTGAAAAGGTATATAAACTTCGGCTTGCTTCCTTTCTTGTGTTAATTTTTTTTTCGATTGTTTCGACTCATATACTAACTGCAATAGAATGACAAGTTTTGGAAAAGTTTCAAGCAGATAGCTTTAAAACTGAGGGACTAGTTTTGCGTAGAAACGGACGGGCGGACGGACAGACGGACGGACTGAGGAACAGACGGACATGGCTAGATCGACTCTCTTGGAGTTGCTGATCCAAAATATATATACTTTAGGGTCGGAAATGTCTCCTTCAAACTTTTGACTAAAATTATGTTTGGAAAAAAATTGATCAAAAGTCAATCCATGAGATGGCATTAGAGAGTGCGCAAAAAACGCAAACTTCATTCTTCGCGAGGCTCTGTCCAAATTGGACGGAGCAAACTCCTATAACACCAACTTGAAACGGCCCATGAATTGCTTGGCCGGGGGGAACGACATCTTTGTGAATAATGACCCTCGATCTTTGACTTTTCCAAACGTGATTTTTTTTGATTTGATATTCGTCGTTTTTAACGTCTTTCCGACCTTTTAAACGTGTATATCAGTCGTAAATAGTGGTACGACATGGACAGTGAGGTAAACGCTTTAACAAGTTTAGAACAAAACTTAATATTAGCTCAATATTCAACACTCATTTTTGCACCGAATATAAAAACATATTGTTAAATCAGACGGTATAACTCCATATCCACTGCTCCAAATGTATTGAAACTTGGAGCAAATGTCAACGAATAATGTATTGGCCAAACGTTTCGTTGCATTGCTGAAGTGAATTCGAGCTTAGTCTTGTCGATATACGAAGGACAGTTCTGTATTTTATCAACCAAATGTATTTGGCTTCTTTGTAGTCGGTACTTTTCATTTTTGATGATGTGACCTTTAAATCAAGAGCGTCTTTCAGGCAAACCCCCCATACTTTTACTAAGCTCGCACCAAAGTTGGGCTTAGAAAAACGAAAAGGATATTTCGGAAACATGTCCAAAAGTATTCGCAGCTATCAGTACCATCAAGATTCCCTTTTTACTCATTTGAAAATATAATCATTAAACTCAAAATAATTTTAAAAATGAATTTAAAAAGCAGGTTTTTGACCTACCGTATTCCAGTCAGTTCTGTTTATTTTTGATGATGTGAACTTTAAATCAAGAGTGGTTTTTAAGGTAAAAGCGCTCCCATTGTTCCTGAGTCTCGACCAACATTGGGCCAAGAAAATAAATCTTTTCGCAAATCTCTTTAGTAGTATTTAAAGCAATCCGGTCCATCAAGATTGTATTTTTCCTCATCTGAAAAAATTATCTTTAAATTAAATGTATTTAAAAGAATTTTAAGTAGTTTACCTACCGTACTCCAGTATTAAGTTAAATCGCTAATTTTCTACGAATTTTTATTGGCGATACGCATAGTTTCGGTTTAATTTTGTTTTTCCCATCAGATAATATTTCATTTAAACAATATTTGTGAAAATTTCCATCCAAAAATATTGAAAAGTGCGTGAGATATAGGCAACCTCCGGTGGCACCTTGGAAAAAGAATGATTTGCGGTGTACATCGTAACTGGTCACGGAATCATCTTCATTTAAATAAAATTTCATTGTTTAAATGACAAATTTTCCCAGATAACACTGTCCAGTTCTTATTATACCCTTGCAGAGGGTATTATAATTTTGGTCAAAAGTGTGCAACGCAGTGAAGGAGACATCTCCGACCCTATAAAGTATATATATTCTTGATCAGGATCACCTCCTGAGTTGATATAGCCTTGTCCGTCTGTCCGTCTGTCTGTCCGTCTGTCTGCTTCTACGCAAACTAGTCTCTCAGTTTTAAAGCTATCGAATTGAAACTTTGCACACACCCTTCTTTTCTTTGCACGCAGTATATATGTCGGAATGATGTATTCTTAATACTCATAAAAAGTCCCAACTTCCTAACTTTAAAAACACCAAAGTTATGGCATTTCCAATCGTTCAGTTATATGGCAGCTATAGGATATAGTCGGCCGATCCTTATGAAATTTGGTAGGTCGGATTAATTGGCCAAAAATAAAACTCATAGAAAATCCCAACTTCCTAACTTTAAAAACACCAACGTTATGGCTTTTCCGATCGTTCAGTTATATGGCAGCTATATGATATAGTCGCCCGATCCGGCTCGTTCCGACTTATATACTACCTGCAATAGAAAGACAACATTTGGGAAAGTTTCAAGCAGATAGCTTTAAAACTGAGGGACTAGTTTGCGTAGAAACGGACGGACGGACGGACAGACGGACAGACGGACGGACAGACGGACATGGCTAGATCGACTCTCCTGGTGATGCTGATCAAGAATATATATTCTTTATTGGGTTGGAAATGTCTCCTTCACTGCGTTGCAAACTTTTGACTGAAATTATAATACCCTCTGCAAGGGTATAATAATGTTCAAATTTTGTGTTAGGACGGTCATATGATATTCAACGCACCTTATATAATTTATAGGATCAGAAATGTGTCCTTCACTACGTTAAAAACTTGGAACCAAAAATTCCGGCATTACAAATTTTAGATGGCACACCTTTTTTTTACTTTTTGAATTAGTAACTTTTTAATTAGTACCATTAGGACTTAACTCCGTACAGAATGAATATTTATCCATTGGTTAATTACACGAAAAAAACATAAATGCAAGGAATGTGTAATAATATTTTGTTTTTACAAAAGCTTTCCTCAGGTATAGGAAAAGCAATGCGAATTTCTTCTATTTTTAACGCCTACTAGGATAAAAACTTTAAAAAATCTTTCGGCTTAAAATAAATGATAAAAATACATTTTACTTTTAAACATAAACACACTTTAAACACACTTTCATTAAGTATGGTTTTTAGTTACAAATTTTTAATTAATATACATACATATTAAATAGTAAATATATAATATAATTAAATATAAAAATAAAATTTGTCATTTTATATTGTTTGCACGATGCAAAAAATAAGTTTACAAAAAATTTGTTACAACGTCACAACATTTTTCAATTATACAGTTAAAATACTCTAACCAATTGATAGATGTATTTACCGAAAGGAACTGCGACAAACAGTAAGTGTTAGGCATTACACTCATAGCGATTTTAATATTGTTACGTAAAATTTGCTACAGCAAGACACGATGATAAGTATAAGTAACAATTGTTGTGGTTTAAGTTTAAAAATTACCAAATAAATACACGGGGCCATAACTTTACAATAAATACTGTAAAAACGCGTTGATGCAACAAACTACATTTTTTCTGTGCTTTTCTATTGGAAATGGTTCCTTCAACCTGTACAATACTATTCAACGAATACAATTTACACTTTTATTCTACGACGATAAAAACGACCTACAAGCATGAATACTTATAAAAAAAAATTTTGTATGGATCTTCCGAAAGAATACAAAGAAAGGAAAGCTAACTTCGAGCGGAGCCGAAGTTGATATACCCTTGCAGAATATTATGTACATTATATTCTCCAAAATTATTCATATGATGCATTCTTAACACTCATAAAAAATCCCAACTTACTGACTTAACAAACACCAAAGTTATGGCATTTCCAATCAATCAGTCATATGGCGGCTATAGGATATAGTTGGCCGATCCTTATGAAATTTGCGTAGAAACAGACAGACGGAAATGCTTATATATACTCAGGAGGTGCTCCTGATCAAGAATATATATACTTTATAGGGTCGGAGATGACTCCTTCACTGCGTTGCACACTTTTGACCAAAATTATAATACCATCTGCAAGGGTATAAAAATAAACTATAAGGTTAGCGCATCCTACTTCACTGATTCCAAAGATTCCCACCCAATTCTGCTGAAACAAACGATTTTTGAAAAATAAAAGAACCAAATATTACCTTTCGATCAATATGTTATTCGCATGTATTTCGGCACGCTTTCAGTGCAGATCCTTACAACATGGACTTACCTTTGCAGTCATATCGAAGAAGAAACCGGTACTATCGAGTTGTATGCGCGATTTTCCGATTCGGAGACGGCTGAATAAGTGACTAAGCTTATTCAAGTCGAGGGGCAACAGTTGGTTGTTAGCAAACTCAAAAGTGGTAAAATTGTAACTTTAAGAGTGTAGCTCGCCCACGAAGAGCAACCGCGCCGTCGAGTTATCGCCGTAAGAGTTGGTAACCGACTTTGCACGCTCTCGCTGGGTGTGCGTGTGTTGAATGGGAGTTGGCAAGACTCTTTGACATTAACGATCGCTGTGGATCGGGCTATCGGCGGTGCTGGTGGCGCAGCAGCGGTCTATAAAACAGCCGTATTTAGTGCGCGCTGCTCTTTGAAGTGGCTTCAGTGTTATTTTAACAGCGAAGTTGGCCAGTGCGAGTGCTGCTCGATCCGAACCAAGTCCATCCACAACCAGTTAGACAGCAAAGACCGGGCACTGCAACCCACTGCACTGCGATAAGTAGCGAATCAAGTGAGTCTGAGTCAAGTGAAGAAAGTCGTCATATGCTAAAAACGCAGGACTAACAGCTGTGCGGTTAACAATGTTGGCCATTCACAAAGAGATTCCATACTAAGTCCGCTGTCAAAAAGATGGAACGCGACGTTGTGCGCATTTTAATTCGAATCAGTGGTTTCGTTGATATCGATGCCAGCGCGGCAATCTTAAATTAAATTTTTGAATAATAACATAATCGGCAATAGCAATGCAGAGCAAACCGGCTCAAAACTCGAATTAGCGGTCAAAATTCGATGGTTCGTCTTACATAATATACCTGTTTGGGTACCCAAATTTTTTGAGCTTTTGTTAGCCAACCCAGACTGCTGTTGGAAAATCGAATGGTGCAATAGGCTGCAAAAAATTATTTTTAGTATTCACATTTATTTGACCCAGTGGATCAAGACCCAATTACTCCGATAAATTATATTGGCTCTGCCCCGAGGAAGTACACACACAACTGCCAAGCAAGCTGTGTAACCAAATGAAATTTGCGGCTTACGCCAACAGCATATCTAGTATGGTTTTCCAACGACAATTTGTTTACTTTTCTATCTTCGGTGAAAGGGTGGAAGTTTTCGAGAGCAGTCTCTATCTGGGTGATCCATTCTCCAGATGAACAAATACAAGAAAAATGTTTTATTTATAGTTTTTTGACGCAATGACGCATGGTCACAAGCTGATAACTGGCTAATTGTCACAAAATTGATATTGATATTCTCACCTTATGATAACCTTATAAATTGATTTTCAGAATCACCACCATTTTTTTTAAATTCAATATTTATTAGTTCAATACAATATAAATATATTTACCCCAACAAATGTTA
Organism: Drosophila rhopaloa; assembly: GCF_018152115.1. Lineage (NCBI taxonomy): Eukaryota > Metazoa > Arthropoda > Insecta > Diptera > Drosophilidae > Drosophila > Drosophila rhopaloa. The sequence continues at coordinate 11,633,502 of NW_025335034.1, read as the reverse complement.
TTTTATGCTACATGCACTACCTTTAGTCTCTAGATAAGGTTGTAAATCATGACTTTGCATTTTTTTCAAATGGTAATATTAATTTATAATAACATTTATTAAGAAAGCTAAAATTGAGTTGTTAATTGCCTGCCACTTAAGTGCCACTACGCAGTACAAGATTCCAGTCATAGTATAGTTTATTAATGAAAAGTGCTTTCTTTGTCAATTAGTTTCCTACAGTTGGTAGAACTTCCCCTAAATTTTGCCCAGCTCACTATAAAAGTACAAGAGAGGAAGCAGTTTATTTGCCCACTTGCTCTGATAAGGTGATAAGGCCGTTAACGGTTTTTGTGATGGCTCTCAACTACTGTCCGAATGAGTCACTGACGCTAGATTAGTTTGTCTTAAAAATTGTAGGGGTCTAATAGCAGGTAGCAGAAAATCGTTTATTTGGATTGCAGTTAAGCATAGGTCATAATTATTCTAGGTGGGCATAGTCTTTTTATTACGCCGAACGCGTGAAAGCCAATTAAAATGCCAAACACACAACAACGAAATGGTTAATGGACGAGGGAGAAGGATAAAGGGAGTTATAAGTGGGAAAGTGGAATTATATTTCAGTTGTGCGGTAAGAACGTCAAGAGAAAGGGCAGATCAAAGGCGCCTACGTGACGCATTTAAATTCCTAGTTTGTTCTTTACCACGAGAAAGCACAGCCTACGGCTGTTAAAGCAATTGTACTCTCTTAATTGCTGGATTTTCTATATATATTGTGCTATATATGTAGCTTAACTTTTATATATCGTATCACTTTCAATTTCTCAAATGTGCTTTACTCGAATTACTTAAATTTTTTTATTTTTATATCCTTTAATAAAATCGGGACCAAAAATCATTATTTCTATAAAACTACTTTATAATTAAGTGTCTAAAATTAACTCTGATAGATACAAGCCTTAACTGCTTAAATACCTGGACCACTACCATATAAATTGATTGGGTGCACTGCAAATAATTGCATACTGTCTTGTATGTGTTTTAAGTCATTGAAGGACTTAATTTAAGTTCTTTTAAAAATTAGTCTACAACAATATTTTAGTTTAAGGTAACTGACAATGGCCCTCTTTTACTTTAATTCCAACTTACTTCTACCTTTAAATATAGGTCAAAAAATTTAAAAAAACTAAAGTCTTCAATTAAATCCTCTGTTAGCAATAGTATGAAAAAAGTTAAGGCTTAAGAAATCTATACTCAAGAATAGGAGAATTATTTACATTTTTCTTATTAATACCTGTAAAGTTTTAATAACCTTTTATCTTATTAAAGAATTCAGAATATTTAACTTTTAATTCTTGGCATATAAAAAACCCTTATTCATCAGTGAATAAAACGTCTTTTAAAACGTAAGAACAAAGATGGTTTTCTATGAATATAATAAAATAATCGCGCTTTTAACGAAACCTTTTTTGTATTAAATAATTAGGTGATAGGAAAACTTAATTTACATTAATCTTTTAATATTTTTGCGGACATTAATCAAGTATCGAATATTTGTTTGTTAATAAAATATTCTTTAGAATTCCTTGGAAATGAATGTCTGCAGAGCAATTGTAAGAATATGTGAATTCTTGAAAATTCCTTAGAAAGGAATGTCTAAAAAGCAATGGTAAATCCTCGAATAATTTAAAATTCTATTTAATATGAAGTTTTCATAAACGCCAGAAACTGCCATCTCACATTTCTTGCAATCTTTCATATATTCAGCTTATGTTCTTAATTTGAAGGCATATCTATAAAAAAATATTCCATACGGTGACATACATATGGATTTCTAAATCTGCAAAAATAGATGCTAGTAAACGATTTTAAAAATGGTCTCCTATTATAAAAATAATAAATATAGATAAAATATATACGTATAATTACATTCTTTTGATATGATAAAAATAATAAATATAACTAAACAAAATTCGTATAATTACATTTCCTATGATAATCATTTAAAACTTAAAGTAACTTTAAAAACCCGCAAAAGTTTTCGAATTTTTTCACTTGTTTTTTTTTCAAATTTTATTTTGTTGTTTTTCTATTTATCAAAATATTGAGATATAGTAATTATTTACTTTATCAGAATTACACTTTTAGTTTTATCAAAATCGGTCAACAATTTCTTAAAGCTGTCATAGAAACGATGGTAAAATGAAGCTCAAAATTGACATAGCTTCATGGTTTTTAGTAATATAGCCATATAAATCAAAATTTAGTCTTTTTGTAATAACTGGGTACATAAGGGGATATAGCCGAAGTTTGCTTCCTTTCTTGTTATTATATACGTATATTGGAGCTGTTGGCAGGGCAAGTGGCATTGTGTCAATTTCAGACGGGTTATTCGCTTCAAAATCATAAAATAACCAAAAAAAAAAACAAGGTAATTTAACTGTATTGATTCAGTTTTATAAATTTACCGTTTTTATATATTGCCATTAAAAACATTTTTAATTTTTTAAGCAACAAATCATTTTTTAGGTGAAACCTTCTTTATCGTTGTTCAAATTGAGTTATTATGTGTACTTAAGTCCAAATCTAGCCACGTTTCTAAATTCTTAAAATTTGTAATAAGTAGATTTTCAGAACTATATTTTCTAAAATATTTTCGGAAGACTTTTTTAAATTTGCAATCTTCTTACGATTATTTATACCCGATAAAATATTTTTAAATTTATTTTTACACAAAACGTTTTGATTTCAAGCAATAATTGCTGAAAATTGAAATGAATTGAAAGTGAACAAAATTTTTTATTTGCAGATCTTGTTAATAGTTCTTAAATTTACACATATGGTACCTAAAATCTTAAACATTGTCTGTTTTAAAACAGGACTCGACTGCACTACAATTATCTTTAGATTTATAATATATATTAATGAAGTATATAAAAAGTTCAATACATTCGAACCCATAAAAGTTATCAAAAAGGTAACAATAATCCTACTTTGTTGAGCTTCTTTTATTACCATTAGAATCTTAGGATCTTCAGAATCGATATTTCTAAGTGTGGCTTAAATTTCCGAATTTCGATACAAAAAGGATTTCCCTAACCCGGAAGTCTTTGAGGAAAATCAAGTTTCATCTGCAAGAAATATCATATTCAATCAAATTATCTAAATTTAATCGTTTTATTATATTACTAGCAAGCCAGTCCAAACCACTGCATTAAAACTGTGTTTGAAAAAACGAAATAGGTGAAAGATTATAAGATAATGTTACCTGATTTCAAGCTGCATTTCAGAGCCTATTATATTTTTGAGATGGAAGATAAAGATAGGGATAATTAGATAATTTAACATTTGTTTAACTAGTTTAAATTTTAACCTTTTATTATTTAAAAATGCAAAGATATTTTATTGAACCATTAATAAAATAAATAAACGATTATTTAGGTATATGGACTATTTTAAGGTTTCTTAAATGAGATTATCTTAATTGCGCCATTTTATTTTTAAGTCCAGGCCTAAAATATAACCAATAATTCAATAGCTACAGTTCCACGTTAGCCTTAAAACTCAATTTTCTACTGAGTGAAAGAGCTGTTAAGGCTAAGTTATTCAGCACAAAAATTGACAGAAATGCTTTCGAAGATATAAACATTTTTGTGCACAAGAATAGCTCAAAATGAAAAAAATGGGTTTTCTTGTTTTAATTCGAAGTTGCGGAACTTGAGTTTTAAGCCATCTACAGTTTCTAATAACTGCAGGACATTTTCTAAGATCCCAAACAGTTTGCATAAACTAAATTCTTTTAAAGAATCGGCAGGCATCATTGTATGACCGGGTAAAAGTTACGCAATTTTAATTGTTTTACTAAAAGTAGATCTCGAAAAAAATATATACAATCGTTGCCATTATTGCTTTGTCAACACTTAAATTTTCAATGGGTCTGTATTTATACCCGTTACTCGTAGAGTAAAAGGGTATATTGTATTCGTGCAAAAGTATGTAACAGCTAGAAGGAAGCGTTTCCGACCCTATAAAGTATATATATTCTTGATCAGGGTCACTATCCGAGTCGATATAGCCATGTCCGTCTGTCCGTCTGTCCGTCTGTCTGTCCGTATGAACGCTGAGATCTCGGAAACTATAAAAGCTAGAAGATTGGCATTTTGCATGTATATTTTAGGAGTTCCTACGCAGCGCAAGTTTGTTTCAAAATGGTGCCACGCCCCCTCTGACGCCCACAATCGCTCATATACGATTTTAAAAATTTAAATATTTCGGAAAAGTAAAAATGCAGTTTTATTGTGTTTATCAATACCTATCGAAATGTAGAAGAAATTTTTCAAATCGGACCATTCGTTAAAAAGTTATGCATGATCAAAGTTTCTATCTCCATCTCCCTCGCACTCCCTTTACCTGAGTAACGGGTATCTGATAGTCGGGGCACCCGACTATAGCGTTCTCTCTTGTTTTTGTATATTTTACCTGGTACATAGGCTATTTCTTTAGAAATATACAATTACTTCATTCTGTCGCTGTTTGGGAATTCAATTTAATACAAGAAAATTATATTCCTAATAAAAAACGAAATTTTGTAGCTTACGTTACGTTACCAGCTTAACTTTAACAAGAAAGGAAAGCTAACTTCGGGCGGAGCCGAAGTTGATATACCCTTGCAGAATACTCTGAAAATTATATTCTCCAAAATTATTCATATGATGCATTCTTAATACTCATCAAAAATCCCAACTTCCTAACTTTAAAAACACCAAAGTTATGGCATTTCCAATCGTTCAGTTATATGGCAGCTATAGGATATAGTAGGCCGATCCTTATGAAATTTAATAGGTAGGATTGATTGGCTAAAAATAAAACCCATAGAAAATCCCAACTTCCTAACTTAACAAACACCAAAGTTATGGCATTTCCGATCGTTCAGTTATATGGCAGCTATAAGATATAGTCGGCCGATTCTCATGAAATTCGGTAGGTCAGATTGATTGGCCAAAAATAAAACCTATAGAAAATCTCAACTTCCTAACTTTACAAACACCAAAGTTATGGCATTTCCGATCGTTCAGTTATATGACAGCTATAGGATATAGTCGTCCGATCCCGGCCGTTCCGACTTATATACTGCGTGCAAAGGAAAGAAGGGTGTGTGCAAAGTTTCAGTTCGATATCTTTAAAACTGAGAGACTAGTTCGCGTAGAAACAGACAGACGGACAGACAGACGGACAGACAGACGGACAGACGGACAGACGGACATGGCTATATCAACTCAGGAGGTGATCCTGATCAAGAATATATATACTTTATAGGGTCGGAGATGTCTCCTTCACTGCGTTGCACACTTTTGACCAAAATTATAATACCCTCTGCAAGGGTATAAAAACGACGTTATTTTATTTATTGAAAGTTGTTAGACAACATTGTAAGTTATTCGTTATTTTAGAGAATAAAATATGAGAAACTCTTTGCACAATTAGATTTGGTTGTATCCATATGGTTAATTCGGCCAAAAAGAGGGCTATTTTCATGAATTCTGTAAGCGATACGGTTAATGTCAGATCAATTATTTTATAACCATATTAAAGTACAACATTTAAACTACGTTTTCACTACGTTTTGCGGTGAACAGCAGAACTCGTTACTGGATCATCAGAAACAAGAAAGGAAAGCTAACTTCGGGCGGAGCCGAAGTTGATATACCCTTGCAGAATATTTTATAAATTATATTGTCCAAAATTATTCATATGATGTATTCTTAATACTCATAAAATGTCCCAACTTCCTAACTTTAAAAACACCAAAGTTATGTCATTTCCAATCGTTCAGTTATATGGCAGCTATAAGATATAGTCGGCCGATCCTTATGAAATTTGGTAGGTCGGATTGATTAGCCAAAAATAAAACCCATAGAAAATCCCAACTTCCTAACTTTAAAAACACCAAAGTTATGGCTTTTCCGATCAATCAGTTATATGGCGGCTATAGGATATAGTCGTCCGATCCTTATGAAATTTGGTAGGTCGGATTGATTAGCCAAAAATAAAACCCATAGAAAATCCCAACTTCCTAACTTTAAAAACACCAAAGTTATGGCTTTTCCGATCGTTCAGTTATATGGCAGCTATATGATATAGTGGCCCGATCCGGCTCGTTCCGACTTATATACTACCTGCAATAGAAATACAACTTTTGGGAAAGTTTCAAGCAGATAGCTTTAAAACTGAGGGACTAGTTTGCGTAGAAACGGACGGACAGACGGACAGACGGACAGACGGACAGACGGACAGACGGACGGACAGACGGACGGACAGACGGACAGACGGACATGGCTAGATCGACTCTCCTGGTGATGCTGATCAAGAATATATATACTTTATAGGGTCGGAAATGTCTCCTTCACTGCGTTGCAAACTTTTGACTGAAATTATAATACCCTCTGCAAGGGTATAAAAACCAAAAAAAAAATGTTTATTAGTTAATATGTTTCTAGAGGTAACTACGTTGAGTTTTTTTTTTTTATTCAATTTTTGGATTTTTAGTAAAGTCCAAAACGTGATTTTAGCCTAAAAATTCGATATATTTGTTATTATAAAATAAAAAATAATTAGTAAAAAAAGTACCTAAGGATTTAGGTACAGAAATTGTGTGCAAAATTTCAAAACGATTCGTTTAGTAGATTTTGCAGGATCGTGTTCACCGACTTTGAAATTGCAACTTTTCTGGAGAGCGTTTTTAAAGTTTTGGACATCGAGAAAACGAGCTAAATCACCTACGTTTAACTGCCCATAAATTCGGAAGTTTTACTCGGATGAATCTAAAATTAAATTCTAAAAAATTTAAAAAAAGAGGCCAACAAAAAAAATTTAAATACCATACCCCATAACGGGTTTTAAATAAATTGTATAAATTTGAAGTCAAAGTGCTTCCGATTTCTTTACTGATATTATTCAAGAATCTCTTTTTGAATATTAGCTTTGTTTGACAGAAATCTCTTTTGGTTGGATTCAAATCCCTCTTATGCAAATAAATAAAACCACTTTAAATGTTTGTAAGAAAACCAAAATGTAACAACAAAACTAGAAAAATGTATTATCTGCAAACAACAACTATTACATTTACGTCTCATTCCATCTAATCGATTTTTATTTGTATATGTAATAGAGCTAAGTCGATTTTTCGATTAAACAAAAAGGGTATACAAATTAAGCTGTATGTCCATAGACGTAAAAAATAATAATATCAAAGAGGTTTTCCGTACACGTTTAAAAACAACGAGGTTTTTGGTTTTTCATGTTATTTTATAGATAGAAATCGAAATGTAGTCGATTTGTAATAACTAAAAGGGTATATAAACTTCGGCTGGCCGAAACATAATTTAGATATACCAAAAAACTATTGGTAATGTTTTACGTGAATTAATTATTAATTTATTGATATTGGCCCCATAGTGCACTGTATTACAATTAATATAGATTACAAAATTTTTAATCTCGGCTGGTAATTTAGCTAATCAGTTCTTATTACATTATTTTGTAAGCTTATACTATCATAATTTATAATTAAATCTTTCATAATATTTTCTCATTACAGAAACCTACTAAGAATATAGTTCAAGTAAAATCCTTTTTAAACAAAATGTGTGGTAAGTAAAGAGGGTTATAAACGAAATTCTAAGTGTATACATTTTGCCAAGGGCTGTTCATATATTACGCCACAATAATTTTGTCAATTTTTGACCCTCCCTCCCCACCATATTACCTCGCGTAATATATGGACCGCCCTAATTACTAACTTAGGACCTAAAAACCAGGGAGGAAGATCATTTGAATATTTTTAAAAAGTGGGGCAGCTCACCATAATTTTAATAAGTATTTTTTTGATATAATACGAAAAGGTTATGATTATTATTTTATTAATAAGGGTTTTAAGAAAAAAGATTTTCCGAACATTTTAAGAAATGTAGTTTTTTGAATGAGTCATATTACCTCAAAACCATATTTTTCTGTCGAGTACTTTAGAGAATCTGAGGCCAACAATAAAATAACAAAGAACAAATATAAATGTTGCTAAGCTATATATTCATTGACTTCATTTCAATAAATATTAAAAATATAATTCACTTTTAATGACTTTTTTACATGGACTCATAAAGCAATTTTACTGCATGAAAACTATTAACTAAAAATAACAAATATTCAGCAGTCAATTTTTTTTTATACATTTCAGTTCCAAAAAAGTGTTCAACTAGAATCCACTTTTTTCTCACATAAGACCCTATTTATTAAGTCACCATTGATTTCACTCATGACTTTTAGGCAGCCGTCCTTCATATTGTCATTAGACTCAAATTAAATCAATTTTAAACCACAAAGTTAGATTTCTTAGGGGTGTCAGCGAAAAGCATGTACATATCTCTAGCTTATGAATCTACATCGAAGAAGAATGTTTGGACTATTTCATTTGTATTCCTTGTAGAAGATAAGGGCATACTGTATTCCCTGGAAATTATGGAACAGGTAGAAGAAGTGTTTCTGGCCCTACAAATTATGTATGTATATTCTTGATCAGGATCAAAGCAGTGTCGATTAGGTTTTAATTATGAAACTGATAAAAATTACACTAGAAATACAGGTTATTATTTATATTAAAAGATGGAAATATAAAAAGCGAACGACGTTCTAGTCTGAACATTACACCAGTAAGTGAGATTGATAAACAATTTTAAGTCGATTTTCCGTCTTTCATTTTTATACCCTTGCAGAGGGTATAATAATTTCAGTCAAAAGTTTGCAACGCAGTGAAGGAGACATTTCCGACCCTATAAAGTATATATTATATATTCTTGATCAGCATTACCAGGAGAGTCGATCTAGCCAAGTCCGTCTGTCCGTTTCTACGCAAACTAGTCCCTCAGTTTTAAAACTATCTGCTTAAAACTTTCCCAAAAGTTGTCTTTCTATTGCAGGTAGTATATAAGTCGGAACGAGTCCGATCGGGCGACTTTATCATATAGCTGCCATATAACTGAACGATCGGAAATGTCATAACTTTAGTGTTTTTAAAGTTAGGAAGAATGCATCATATGAATAATTTTGGATAATATAATTTACAGAATATTCTGCAAGGGTATATCAACTTCGGCTCCGCCCGAAGTTAGAATTTCCTTTCTTGTTTTTATATATTTTTCGAATTTTTTTTAATTTTTTAACAAAATTCCAAAACTTGCTTAAAATACTGTAATTAGTTCTGATTTTTATTTTTTTTTAACTTATTGAAATTTATCTATTAGGAATAGGATATTTACCTTAGACTACTCCTAATGTGCTTTATGAAGTCGCAAAGCCGATAAAAACAACGCTTTACTTGGCGTTTACACAGTGTCTTTTCTTATATGAGCTGTCACTTTATTTTGTAAAGAGTTATTCCAAATCAAAAGAACCACTATTTTGTTTTTTGAAGAAAGAAGGACGATTGCTAAAAAGTCATTTTTTTCACGAAAATTAGAACGAAAATTACAATTTGGAAAGTTTAAAAACCAATCAATTCAACCGAATTTGATCAAAATTCAGGGGATAGCTCTAAGCGCACTCACTTTGATAAAAAACCAGCGAATAAAAAACAACAGCAAAATTTTACAATTTTGAACGTTCTTATGGCAGCTGTGGATATAGACCTAATCGTTTTAATGACAGCTTTAGGATATGGACGCCAGATTAGCAAGATTTTGTAACACGATCAGTATATACACACAATAATACGATTTCAAAAAATATTTTTAATTGAATCTTTCAACTAAATACATTTCTTTTCTTATTAAAAATTACGTGGCATGTTTGACATGAAATGACTGCAATCAAGAAATTGTACTCCTTAAACAGTCCTTTAGGGTGAATATGTGCTATCATTAAAAGTAATGTAAAATAACCGTGCACAATTAATATAAGCATCCATACATTTTACAAAAGGCTTTTAATAAATCGTAATCTGGCTTACTGGAGATATCAGTACATGGTAGACGTTGAGAAAAACATTAAGGTCTCCTATGGTCCACTGATGTTACTGTTTAGAATGAAGCAGCTTGAACCGATTTTGAAACATTGAACATGAGTATCTCTACAGTAATAAAAGGTATTTTGACTACGGAAAGAAGAATATTAGATATTCCAAAATATTAATTATTCAAGAATATTAACTACTATAGCACCAAAACTTACAAGTGAACGGTCGCATCGGTAACTGCAACTCATAAATCTGTCTCGAAAAAACACAGTAGCAAATATCGGCGTTAGAAAACATAAGTAACATTGATTTAGTTTTTGGCCCTTTTTTTCCTGCTATCAGTCGCTTTGTTAAAAGTTACATTTGCGAATGTCAACATTGTATAAGATTTTAATAAACAGAAGTCGTGTTCTATGAGTATTTTCGAAAAGTATTACTATTGTTGTTGCTTCCCAAGATAAACGTCCGTCATTTTGACCATCAATACTTAGAACGTGGACAAGCTAATGTTACTCTAACCTGGTCCCTCTTTTTGAACGCGAGCAATGCTCTTTTAAAATTCTTCCATTTAAAAACTTAAAACTTTAAAAATTTCATGATTGTACATTTTTTTTTTACCAATAATAACATTCTATTCGTATACTATAAACAAAACTTGCAACAATGAGTATAATTGAATTTTACTTTTACTCCATTGAATGAATAAAGAAATTAATGTTATTTCCATGACAATTTAGCACGAGTGTGTATAAAAACAATACGCCTAGGTGTTTTTTATAAGTACATACCTGTTTTGGATTATTGAAACCTTATGAAAATCAGTAAAACATTTATTTACATTTTTGTACTTTTGTATTCAAAAAGGCGAAACAGCTAACTTATCCACTGGTCAAATCATACTTTGATTTATGTAAAACTGAAATAATAATTTCCTTAAAATTCTGGAAGGTATTATTATTATTATTATTATCAGAAACTAGATTTTTAGTTAGTACTCCAGATTGACTATTTCAGCCTCTGAGTATTTTACTTACTGCTAAAGCTGTCCCAAAATACTTAAAATGGCATTCACATAGGAAACCGAAGTTCATTCCGTCTTAAAATCCATCTCCAAACTGATTTCCTTGTAATGTGAGCTTTTCGATTAGGTTTAGCTTTTACCAAATGTTTGAGGTCTTCATTTTACAAATTTTGATTGCCAAGAGAACATGAATTTTAATCTCCACACATTTCACGATTAAAGGAATCTTTGCCTATCTGAATTACCTGACGCCCAAGTCGCGCCAGGAGGTCCTTGACCTGCTAGTCACGGGCTTGAAGAGATTGGAATACCGCGGATACGACTCCACGGGCGTGGCCATCGACTCACCAGATAACAAAAACATCGTGATGGTGAAGCGTACCGGCAAGGTCAAAGTGCTTGAGGAGGCGATTCAAGAGCGTAAGTACTGTGGTCTATTTAAACCTATAGGGAACAAGCCACGTTGCATTTTTTTATCAGACTTCAGCGGAGGAGACTACAGCGAGCCCGTCCTCACCCACATCGGCATCGCCCACACCCGCTGGGCCACCCATGGCGTTCCTTGCGAAAGAAACTCTCACCCACACCGCTCTGACGACGGAAACGGCTTTGTCGTCGTTCACAACGGTATCATCACCAATTACAACGACGTGAAGACCTTTCTGGCAAAGCGCGGATACGAGTTTGAGTCGGACACGGACACGGAGGTTTTCGCGAAGCTGGTTCACCATTTGTGGAAGACCCACCCCACATACTCGTTCCGCGAGCTGGTCGAGCAGGCCATCCTTCAAGTGGTAAGTTGGCTCTGGGCGCAGCTATATAGTCACCACCTAAAATGTAATAATCGTTGTGCAGGAAGGCGCCTTTGCCATTGCGGTGAAGTCCAAGCACTTTCCCGGAGAGTGTGTGGCCTCGCGGCGCAGCTCGCCCCTGTTGGTGGGAATCAAGACAAAGACGCGCCTGGCCACGGACCACATCCCAATTCTTTACGGAAAAGGTAAGAGGACCAGTGGGTCTCCGTCTATCGCTGCTCCCCCACATGCAGTTTCTTCACCAGCTATGTCCTTTGTCTTCTATCTTTATGTAAATAACTATCTGTGTTTCGTGTGCGCTCGCTACTGCGTATCTCCTGTTGTCACCCACCCTCCGACGGTCCTTCCCGACCTACCTGCTGAAACTGTGCCGCTCTTGGCGTCGATGTCGAACCGTAGATGACAAGAAGCAAAGCCTCGATCAAGGTAGTCACCTGACTAACCCGTTTGCTTTTCAAATCGATATTTTGGGTCTGCGGGGCATAATATACGCTAAAAAAAATTTTGCTAAAGAAACCCTCTCGCCTTTTCTCGACTAACTAATACTGATTTTGGCTAAATCATTTATTAACGTGATACTCACACTTTTTTTTGTTCTTTCGCATTTGTTTAGATGCCGACTCTGGCAAACCTCAAGGTAACTACAACTTTATTTATTTTAATTATAAATGTACTTGCTTGCTTGGTTTTGGTCAGCCTATAGTGCTAGGAATCCTTTCATATAAACTAGCACTTACACATAAATTTTTAATGAATGCTGGTTTTAATTTACTTAAGCCCCTTACATTTTTATTTGCATAAGATAGCAGTGCCCTAAATATTGATAAACATTTAAGAAGGATATTATTCATTTATTAATCATCCGTAAAAAAACTATAAGCATTAATTCTCTCGTATAGCCATAGTTAAAAAATGGATAAACAACTTTAATTTTTGGTTGAATATTTTTTAATCTGCCCGACATTGGTAATAATTCCCAATGATGTAAGATTTAAATTGCCTTTCACCGAATTTATTTTCATTTCATTCTACTTTTTCCTGGTATTTCCAATTTGATGTGGGCACCTACACTCAAACCCCATTAACCCACACACATGCACCGGCTCTTTTACACATATGGTGCGATTGCATCGTCCTTTTCCGTTTCCTTTGCCACTGTGAAACTGAATTGGCACGCAATAACATCAATGCCACCGCTAAAATCGACAATGTATTTGCAACTGTACATCCAACGCAACGAAACATCAATGCCACGCAATCAAAATGAAAAATTAACCAAATAGAAATTCGCCCACATGGACAATCCCGTGAACTTCCAGTGCTGCCGCGTTCGGAGAGCACTTCTGAGTTCATGCCTTTGGAAGAGAAGGAGGTAGAATACTTCTTCGCATCAGATGCCTCTGCCGTTATTGAGCACACTAACCGAGTAATCTATTTGGAGGTGAGAAATTTGATTGGTTTCTTTATTTTATACACATAATTTGATAACTCTTTGGAATCAAGCATAGAAGCCAAATTTATGCACAAAAAATAAATTGTAAATTACACATTTTATAGTACATTTTACAAAGGGATTCTGCAAAAAAGTTAGTAAAGCGATCAAGAATATCAGAATCATTACCCGAGTCGAGTTAGCCATATCCCTCCGTCTATTCGTATAAATGTTACACATTTGAGGAAATGGACTATCTGTTGTGTATTAACTCAAAATATATTTGAATTGGACCAATGTTTTTTACTATATCGATGTATAATTGATGCAAGTAAAAAGTTAACATTTGCAAATTCCTAATTTTTGTTAAAGTACAATTTTTATTAGGGTTTCAAACATGCATTAAGGTTTATTAATGTTTCAACCATATAGAAAACATGAAGGCAGACAAACTTTTAAATAGTTTCATCCTGATAGCTTTGCGGACGGCCAGACAGATCGTCTGGTGATGCTGATAAAGAATGTATATCAACAAGAAAGGAAGCAAGCTTCGGAAGGCCGAAGTTTATGTACCCTTGCATTTATTACAAATCGACTTCATTTCGATTTCTATGCCTATATTACTAAAAACAATGAAGCTATGTCTATTTTGCATTTTGCCATAATTTCTATGGCAGCTATATGATATTGTTGTCCGATTTTAATTTAATTAAAACAGTAATTCAATAATAATTAAATAATACCAAATCCCAAAGAAATAATATAATAAAAAACAAGAGATAACGCTATAGTCGGGTGCCCCGACTATCAGATACCCGTTACTCAGGTAAAGGGAGTGCGAGGGAGATGGAGATAGAAACTTTGATCACGCATAACTTTTTACCGAATGGTCCGATTTGAAAAATTTCTTCTACATTTCGATAGGTATTGATAAACACAATAAAACTGCATTTTTACTTTTCCGAAATATTTAAATTTTTAAAATCGTTGATAAGCAATTGTGGGCGTTAAAGGGGGCGTGACACCTTTTTGAAACAAACTTGCGCTGCGTAGGAACTCCTAGAATCTGGATGCAAAATGCCAATCTTCTAGCTTTTATAGTTTCCGAGATCTCAGCGTTCATACGGACAGACAGACGGACAGACAGACGGACAGACGGACAGACAGACGGACAGACGGACAGACGGACATGGCTAGATCGACTCGGCTAGTGATCCTGAACAAGAATATATATACTTTATAGGGTCGGAAACGCTTCCTTCTACCTGTTACATACTTTTGCACGAATACAATATACCCTTTTACTCTACGAGTAACGAGTATAACGAGGACGGAATTTAACTTCGGCAAGCCGAAGTTTTAATACCCTTGCAGACTTTGCCAAAATTGCTAGAATTGAAAAAGTAGCGAAAAGATTAGGGTATACACAAATAAATTAGATTTCCATAGTTCCATGTCAATAGCTTTTATACTGCAAAAACGTCATATAAAAATAGAAAAAAGGGATCTTTTTGCAGCCTTTAACAATTATTACTACGAAAGCTATAAGATATAGACGTCCGATCGGCAATCGCTTTTACCCTGACCAAGACATTCGTAAATAAATAAGACTTGGAAACATTTATGTCAATAGCTTATACAATGCGCAAAATATTCTGAAAAACATTAAATTTGGACCGATTTCATATAGACGTCCGATCGGCACGCGCTTTTACCCTGATCAAGGTATGCTTAAAAAAATACGATTTGGAAATATTCATGTCAATAGCTTTTACACTGCGCGAAATATCATCAATTCTTGCAATGTATATCCGAGCTATAGGATATAGACATCCGATTGGGGATATAGGACGACTGTGAAAGTTTCAGATCGCTAGCTTTTAAGCTGAGCTCGCAAACTGTATTGAAACAGACGGACGGACGGACAGATGGACATGGCTATATCGACTCCCCTATTGATCCTGATCAAGAATATATATACTTTATGGGGTCGGAAACGTCTCCTTCACTGCGTTACAAACTTCTGACCAAAATTATAATACCCTCTGCAATGGTATGAAAATATACATAAATCTTTATATATTTCCATATCTGCAGCGTATAGAATTTATTTATTTGATACGAATTTTTCCCCATCAAACTGGTGTAGCAATGTTGTCTGCGCATTCAAATAAACATTAAATGAATTAACATCCTAAAATTTCACTTTTAGCTATAATTAAGAAACTATTTACTTCGAAAAATTTGGACAAGGAAAATTAATTGGGCCTTGAAAATAAATTTTTAACGACGTATATCTTTGGGCGTTCGAAGTGAAACCAATTATTTATTTTATATCGAGCTGCATGTCCAAAAACAAACAAAGTGACACCCATTTGAAATTTGAAGAGAGATTAAAAGCGATATCTTTCGATCGGTAAATCAATCGTTCCGTTCCGATCATCACAGCGAATTTTTTTTATGCGTACATCACTTTCGCACACTCCCCCGGTGCGCATTGTTACTAATGTACTGCCGTCCAAAGTGATAATATATAAAAACTTTTTCTTTAGGACGACGACGTGGCCGCAGTTCGTGATGGAACGCTGAGTATCCATCGCCTAAAGAAGAGCCTGGATGACCCGCATGCCCGCGAGATCACCACATTAAAGATGGAAATCCAACAAATCATGAAGGGAAACTATGACTACTTCATGCAGAAGGAAATCTTCGAGCAGCCAGACTCCGTGGTCAACACGATGCGCGGCCGCGTTCGCTTTGACGGTAACGCGATTGTTCTCGGCGGTATCAAGGACTACATTCCGGAGATTAAACGCTGTCGCCGTCTTATGCTGATTGGGTGTGGTACTTCTTACCACAGCGCCGTAGCCACCAGGCAGCTGCTCGAGGAACTAACTGAACTTCCTGTAATGGTCGAGCTGGCGTCTGACTTCCTGGACCGCAACACACCAATCTTCCGCGACGACGTCTGCTTCTTCATATCGCAGTCCGGCGAGACCGCCGACACCCTAATGGCTTTGCGCTACTGCAAGCAGCGGGGAGCCCTGATCGTGGGCATCACAAACACAGTGGGCAGCAGCATCTGCCGCGAATCGCACTGTGGAGTCCATATAAACGCTGGTCCGGAGATTGGAGTGGCCTCTACTAAGGCATACACTTCGCAATTCATTTCACTGGTGATGTTCGCGCTGGTTATGTCCGAAGATCGCCTCTCCCTGCAGCAGCGACGTCTGGAGATCCTGCAGGCGCTGTCCAAGCTCGCAGACCAGATCCGGGCCGTTCTCAAGCTGGACTCGAAAGTTCAAGAGCTGGCAAAGGACCTTTACCAACACAAATCGCTACTGATCATGGGTCGCGGCTACAATTTCGCCACCTGTCTGGAAGGTGCCCTGGTAAGAAAACATGCCTTCCGCACAATGATTTTCTCTATCCCTGTCGAAACGCTTTTCAGAAAGTCAAGGAGCTGACCTACATGCACAGCGAGGGCATCATGGCCGGTGAACTGAAGCACGGGCCGCTGGCCCTCGTGGACGACTCCATGCCAGTTCTAATGATCGTTCTACGGGACCCCGTTTACGTCAAGTGCATGAACGCCCTGCAGCAGGTCACATCTCGCAAGGGATGCCCGATTATCATCTGCGAGGAGGGAGACGAAGAGACCCAGGCTTTCTCCTCCCGGCACCTGGAGATCCCCCGCACCGTTGACTGTCTGCAGGGAATTCTCACCGTAATCCCCATGCAACTCCTATCCTATCATATTGCAGTATTGCGCGGGTGCGACGTTGACTGCCCCAGAAACCTGGCCAAGTCCGTGACGGTTGAGTAAGGAAACTTAAAATTCAGAACGCCAACTGGTCGGACTCCGCTTGACTCAATAATTGATAATCTCCATATAAAGCGGTTACACCACACATTTTATACCAATATATTGATCTATTTCCATTTTTATGCATACTCACCAAGAAACAGAAACTTTATTAAAATTTAATTTCTTAAATGAATTAAAATTAATTCGGTGCATATTCATTAAGGGCTTCTGATACTTAACTTTGAAACCTCAAAAATATTAATTATACCGATATAGGTAATATCAGGACTGCGAATATTAGTAATGAGATTGATAAATTCATAAGCCAAAAAGTAATTTACACGAAGGTAGAAGTATAGAAATATATTTTTTGAGATTAGCTTTTAATCCTGCGAAGTCCACTCACTCGCTAAACAGGCTGAACACATTTCGCATTACACTGGTCGGTGTTCCCATCAAGCACTCTGCCTTGGGCTTACCACAGACAGGCGACTTACCTGGAAGCAGCATATTGGGGCTGCCTGTTTTTTCACTCGGTAAAAGCCAGGAAGACAAGATGGCTTCTTCTTTTTAAGGCTATTTTGACGCCTAGCCTTTCTCGGGAATCTATACGACACGTTTCAGAACAAGACTCCTCTCACTTACAAACCTATTCAGACTAAAAAGATTACACCCATCTGACAATTGGATACTTGGATGGCTCGCTAGTGGGAGACTCATTCCTGACTCTTAGTCTGAAACAGTGCACAAAACTGAAAGTAGACTTTTTCTTGTAAGCTACCAGTGAACACTATAAAGCGTGAAGGCGAATTACATTTCCAAAGCACACTATTAATAAAACCATTGGTTTTGGAGATTAAAAAATAAGTAATAGAAATCTATTTCGATTTACAGCACCTGCTAAAAAACTCAACTTTATTTTTGTAGCATAGCACTCAACTCGAAATTTAATTGCAAGAGTTTTTTCGGTAATACCATAGTTTACAGTACTTAGCGATATCGATTTTTTAAGAATAACAACAAGAGAAAAAACCACCACAAAATACGTAGACAAGATGCTTTGTATAATTTAACATTTTGTGGTTATTTTTAACACCAAATTTCTATTGTGTAATATTATTCAAAAATTCAGTCTTTGAAGCATTACAATTATCAACTAAATCGATAGTATTCTCGTATTTGCTTAGCCCTTTTTTTTTACTTTTTCTTTATGTAGTTCATTTACACGATTGGCGAGCTTGTGAAAATGTTCTTGTGAAAATTCTAAAAAGTATCGGTTTTTATGGATAATTTGTGTCGCAAACCTGTTTTTATTTCGATGAATCTAAATTTTGCAAAAAATACATTTTAATATGAACACCATGAATGAGTAGAAGAGGTGCATTAAATTGTTATGGCTTAAAACTACAAGATAATTTAGTCTGAAAATGCCATTTTGTTAAATAAAAACCTTTAGACACTACATATATGTGTGATTTTTAAGCTTTTTGGTTTAGTATTTTAGTTTATTTGTAGTTTAGATTTGGTTAATAGGACCGTACTCGTCAAAGGCTCGAACTCAACTCCTCCTCCGTTTCTCGTCGTTCGTCTTTCATCTCCCTTACATCTCGTCTTTCTTCTTTACTTTTTATATCGTTCTTGCATTTCGTCGTTCGTTTCGTTCAGCACAAAAAGGTTGTTGTCTAGGGTAAACTTATTGTGGAATGATTGCTTCCCAAAGCAGACACACCCCACACACCCCAATTTCGCCTCGAATTCATCTTCGTCGTCATCAGCGATTTCAGTATTCAGCACAAGTCAAAGAATTAATGGGACCATAAAAATTGACGATCTTCTTGACATCGTTCGGGTTATTGCCTTTGAATGACAATCTAGTACGGACCCAAGTATTTAGGTTTCAACTTCACGCCCCCGACAAATTGTGTCATTTTAATTGCGACAATATCACCGGCGTATACTGATTGGCTTGCTTGGTCTTTCTATTTTCGTCCTGGACCATAGAAATTTGAGTCTTAGCTTTGCTTTTCAAATCGGTTCGCTCGTTACAGTTCGCTGCTATCGCCTCCTTGTTGATCAAGCTTGTAGCTTGATGTCCTCTTTCGAATGCAATTTGCAGCCTATCAAATGCTCGAATGGAGCTGTGGCGATCGATCTAGGAAATGTGCTTATACCACTTGGTAGTTGCGTTCAATCTCTCGACTTGCCCATTCACGCGTGGGAGTACTGTGGTCGTCTTGATGGGTTTGATGTTTTCTTCGTCGCATTACTTTAAGAAGTCCTGCAAACCCTGCAGACCCTCTATCGGAATTGATGGTGGCAGGGTTGCCAAATACTGCAGTTTGTACGTCGTTCGAGGAAGTCGATTTAGCAGAACTTGGTAAACGAATCCACAACGGCTAAGATGTGCTTGTAGTCTTTATTGGCGGAATCTAACGGACCTAAAAAATCCACATGAAGCAAGTAGACGTCTCCTTTGTCCAGAAGAAGCAATAGTTCCGGATCGATGCTCATAATCGTAAAAATAGGACCCAGCGAGCGACACGTGTGCAAAGACTTTGCTTCTCCAAAGTTTTTGTGAAGGCGTTGCAGTCGGGAATGATTTTAATGTGCCTATCAGATATTTCAGGGATTTGATAAATCTCTTTTTTTTTATAATATGGCCGAGGAACTGTATTAGCTTTTTTAAAAAATGACATTTTTTTAGATTCAACTCGATATCATAACTGAACAGGTGTCAATAACCTCCCTCAGGTTAAGCAATGCGATTTCTTCATCCATAACCGGAATGATGCCGTCATCGATGTAAGACATAACGATGCTTTTACGAGTCAGCTCACGAAAAATTGCGTTAAATTGGAAAACGCCAGGAGAGTTTGAAAGTCCAAAAAGTACCTATAACGAGGACGGAAGCTAACTTCGGCAAGCCGAAGTTTTAATACCCTTGCAGACTTTGCCGAAATTGCTAAAAGTGAAAAAGTAGCGAAAGGAATAAGGTATACATAAGTAAACTAGATTTGCATCGTTTCAAGTTAATTGCTTTTATACTGCAAAAATGTCATATACAAATAGAAAAAAAGAGATACTTTCGCATCCTTAAACAATTTTTCCTATCTCCTTTAAGATATAGACTTCCGAGCGGCAAGCGTTTTTACCCTAATCAAGATATGCGTAAATAAATAAGAATTGGAAAAATTTATGATAGTAGCTTACACAATTCGCGAAATATTCTGATAATCATCAAACTTGGACCGATTTCACCCTATTGTTCCTATAGGAGCTATAGGATATAGACGTCCGATCGGCACGCGCTTTCACCTTAATCAATGTATGCATAAAAAAATACAATTTGGAAAGATTCATGTCAATAGCTTGTATACTGCGCGAAATATCCTAAAAATAATTAAATATTAACCGATTTTACCCTTTTGTTCCTATGGGAGCTATAGGATATAGACGTCCGATCGCCACGCGCTTTTACCCTGATCATGGTACGCATAAAAAAATAAGATTTGGAAAGATTTATGTCAATAGCTTTTACACTGCGCGAAATATCTTCCATTCTTGCAAGTTATATCCGATTGTTCCTATGGGAGCTATAGGATATAGACATCCGATCGGGCCGGTTTTCAAACTTGATCTGCGTACACTTGTTTTAGGACGAGTGTGAAAGTTTCAGATCGCTAGCTTTTAAACTGAGCTCGCAAACGGTATTGAAACAGACGGACAGACGGACGGACGGACAGACGGACAGACGGACATGGCTATATCGACTCCCCTATTGATCCTGATCAAGAATATATATACTTTATAGGGTCGGAAACGTCTCCTTCACTGCGTTACAAACTTCTGACCAAAATTATAATACCCTCTGCAAGGGTATAAAAACTGATATTCTCTACTTTGAGTGACAAAGGATGTGTATTTTCTGCTGGGCTCTGAGACAGGAACATTAAAAAATCAATTTTTCTAATCGATACTATGGCAATTTTTTTTACTTGCCGAACCGACCGAGGGGCGCAGCCGTGTATCGTACGGCACGATTCGCGAGAAGATAGACGGGAGATAAGAAAATATAGGTAAAAGTCCGGGGAAAAAAGTAATAATAAGATCAAGAGAGTCAAGATTTGAGACTATAGGAAAAAGTCTATTATAGTCAGAACATAATACTCTGAAAGGCTCATGCAAGGCATAGTTAGATCCACAATGATTTAATATTAGGGGAATATAATTTCTAGTTAATCTACTTGGCACAGAAAAGTTAAGCCGACTTATCAAGTCGGGGCAGTCAATATCACCATGTATAAGGTTATAAATAAAGATAGTACCAAGCATCGTTCTACGGTTGGCTAGGGAGGGTAAATTAATCAACAGAAGTCTACTAGAATAAGAAGGAAGTTAAGATTTGCATCCCAGTTTAGGCGCCGTAAAGCAAAAAGAAGAAAGTTATGTTGTACAGATTCAATACGACCAATATGTATTCCGTAATGTGGACTCCAGACGGGAGACCCATACTCCAGAATCGGACGGACTAGCGAAAAAAATAAAGTTTTAGTTAAATAAGGATCATCGAATTCTTTTGACCACCTTTTAATAAATCCAAGCACTCCTCCGGCTTAATTAACCATGGACGAAATGTGGTTAGAAAATTTTAGTGATTTTGTGATTATTCTATCAGGTACTTGTGTCGATTATCTCATCGATTGTAGGATGATATGATGGATCTACAAGTTGCGTACGTGGTGCTACCCTGGACAGAAAAACATCATCAGGATTTAACAAAATACACAAATCAAGTAGGCGAATTTCGAACACGGTTTACTTGAGATAGGCCAAATCATGCTGTGCTATAGGTAGTAAGACATTCAATCCATCCCCTGTAGACCACGTAACTCCAGATATATAAAAATCTACTAGAACTACCAGCTGATCTTATCGGAAGGATCAATTTGACCAAACTTAAAGCGTAATTCTGATAAAGTATAAAATAATTACCATATCTCATAGGAATATTTTGATAAATAGAAAAACATAAAAATAACAATTTTTTTAAATTTTTATTTTTTATAATTTTTAAATTTTGCACAGAAACGGACGACTCTCCTAGGGATGCTGATCAAGAATATACATATATTTATAGGATCGAAAATGTCTCCTTTAATGCGTTGCAAACTTTTGACTGAAAATTTAATACCCTCTGCAAGGGTATAAAAATGTATGGGTTCTCGACCAATACCACGTATAGTCGTATTACATAAAAGTATTAATTAATTTTATATTTAATATGACACAAAGGCTTGTTTTTTCTTTACAAATATAACAAGAATATATATACTTTATAGGGTCGGAAACGCTTCCTTCTACCTGTTACATACTTTTGCACGAATACAATATACCCTTTTACTCTACGAGTAACGGGTATAAAAATTACAACAACCACGACGGCCTTTGCTGAGGAATATGAATGGCGCTTTCATCCATTAAATTTTGAAGATGTCGATGAAACCCTAGCATTCCTAAATGCACTCTCCTCGGCAATCGTGCCTATTCCTCATGTAAGTCCGGAAGAGGTCTGTCTTCAAATTCGCAAGCTGCGACGGAGTAAGGCTCCATGTTTCGCCGGCATCGACAGCAGAACTGCCGAGAAAGTATATAATTTATGTTTTTCGGTTCGGAATACAATAAAAAAAGCGATTTTTATTTTAATATATAGCGGAGTCTTTATTGGTAAAGTTCTTTCAAGTTATTTCCCTAATCTTAAACTAATTTTACAAAATGCATTTTTCTTATTACTATGGTTTCTACCGGTGACAGCGCGCGAGCATCAAAAGTGGACTTTGATTAGTTTTTTTTTTTTTATATTTTAGAACACGCCACACAAGGATGGACTTTGTTTTCGTGTATTGAACAATTATTTCTAAAGATCCCAAAAATGCGGGTAGCGGGTGCTCCATTCTTGGGCAAATCAGGTTCGGTTATAGCCGGTCAAAAGTTAATCAGCATGTTGTGAGCAGACGTTCCCGGTATCGACTTGAGGATTTACTAATCGTCTCCGTTACCGTCGGCACTCCCGTGTCCTGGAATATAACTCGGTTTTCTACATAATGGTGCCACTTCACGTCCAGCATCCTCCTGAGAGCCTTTGTTTGCACCCTTTTTAGTGACGAATCACAGGCCGTTCCCCAGCAAGTGATTCCCCTGTTTTAAGTTGGAAGGACAATAGCCTTAAAAAGACGCACCTTGGCTTCAAGACGCACCTTGGCCTGATGGGATGATTTCTAGGCTGCATCCTTTGTTTAATTAATTTGGATTGGCCAAAGCTTTTATGCTGACGAATGGGTTCTTAGGCTGAACGCTTTGTTTGAAGGTCTGAATATTGTTAATGTCTGCCGTCGTCGATAAGGGCGTGTGAAGTGGTTATTATTCGGGTGCCGCCGATCGAAGGCGTGGGAAAGATTTATGTCTGAGGGGTTAAATGTTTATGTCGGATTGATTTGAATAACTGCAATAGTAGGCTCTGGACTTATGTCATTGACAATTGGAATAATGGGTATCTCTGGATATACAGGTTGTATGTTGGGTTTGGCAGCTAGGGTATTTGCGTATACATCAACATCCTTGTTGAATTAAAACAAAATTTATTTTTTGTTGGCTAGGCGCCTATAGGTAAATATGATGTAAGTTGTGATGCTTAAAAGTATAATTATTAATATCGTAAACAAAATCCAGTTATAGATTGATGCTTGTTTTTGTTGATGGGCAATAGAATTTAAAATTAAAATTAGTGCTGGATAATATAATTTTATATTCTTTTATATTCTTTAAAGTTGTAAATTTTATATCTCTTATTTCTAAGGAGCATTGACTTAATTGTATTATATTATTACCCTGAATTGTTTTGTTGAACATTTCGCAATCTTGATTAATTTGTGTCTTACTTAAATTATAAGTAATAATGATGATAGGTTCAATGTATTTTACAGATTCATTTTCTGATACAAAAGTGTGTTGACATTTTGCTAATTGATTAGTAAGGATTTGGTGCATTTTCCAAGTAAAATACCTTTTTTCGTCGTTTACAAAATATTCATAATTGTCATTAATGTCAATTTGTCGTCCTATATTATCTGGGTATTTTATAATTATATATTTTTGTGTTTCTTTAAATGAAGTGGGTATATGGGCAGAATAAAAGTGTCTTTAGTTTGACTGCTTAACCAAGCTGAAGTTTTAATTGATAGAAATTGTTCTTCGTTTAAGTTCTCTAACTCTTCATGTTTTAATATTTTAGGATTAAATATTCCTACTCTTGTTAATTGTAAACTCATTTGTAAATCCTGAATGTATTCTAGAAATATATTTAGGGAGCAAAGCATCTTCATCTTCTTCATCTCTTACGAGTCTGTTTATATCTTTGGATTGTTCGTTTTTTATTTGAATTATTTCATTAAATTCTTTGTTTTCAATTATTTTTACCTTTTGATCAACTTCAGTTAATGTTCCAAATAGATATTTGTAAGCTATCCCTACAAAGTTGATTAATCCCCATTTTTGTCTTTGTGACGAAGTAAATCCCTTGATTTCATGTTTTAATTGTTTCAATGTTAAAGCAATGTCCGGTACGTATTTAAATTGGTTTTCGTACTTTATAAAATCTTGATATGTTTCAAATATTTTAATTTGAATTATTTTAATCATATGGTGTTCATAATTTAGAGGTATTTTTATAGTCCCTGTGTTCTGAAGTAAATAACCGTTGTTTGAATAATGGGTGTAATGCTAATTTGTTGAGCTGTTATCAATGGTATTTTCGTCCATGTCACTATCATGATCAATTTCACTATCAGAGTTAGTACTGTCAGTCTCCCTGGAATGATGAGAGATTATGCACTTTAGCTTTTTATACCCTTGCAGAGTGTATTATAATTTCAGTCAAAAGTTTGCAACGCAGTGAAGGAGACATTTCCGACCCTGTAAAGAATATATATTCTTGATCAGCATCACCAGGAGAGTCGATCTAGCCAAGTCCGTCTGTCCATCTGTCCATCTGTCCGTCCGTCCGTCCGTTTCTACGCAAACTAGTCTCTCAGTTTTAAAGATATCTGCTTGAAACTTTCCCAAAAGTTGTTTTTCTATTAAGTCGGAACGAGCCGGATCGGCCGACTATATCCTATAGCTGCCATATAACTGAACGATCGGAAAGGCCATAACTTTGGTATTTTTAATGTTAGGAAGTTGTGATTTTGTATGGGTTTTATATTTGGCCAATCAATCCGACCTACCAAATTTCATAAGGATCGGCCGACTATAGCCTATAGCTGCCATATAACTGATTGATCGGAAATGCCATAACTTTGGTGTTTGTAAAGTTAGGAAGTTGGGATTTTCTATGGGTTTTATATTTGGCTAATTAATCAGACCTACCAAATTTAATAAGGATCGGCTGACTATATCTTATAGCTGCCATATAGCTGAACGATTGGAAATGCCATAACTTTGGTGTTTTTTTAAGTTGGGAAGTTGGGATTTTTATGAGTGTTAAGAATGCATCATATGAATACCTACTTACCCGCCCAACCGACCGAGGGGCGCAGTGTATCGTACGGCACGATTCGCGATAAGATAGACGCGAGATAGGAAAATAAAGGTAAAGGTCCGGGGAAAAAGTAATAGTAAGATCAATCTTGTGCCAATGAAGCAAGTATCAATCGTTTTAGGAGCGGCAGAGAGTCAAGATTTGATATTACAGGAAAAAGTCTATTATAGTCAGAACATAATACTCTGAAAGGCTCATGCAAGGCATAGTTAGATCTACAATGATTTAAAATTAGGGGAAAATAATTTCTAGTTAATCTACTTGGCACAGAAAAGTTTAGCTGACTTAACAAGTCGGGGCAGTCAATATCACCATGTATAAGGTTATAAATAAAGATAGTACCAAGCATCGTTCTACGGTTGGCTAGGGATGGTAAATTAATCAAAAGAAGTCTACTAGAATAAGAAGGTAAGATAAGGTTTGCATCCCAGTTTAGGCGCCGTAAAGCAAAAAGAAGGAAGTTTTTTTGTACAGATTCAATACGACCAATACGTATTCCGTATTGTGGACTCCAGACGGGAGACCCATACTCCAGAATCGGACGGACTAGCGAAATAAATAAAGTTTTAGACAAATAAGGATCATCGAATTCTTTTAACCACCTTTTAATAAATCCAAGCACTCCTCTGGCTTTATTAACCATGGTCGAAATGTGATTAGGGTCCAAGAGAACGCCAAGATCGTTTACAAGAGTTATTCCATCCAAAGAGCTGCCACTTAACGTGTAAGTCGCGTATATCGGATTGGCCCGATAAAAAGTCATCAGTTTGCACTTGGAACCGTTTAAATTTAGTAAATTATCTCGGCACCAGTTTTGAAAATTATCTAGATCGGATTGCAAGTCTAAATGGCAGGAAATGTCCTTATACTGCAGACACAACTTAACATCATCTGCGTACATAAGTACGCGAGAATGACTTATAATTGATGGAAGATCGTTAATAAATAATGTAAAAAGTAAGGGACCCAGATGGCTCCCTTGTGGGACACCGGAGGTAACACGGAGAATTTCAGAAATTGAATTTTTAAAAAGGACCCTTTGTGACCTGCCATTTAGATAACTTGAAATCCATTTAAGCAGATCAACTGGAAAACCTAAAAGGTCAAGTTTTTGAATGAGAAGTAAGTGGTTTACAGAGTAAAATGCTTTACTAAAGTCAGTGTAAATGACGTCTGTTTGAAAACTACTATTGAAGCCTTTTATCACAAATGAAGTGAGCTCTAGAAGGTTTGTGATTGTGGATCTACGTTTTATAAATCCGTGTTGACACGGAGAAATGATTGATCTGCAAAGGTGCTGCAAATGAGGAGTAATAATTTTTTCAAAAAGCTTAGGAATAGCTGACAATTTGGAAATAACTCTGTAGTTACTGGCTTCTAACTTGTTACCTTTTTTGAGAAGAGGAATAACAAATGATTCCTTCCAAATATTTGGGAATTGGGAGGTTTCTAGAGATAAGGTAAACAACTTGTGAAGAGGTTTGCACAGGGCCTTAGCGCAATACCTAAGCACGCACCCAGGAATACCATCGGGCCCTGGCGAATAAACAGGCTTAATACGAAGAAGATCCAAAAGAAGAGAGCTTTCTGTTAAAGTGGGACAGAATATGAGGTTTGACTTGGGCATGGTGTAAGAATAAGGCTGTGATGAATAATCTAAAGTAGAGTAAGTCGTTTGAAAAAATTGGGCAAATAAATCGGCTATTGCCTGATCTGTGGTTGCCGTCATGTTTTCGAACGACAGCGAGGAAGGAAAAGAATTAGATTTACGCTTGGTGTTAACAAAATTATAAAACTGTTTCGGGTCCTGAGAGAACTGGACCTTACAACGGTTTAAGTAACTATTATAACACTGAGCATTAAGCACGGTAAGAGAACCGGTATTTTTATATTTCCTAAAAAGTCTGGACTTTACATTTCTTAAGTGTGTCAACTCTTTGCTAAACCAAGGTGATTTATTGTAAGTTGACGGATAGTACCACGGAACACAGGAATTAAAAAATGAGTTTATTGCAGTGTAAAAAACATTAACTGCATCGGACATATTAATGCATAAGAAAAGATCAGACCAATTAAAGCCAGAAATAAAATTATTTAACCTCAGAAAGTCTGCCTTGCGAAAACAATGCATTCGTTTGGATTTTTCTAATTTTTCTTCTATAACTCTACCCGTATCAAATGAAAGTTCGATTGTTGGATGATATGGATCTTCAGGTTGCGTGAGTGGTGCTACTCTGGACAGAAACACACCTTCAGGATTTGATACAAAACACAAACCAAGTAGGCGACCTAATGAATTTCGAACATGGTTTACTTGAGATAGAGATATGTCAAGCAGGCCATCAATAAAATCATGCTGTGTTATAGGTAGTAAGACATTCGATCCATCCTCAGTGGACCAAGTAACTCCAGGTATATTAACTATCAACTGATCCCTATCGGAAAGCTTATTTGCAACGGACTTAATAACGGATAGGTGATTTAAATAATCAGGAAGTTCAGACAACGGCGGAATATATGAGCAAGTTATGTATATAAAGTTACCAGGAAGCGATAACTTTACACAAATAAATTCAATAGTATTGAATTCATCAAAAAATAACTCCTCAGACGGGAAGTTTGAATCAACTCCAATTAAGACTCCACCTCCCCGTCTAGAGGGACGGTCATACCTATATATTGTGTACTTACCTGGAAAAACTTCGGAGCTAAAGATCTCCGGCTTTAACCAAGTTTCTGTAAACACAATAATATGAGATGCAAAGGAAAGGCTATCGGAATACAACTTAGTGAGCTTGCTACGCAAACCTCTTGCATTCTGATAGGAAAGAAGGAGGTTAGAAGTTAGTTTTTTGAAATTGGTACACTGGTTTGGCCTCGACTAGGAAGTTTTACTCCCACGGGCCCCTTCTTCTTTATCTTAGCCTCGAACTCTTTTACAACCATATTATCCGGCCAAAAGTCGCCCGAGCATATGGCTTCAAAAAGCTCGTTAGGGACAGTTATCTTGAAAGATAAAATGTCTCTAGCATAAGAAAACTTAAACTTTTCCACCTTTACACTATTACAATCGGCTTTAGTTTTGTCTTGTATATAAGACAAAAAAGACATCAGAAGATGTTTGATCAGGGGAAAGCCGAGAAACGAAAATTAGTTTCTTTAGTGGAACCACTGTAAGGGATTTTGGTGGAGCAGACATTGTTTCTGCAAAACCAACTTGAGCCGGTTGTCCGGACTCAGTCGTCCCTTGTGGTGGTGATGCTACATTCTGAGAGATAGGTGGATCCACTAATTGTGAAACCACTCCGGACAAATCGGAATTCTTAGAAGTCCCTGGTTGCATGCATTCTGTGGTGGGAGCCAGTGAAAATTTAAAACTCATTTTGGTACTTTAAGCAAATATCACCAGTCTGGCAACGTGAAGATCAGATCTTGACAAAAATACCAGATTAACAACAGAAATACCAGAACGAAAATCCCGCCTATGGATTTTGGACGTACTAAGTCCACACTTCATTAGTGCTGTTTCCGGCTGCATCTTTCTCTTTTCTGGAAACTTTTCCCGAAGGCAGTCGTTCGCTCTTGAAATTAATATCTCAGTTCATCCTGAAAACGTGCTGACCCTTTTTAGAAGTAATTAATATTTATACCCGTTACTCGTAGAGTAAAAGGGTATATTGTATTCGTGCAAAAGTATGTAACAGGTAGAAGGAAGCGTTTCCGACCCTATAAAGTATATATATTCTTGTTCAGGATCACTAGCCGAGTCGATCTAGCCATGTCCGTTTGTCCGTCTGTCTGTCCGTATGAACGCTGAGATCTCGGAAACTATAAAAGCTAGAAGATTGGCATTTTGCATGCAGATTCTAGGAGTTCCTACGCAGCGCAAGTTTGTTTCAAAAAGGTGCCACGCCCCCTTTAACGCCCACAATCGCTTATATACGATTTTAAAAATTTAAATATTTCGGAAAAGTAAAAATGCAGTTTTATTGTGTTTATCAATACCTATCGAAATGTAGAAGAAATTTTTCAATTCGGACCATTCGTTAAAAAGTTATGCGTGATCAAAGTTTCTATCTCCATCTCCCTCGCACTCCCTTTACCTGAGTAACGGGTATCTGATAGTCGGGGCACCCGACTATAGCGTTCTCTCTTGTTTTATAAGTGAATAGTGTCATATTTTTCTGGTAAGCTTATTAGGACCCAAAGACGGCCAATTTTAATTGCGTTTTCCTAGGAACTATTCTGGTGTCTTCTTCGTGGTTCCCAAGACATACATAGTTGGAACACGAGGATATCTTTTCCAAGGCCCGGCTTTAAGCACGGCTATAGGCCAGGCGCCCACTTGCGATTCCTGGTTACCTGATTCTTTTGTGCGTGTGCGAGTTCGCAGAACTTCGGCGTGCACATCGAATTTCTTGGAACCGCGTGTCGCACACCCATTCCTTGGAACCGCGTGTCGCATTTCCTACTGCCACGTTGCGGTTCGCTTCGCCTAATATTTTGCTGCGGATCGCTTCGCCAATTGCCTTGCGGCGGATCGCTTCGCCTATTATTTTGCTGCGGATCGCTTCACCTCTTTGCCTCGCTGCTGGCACAGACAGGAGTTTACCTGAGATCAGACGAAAACAGTCGCCGTCCACTGCAGAACGTGAATTTTCTACCTTCGGAAATCTTTTGGAAACTTTCTCGTGGTACATTCTTCCCCGGATTTATCAAGAAGCTGCAGGCCAGATTTCATCCCTACCAAGAGTAGTGGTGGTGTGCACCAAGCGTGCTTGAGCGTTGCGACACGTTCAATCCTGTCCAGCTGCGCACCTCAATTGGATTTCTGCGAATCAACTCGCTAAGGAGAGCATTACAACAAGCTCGTTTGCGAGAATAGTTCTGAGTATCGTAGATTTAGTTGCCTTTTCTTTTGTATTTATTTAAGAATATTTTACTGATTAACTTTACGACTCCTATTATAGTGTGTGCAGTTTTGACATAACATTTATCCACATTTATAAAGTCTACAGCAACGCTCAATGCTCAACAGTCATCAGGCCTGAGGACAACGTTGGACTCTGCGTAAGTACGGCATAGCCGTCAACATTCCTAGTCTCTTGTGAGTCTGCACACTCCTTTTTATACCCGTTACTCGTAGAGTAAAAGGGTATATTGTATTCGTGCAAAAGTATGTAACAGGTAGAAGGAAGCGTTTCCGACCCTATAAAATATATATATACTTGATCAGGATCACTAGCCGAGTCGATATAGCCATGTCCGTCTGTCCGTCTGTCTGTCCGTCTGTCTGTCCGTCTGTCTGTCCGTCTGTCTGTCCGTCTGTCTGTCCGTTTGTCTGTCCGTCTGTCTGTCCGTATGAACGCTGAGATCTCGGAAACTATAAAAGCTAGAAGATTGGCATTTTGCATGTAGATTTTAGGAGTTCCTACGCAGCGCAAGTTTGTTTCAAAATGGTGCCACGCCCCCTCTGACGCCCACAAGCCACAGCTTTGTGGCCAAAGTTTTGATGATATTATGAAAATTTTAATTGATATGTATTTGTTTCGTCAATAAATATCGATTGGCCTAATAAAAGTTTGCCACGCCCACTCTTACGCCCAAAAACCCATTAAATGCTTAAGCCTGGCTAGCGCCTACATTTCCGCCTTTCATGGCGCCATCTAACGGATGACTTTGGAACAACTGACTCAACAGAGTCAACGTTAATTCTCGATAAGGATTTCTATTAAAGAAATTGCGATAGTTTTCATCTAAAGTTGTTTAGCTGAGTAACGGGTATCTAATAGTCGAGGCACTCGACTATAGCGTTCTCTCTTGTTATACTTTATTTTATACAAATAAATTTATCTCGTAAATTTAACGTAATCACAGCCCAAGAGCTGTTGCTTTTTGAACAAGAAAATCTTATTGAATGGTTTCTCTATTCAATATAAATATAATATAAATATCTATATAATTTAAATATATTCATATTAGTAAGAAATAGGGACCTGATGTAGTCCCATAAAACATACATTAACGTAAAACCTAATTTATTTCTTAATTTCTTTATAACCTTAGTAAAATATAATTACACACATATAGACACAAACAAAGCGAATACCGATTTCTAGATTTTAGGACATAGTGTTAGAAACTTTAGTATATAAGAAACATGAACCTAAATTTGATTTTGTTGAAGTAAATAATGTTTAAGATGAACTAATTGGTTACTTTTTGGAGGGCACTTATGGGTATGTGGAGCAATAGTTATTCATGGGTGGAATCTAATTAGATTTCACATGGTAGGGTGGGTATAGAACAAGGCCAATAACATCTGGTCCTCAATCTTCGACAGGTGCACTGTCTTTGTCCGAGTTTAGCTATAGAGCTGGTTATCTTTTGCTATCGTTTCTCTGTCTACTACTGTTAGTTCTGTAACACATCTTGTTCTCTCTTAACACAAACCCACCCCACTCTCCCTGAGCAAGCTGGTCGAAAATGTAGACAGAGCGTGTTAGGAGGGACAACGCTCGATGAGTGTGTTCGTTACAGAATTAAATGGCGCCCAATAATGGAGGCAATCCCAATGCCTGATCAGGCATTTGTCGTTTGACTTCCGAGCTTCCCGAAAAATATATAAGTCGGTATTTCAGTCGGTATTTCATTTTTGACTCGGATTTGATGGTACTCTGAATAGGTTCGGAGCCATACCAGTAGAAATGTTATACTTTGAAAACATGTTTATACCCGTTACTCGTAGAGTAAAAGGGTATATTGTATTCGTGCAAAAGTATGTAACAGGTAGAAGGAAGCGTTTCCGACCCTATAAAGTATATATATTCTTGTTCAGGATCACTAGCCGAGTCGATCTAGCCATGTCCGTCTGTCCGTCTGTCTGTCCGTCTGTCTGTCTGTTTGTCCGTCTGTCTGTCCGTATGAACGCTGAGATCTCGGAAACTATAAAAGCTAGAAGATTGGCATTTTGTATGTAGATTTTAGGAGTTCCTACGCAGCGCAAGTTTGTTTCAAAATGGTGCCACGCCCCTCTGACGCCCACAACCCACAAGCTGTGGCCACAGTTTTGATGCTATTATGAAAATTTTAATTGATATGTATTTGTTTCGTAAATACCTATCGATTTGCCTAATAAAAGTTTGCCACGCCCACTCTAACGCCCAAAAACCTATTAAACGCTTAAGCCTGGCTAGCGCCTACATTTCCGCCTTTCATGGCCCGTGGTAGCGCCATCTAACGGATGACTTTGGCCAAGGTGCTCAACAGAGTCAACGTTAATTCTCGATAAGGATTTCTATTAAAGGAAATTGCGATGGTTTTCATTTGTCAATACCGAACTATATCCCAAGAACTATGCAAATCAAATCTAGTTACCCAAATTGGAGGTCTGAGTCAAACAATGGCGTATGTGTGTATGTATGTAAGCATATACATATGTATGTATTTACATTGTACACAGTTGCAATTGCCCGGCAAAGATAACTCCTTTCAAAGAAATACCCGTTACTCGTGTTGTGCAAAGATTTAGACTTTAATATACATAATACTATTTAAGAAGCCAATATAAGTATGTATGTTTAATATTTCTAGTCAATTTATTGCACTCAAAAACATAAACATAAACACAGCTGCTGGTGCAGGACAAAAGTTGCCTGTGCTAAAGCAGCGCTGGTGCTGATGCTCGTGCTGTAAAGCTGCCAGCGCTAAGAAATAGCCGAATTCAAATTGATAATTTGAACTTTTTTAGCTGAGTAACGGGTATCTAATAGTCGAGGCACTCGACTATAGCGTTCTCTCTTGTTTTGTTATCAGTTCGGTCATAGTCGAACATTATAGTCAAAAACATTCCAATTCGAATTGTTGATCCGTTGGAATTATAGTCCTGATATTAGGTCGGTTCTATACCAAGCTTTCAGTTTTTGAACAAATCCTTCTTTCCATTTCGGAATGAGACTTGCTCTAGATGGACAGGTCCGTTTAGTTCCTCATTCATTTGGAAAGACCTCAAAACCACAATTTTATAATTAGATCCGTATTCATTATCAGTTTTATTGCACCTATCGAACAAAATAAACTATTGCTGCTTTACTGCCCAGGATAAGCCCCTCATATTGTTATAATCATATCGATTTCTCTTTTTATATCGCTTTCTCTTATATCGCTTTATCTTATATCGCATTCCCGTATATCGCATTCTCGTATTCTCTAGTGTAAGATATCAAAAGCTTAAAATGTCGGTTAGGCACAGTAACGAAAACCTAGTTTCATTAGGGACTGAGGATTCGGTGATATGCACCATCTGCAACGCAGTAGTATTCGATTTGGAACTAATCGAAACTGCTTGTCAGCACAGTTTTCACAAGGCCTGTCTACAAGGTTGGCTACAGGAGCACAACACTTGTCCAACATGTTCTCAACCATGTTCTCAAACCCTGATGAGACCCAACATAACTGGAGAAAATCGAGTTATAACCAGATCAATGCATCGATTAATCAAATGCGAGCTCTCCAATCAAGAATGGAAGAAAACCAAATCACACAGATGTAAGCATTCCAAGCTAGAATGACAGAAACAGTGACAAACCAAATGACACAGATGTTCAGTCAGTTGAATAGGTCAACATTTCCTGGAAATAACTTAGCTCAGTCGCAACGGGAAAATCGAAATAATTTGGGACGAGCAGATCACAACAGCACAGATCGAAACAGTCAACGGACTAGAAATTCTCCAGATGCTAACACAGACCGCAGCGATCTTTCTATGGATCGACCCGATAGGATTTCAAAGTCGAGGATTTTATATACCGTGTAAATTGTCTCACTTCACAATGCCTAAACTTTGACATGCTTTCCCAGTACGCCAATTTGTTATTCGAGGGACCGGCTTTAGCTTTTTATTGGCGCGTTCATAGGTCAGTGGACAACTTAAATTGGAACGAATTATGTAGACGGTTGAAGGAAAGATACCAGGACCAGAGATCAGACCGCGAGATTAAAAGCGTCATGCGTCGTCGCAAACAAGGTTCTAATGAAAGTTTTGATGAGTTCTTGGACGCAATGCTTTCCATTGCTGATTCCCTTCGAGAACCTATGCATGATTATGATATAGCGACCGAAGTGCGTCATAATCTCAAGCCAGATCTTAAACTCGAACTACTGCATGTCGACACACCAAATTGTTACCAAAAACTTCACAAATACCATGATTGCCTTAAGTCTCGTCGTATTTTTTGTTATGGTTGTGGTGCGACAGATGTGTATAAGCCCAATTGCGCAAAATGTAATTCGGTTCCGGAAAACTCCAACTCCACAACTCCACAAATTCGCCGATTCCAAAAAGCGAGTGTCCGCCAATAGCTTCGCACAACCCAAACAATTTGGCTGCTCCGGCAGTGGAACATTTACCAAAAATGTCTTGTCAAAACCCTGATTCTTCAAAAACCCCAACTTTCAATCCATATCACCTACGACTTCAAGACTATTTAAAACGAAAGTCCAAAATATATCGTGTTAATGCTATTGTTGCTTCAAAACGCCGTTCTACCCTGCGCATGCGAAAATTCTGGAAGCGTAAAAGAGCATTTAATCGTTGTATATTTTCTTCTATTACTTACAAAAAAAATTTCTCCCGGGTAAGTACACAATTTATAGGCTTGATCGTCAGTCCAGACGGGGAGGTGGAGTCCTGATTGCTGTCGACTCCACCTTTTCGTCTGAACTACTAACTTTCGAAGAATTTTATGACATCGAATTCCTAGGTATAAAATTATCGTTTCCCGGTAGTTTTGTATATATTACTTGTTCATATATCCCACCATCATCTGAGTTCACTATTTACGCAAATCACCTTTCCGTTATTCAGTCCATTTCCAAAAAACTGTCGGATCGAGATCAGTTAATTGTATTAGGTGATTTTAATATACCTAGTGCGACATGGTCCCCTGACGAAAACTCTAATATTTTACTTCCTTTAGCGCAGCATGACTTTATTGACGGCTTGCTTGACATTGCGCTATCCCAAGTGAACCATGTTAAGAACTCCTTAGGACGTTTACTGGACTTGTGTTTTGTTTCAAATTCAGAAGGCGTTTGCCTATCAAGAACGTCACCACTTACTCAACCGGAAGATCCTTATCATCCAACTCTAGAGCTGACTGTAGACGCAAGAACAGAGCTGAATAAAAAATCCGAAAAGTCGGTTAAACGAATCCGCTGCTTTCGTAAGGCAAACTTTCATCTTTTAAATACTTTTATATCCGGCTATGACTGGTCCGAATTTTATTCATGCACTAACGTGGCTAAGGCCGTTAATATCTTTTATAATGCATTGAATTCCTTCTTTTATCTGTGTGTTCCGTTATACTATCCGTCAATTTCAAATAAACCTCCATGGTTTAATAAAGAGTTGTCACACCTAAAAAATATTAAGTCCAGACTTTTCAATAAATTTAAAATGTGCGGTTCACAATCTGCCTTCTCTCGGTACCTAAGGGCTCGGCCAAATTTTATCGTGCTTAACGCCCGGTGTTATAAAAGCTATTTGACTCGTTATAGGGTCCAATTTTCACAAGATCCAAAACAGTTTTATAATTTTGTTAACACTAAGCGTAAATCAGCCTGTTACCCTGCATCACTATCATTCGAAAACTCTACGGCAAATTCTGATCAGGCAATTGCCGATCTATTTGCCCAGTTTTTCCAGACAACATATTCTGTTTCATCCCGTCCAAATCCGTCTTATTCAAATGCCATACCCAAGTCGAACTTGATTTTTTGTCCGAGGTTAAGCGAAAGCTCCCTTCTTTTGGATCTTCATAAAGTTAAGCCTGTCTATTCACCGGGTCCGGACGGAGTTCCAGGCTGCGTGCTGAGGTACTGTGCTGAAACTCTGTGTAGACCTCTGTACAAATTGTTTACCTTGTCTTTAAAAACATCTCATTTCCCACTTATTTGGAAGGAGTCATTTGTCATTCCCCTTCATAAGAAAGAAAATAAATGCAATACAAGTAATTACAGAGGCATATCCAAATTATCCGCCATCCCAAAGCTTTTCGAAAACACTATTACACCCCATTTGCAACATCTTTGTAGATCGATTATATCTCCATGTCAACATGGATTTATAAGGCGAAGATCTACGACGACAAACCTCTTGGAGCTAACGTCTTTTGGAATAAATGGCTTTAGAAAGAACATGCAGACTGACGTAGTTTACACTGACTTTAGTAAAGCGTTTGATTCAGTAAATCACTCGCTACTTGTATTAAAGCTTGACTTATTAGAGTGGTAGGACTCAACGAGTCCTCTTTAAAAACTCGATCTCTGATTTGATCCGAGTTACTTCAGGCGTCCCACAAGGAAGCCACCTTGGCCCACTTCTTTTTACTTTATTTATAAACGATCTCCCTCTAGTCTTGACAAAGTCGCGTGTCCTTATGTACGCAGATGACGTTAAGTTATGCCTGCAATATAACAAAATTTCTAGCAGTTCAGACTTACAATCTGACCTAAACGCTTTTCAAACATGGTGTTGTGAAAATCTTTTGGATTTAAATAGCGCTAAGTGCAAAGTAATGACATTTTTTCGGGTGAACCCACAATATGCAAAGTATACGCTGGGTGGTTGCGCGTTGTCTAGAATTACGCATGTTGATGGCCTTGGCGTCCTCCTTGACCCTAAACTTAAGTTTTGTGACCATATTACTTCTATGGTGAATAAAGACAGGGGAGTACTTGGATTTATTAAAAGGCGGTCAAAGGAATTCGATGATCCCTATGTTACAAAGACTCTGTTTATTTCACTAGTCCGTCCAATCCTGGAGTACTGTTCTGCAGTTTGGAGTCCTCAGTATGGTGTACATATAGACCGGATAGAGTCTGTGCAAAAGAACTTTTTATTATTTGCTCTACGGGGCCTTAACTGGAATGCAAGCCTTATTTTACCATCCTACTCTAGTAGACTTCTCCTAATTAATCTACCATCCTTAGTAAATCGTAGAACGATGCTTGGCACAACTTTTATCTATAAACTTATTCACGGGGATGTGGAGAGTCCCGAGTTACTGGGTCGCATAAGCTTCTCCGTGCCTAATAGAATTACAAGGAACTATGTTCCTCTTACATTAAATATTTGTAGATCTAACTTTGATATGCATGAACCGTTTAGAGTACTGTGTAACGACTATAATAGACTATACCACATTATTTCTACTACCGACTCTTTGCCAAGCCTAAAATCATTAATTTTATCTTACCTAGCACAAAATTAGTATTAGTATTAGTCTCGCACGTATTTGTAATCTTAGTCTGTCCGCTTCTACATTGTGCTTTTAACTTCTCGCGATCTCGTTTTTACGCCTATTAGGCTCCGCGCGTAACAAGCACTGCTTGGTGTCGTAAGGGCCACTTGTTTGCGCTGATCATAGTGCATCAACGTCCGAAAATTTAAAAAAAAAAAAAAAAAAATTGTTAAAATATTTGGCCTCGAATATTCAGCTCTTTTAGACAGTGGGGCCAACAAAATTGTAATTGGTGGACAGCTTGCTCAGCAAATTATAAACGAACGACCATTTAATAAATTCAAAAGCATAGTTCGTACCGCTGACGGCCAAATACAATCAGTAGCTGGCACAATTTGTATTCCCTTGACATACAACTCCACCGATTCAAATTTCGAATTCTTAATTGTACCTTCCATACAACAAAGCGTGATATGCGGTATGGATTTCTGGGTAACATTTAATATTTCCTTTTCGATTAGTGAAATCAGCTGCGAATCGGAAGAGGACTCTACTCGTTTCTGTTTATCCAGCATACAGAAATCCAAACTGCAAAAAGGCGTCGACTTTTTCCCATCATTCGAAAGTGAGGGCTTAGGTTTGACTAAACTGATTGAGCACAACATTGACACATCTACTGCGAAACCCATTAAGCAAAGGTTCTATCCCTTATCGCCAGCAAAGGAAAAGCTGTTGTGTTTGGAAATTGACCGCATGATTCAAATGGATGTTATAGAAGAAGCTCCTTCATCGCCTTGGTCTTCTCCAGTTACCTTAAACATAAAGGTAAGGTAACGATTTTGTCTTGACGCAAGAAAACTTAATGCAGTCACTGTTAAGGACGCTTATCCGATTCCTATAATGGATGGCCTCCTCAGTCGCCTTCCTCCCGTGCACTGCATTTCCAAAATTGACCTCAAGGATGCCTTTTGGCAAATCTGTTTATATCAAGAATCCCTTGCCAAAACTGCTTTCACTGTCCCGAACCGTCCGCTTTACCAATTTAAGAGGATGCCATTTGGATTGACCAACGCTCCACAAACTATGTGTCGTCTAATGGACTTAGTAATTCCTTATTAGCTGAAGACTCATGTCCTAGTTTATCTGGATGACCTATTGGTGTTGTCAAATAATTTCGAAGACCATCTTTTGCATCTGTCTGAAGTAGCCACCCAATTGCGTAAAGCCGGATTGACAATAAATGTCCAGAAAAGTCAGTTTTGTCTAAAAAGTGTTGACTATCTAGGTTATTTAGTAGGTGAAGGCACACTTCAAGTGAATCCCAACAAGATTAGCGCAGTTAGTGAATTCCCGGTTCCCAAAACTCAAAAACAGTTAAGAAGATTTCTTGGAATGACTGGTTGGTACCAGCGATTCATTTCGAATTATTCTTCCGTAATTTTTCACCTAACAGAGTTATTGCGTGGCAAGTCCTTTCAGTGGAACGATCAGTCTCAAGAGGCGTTTGAGAATATCAAATCAAAGTTATGTTCGGCACCTTGTCTTGTTCATCCCAACTATGAAAAACCGTTTATCCTACAGTGCGATGCCTCATTACATGGTGTTGGTGCTGTCCTAGCCCAATGTGACGACTCTGGATGTGAACGACCAATAGCTTTCATGTCTAAAAAGCTTAATAAAGCACAGCGTATCTACACAGTTACAGAACTTGAATGCATGGCTGTAGTTTTGGCAATTAAAAAGTTCAGGATGTATATTGATGGACATTCTTTCAAAGTAATAACGAATCACTCAAGTTTGCGTTGGCTAATGAACCATTCCGACCTTAGTGGCAGATTGGCCAGATGGGCAATTAAGCTTCAAGGCTACTGCTTTGAAATCGAGCATCGTAAAGGAAGGGAAAATGTCGTAGCGGATGCCTTGTCTCGATCGTTTGAAGATGCTGACGAAGTTGCGGCGATAGATATCGAAGTTCATCCTGAAATTAATCTTGCTTCAGATGCATTCCAGTCAGAGGAATATTCTGCCCTCAAGAATAAATTCTCCTCTTCAAATTTACCTGACTTTCAAGTGGTCGATGATTTTATTTATTACCGCGCCACATTTCCCAATACTTTTGACACTTCACCAGATGAATGCTGGAAATTGTTTGTAACAGAAACGTTGCGCCAAAACGTAATCAGTGCTGCTCATGATCAACCCTCATCGGCTCACTGTGGAATGGCTAAATGCCTTGAGCGCATTCGTCGTCGATTTTACTGGCCAAACATGGTAGTAAACGTGCGTGACTACATACGCAACTGCGAAACGTGCCAAACAACAAAGTATCCAACACGTTCTTTGAAACCTCCCATGGGCGCACAAGTGCAAAGCGAGAGGGTATTTCAAAGGCTATACCTTGACTTTATAGGTCCATTTCCACGTTCAAAATCTGGCAACATAGGCATACTGATTATCCTGGATCACTTTTCGAAAGTCACCTTTTTGAAACCAGTGAAAAAGTTCACCACGAAAGTGATTGTCAATATACTGCGAGATGAAATATTTCCTTGCTTTGGTGTGCCTGAAACAGTCGTGAGTGACAACGGCACTCAGTTTAAAAGCCGTGACTTCTCCGATTTTCTTTTAAAATATGGCGTTCGTCATATGTTTACTGCTGCTTATGCTCCGCAATCAAACGCCGCGGAGAGAGTTAACCGATCAATCAATGCTGCTTTGAGAGCGCACAGACCAGCGTGAGTGGGACCTATTTCTCAGTAGCATCAACTGTTCACTTCGAAATGCAGTTCATCAGTCTATCGGTATTTCCCCATATCAAGTTGTTTTTGGTCAACATATGATTTCTCACGGACAGGATTACAAGTTATTGCATAAGCTTGGTTTACTTACCGAGGGGAATGTCAGCCTCAAAAGAACTGATGAGTTTAAGAGAATCCGTTCAAACATTAACAAGCATTTGAGAAAAGCCTACGCGGCAAACCAAAGGACGTATAATCTGCGATCAAGACTCCGAACATTTGAAGTAGGACAGGAGGTGATCAAAAAGAACTTCGCTTTAAGCAATGCAGGAAACAATTTTAACGCTAAACTAGCTCCTGTAGGAACCAAAGCTCGAGTAAAGAAAAAACTTGGCCAATCTATATATGTCCTAGAAGATATGAACGGTAAAGAGCTTGGTAATTTCCATGCCAAGGATATTTGGTAATTTCCACTGACACCTTTTTCAGTTTTGATTGTTGGTCGCAGGGACCAAAAATCAAAACAGTGGCTGTGGGAGCCAGTGAAAATTTAAAACTCATTTTGGTTCTTTAAGCAAATATCACCAGTCTGGCAACGTGAAGATCAGATCTTGACAAAAATACCAGATTAACAACAGAAATACCAGAACGAAAATCCCGCCTATGGATTTTGGACGTACTAAGTCCACACTTCATTAGTGCTGTTTCCGGCTGCATCTTTCTCTTTTCTGGAAACTTTTCCCGAAGGCAGTCGTTCGCTCTTGAAATTAATATCTCAGGTCATCCTGAAAACGTGCTGACCCTTTTTCAGAAGTAATTAATATTTTTATAAGTGAATAGTGTCATATTTTTCTGGTAAGCTTATTAGGACCCAAAGACGGCCAATTTTAATTGCGTTTTCCTAGGAATTATTCTGGTGTCTTCTTC
Source organism: Drosophila rhopaloa (assembly GCF_018152115.1). Taxonomy (NCBI): domain Eukaryota; kingdom Metazoa; phylum Arthropoda; class Insecta; order Diptera; family Drosophilidae; genus Drosophila; species Drosophila rhopaloa. The sequence goes on along the minus strand of NW_025335034.1, from coordinate 11,591,944 downwards.
GTGGTTCCCAAGACATACATAGTTGGAACACGAGGATATCTTTTCCAAGACCCGGCTTTAAGCACGGCTATAGGCCAGGCGCCCACTTGCGATTCCTGGTTACCTAATTCTTTTGTGCGTGTGCGAGTTCGCAGAACTTCGGCGTGCACATCGAATTTCTTGGAACCGCGTGTCGCACACGCATTCCTTGGAACCGCGTGTCGCATTTCCTATTGCCACGTTGCGGATCGCTTCGCCTAATATTTTGCTGCGGATCGCTTCGCCAATTGCCTTGCGGCGGATCGCTTCGCCTATTATTTTGCTGCGGATCGCTTCACCTCTTTGCCTCGCTGCTGGCACAGACAGGAGTTTACCTGAGATCAGACGAAAACAGTCGCCGTCCACTGCAGAACGTGAATTTTCTACCTTCGGAAATCTTTTGGAAACTTTCTCGTGGTACATTCTTCCCCGGATTTATCAAGAAGCTGCAGGCCAGATTTCATCCCTACCAAGAGTAGTGGTGGTGTGCACCAAGCGTGCTTGAGCGTTGCGACACGTTCAATCCTGTCCAGCTGCGCACCTCAATTGGATTTCTGCGAATCAACTCGCTAAGGAGAGCATTACAACAAGCTCGTTTGCGAGAATAGTTCTGAGTATCGTAGATTTAGTTGCCTTTTCTTTTGTATTTATTTAAGAATATTTTACTGATTAACTTTACGACTCCTATTATAGTGTAAAACTTTGTGTGCAGTTTTGACATAACATTTATCCACATTTATAAAGTCTACAGCAACGCTCAATGCTCAACAGTCATCAGGCCTGAGGACAACGTTGGACTCTGCGTAAGTACGGCATAGCCGTCAACATTCCTAGTCTCTTGTGAGTCTGCACACTCCTTTTTATACCCGTTACTCGTAGAGTAAAAGGGTATATTGTATTCGTGCAAAAGTATGTAACAGGTAGAAGGAAGCGTTTCCGACCCTATAAAATATATATATACTTGATCAGGATCACTAGCCGAGTCGATATAGCCATGTCCGTCTGTCCGTCTGTCTGTCCGTATGAACGCTGAGATCTCGGAAACTATAAAAGCTAGAAGATTAGCATTTTGCATGTAGATTTTAGGAGTTCCTACGCAGCGCAAGTTTGTTTCAAAATGGTGCCACGCCCCCTCTGACGCCCACAAGCCACAGCTTTGTGGCCAAAGTTTTGATGATATTATGAAAATTTTAATTGATATGTATTTGTTTCGTCAATAAATATCGATTGGCCTAATAAAAGTTTGCCACGCCCACTCTTACGCCCAAAAACCCATTAAACGCTTAAGCCTGGCTAGCGCCTACATTTCCGCCTTTCATGGCGCCATCTAACGGATGACTTTGGAACAACTGACTCAACAGAGTCAACGTTAATTCTCGATAAGGATTTCTATTAAAGAAATTGCGATAGTTTTCATCTAAAGTTGTTTAGCTGAGTAACGGGTATCTAATAGTCGAGGCACTCGACTATAGCGTTCTCTCTTGTTATACTTTATTTTATACAAATAAATTTATCTCGTAAATTTAACGTAATCACAGCCCAAGAGCTGTTGCTTTTTGAACAAGAAAATCTTATTGAATGGTTTCTCTATTCAATATAAATATAATATAAATATCTATATAATTTAAATATATTCAACATAGTAAGAAATAGGGACCTGATGTAGTCCCATAAAACATACATTAACGTAAAACCTAATTTATTTCTTAATTTCTTTATAACCTTAGTAAAATATAATTACACACATATAGACACAAACAAAGCGAATACCGATTTCTAGATTTTAGGACATAGTGTTAGAAACTTTAGTATATAAGAAACATGAACCTAAATTTGATTTTGTTGAAGTAAATAATGTTTAAGATGAACTAATTGGTTACTTTTTGGAGGGCACTTATGGGTATGTGGAGCAATAGTTATTCATGGGTGGAATCTAATTAGATTTCACATGGTAGGGTGGGTATAGAACAAGGCCAATAACATCTGGTCCTCAATCTTCGACAGGTGCACTGTCTTTGTCCGAGTTTAGCTATAGAGCTGGTTATCTTTTGCTATCGTTTCTCTGTCTACTACTGTTAGTTCTGTAACACATCTTGTTCTCTCTTAACACAAACCCACCCCACTCTCCCTGAGCAAGCTGGTCGAAAATGTAGACAGAGCGTGTTAGGAGGGACAACGCTCGATGAGTGTGTTCGTTACAGAATTAAATGGCGCCCAATAATGGAGGCAATCCCAATGCCTGATCAGGCATTTGTCGTTTGACTTCCGAGCTTCCCGAAAAATATATAAGTCGGTATTTCAGTCGGTATTTCATTTTTGACTCGGATTTGATGGTACTCTGAATAGGTTCGGAGCCATACCAGTAGAAATGTTATACTTTGAAAACATGTTTATACCCGTTACTCGTAGAGTAAAAGGGTATATTGTATTCGTGCAAAAGTATGTAACAGGTAGAAGGAAGCGTTTCCGACCCTATAAAGTATATATATTCTTGTTCAGGATCACTAGCCGAGTCGATCTAGCCATGTTCGTCTGTCCGTCTGTCTGTCTGTTTGTCCGTCTGTCTGTCCGTATGAACGCTGAGATCTCGGAAACTATAAAAGCTAGAAGATTGGCATTTTGTATGTAGATTTTAGGAGTTCCTACGCAGCGCAAGTTTGTTTCAAAATGGTGCCACGCCCCCTCTGACGCCCACAACCCACAAGCTGTGGCCACAGTTTTGATGCTATTATGAAAATTTTAATTGATATGTATTTGTTTCGTAAATACCTATCGATTTGCCTAATAAAAGTTTGCCACGCCCACTCTAACGCCCAAAAACCTATTAAACGCTTAAGCCTGGCTAGCGCCTACATTTCCGCCTTTCATGGCCCGTGGTAGCGCCATCTAACGGATGACTTTGGCCAAGGTGCTCAACAGAGTCAACGTTAATTCTCGATAAGGATTTCTATTAAAGGAAATTGCGATGGTTTTCATTTGTCAATACCGAACTATATCCCAAGAACTATGCAAATCAAATCTAGTTACCCAAATTGGAGGTCTGAGTCAAACAATGGCGTATGTGTGTATGTATGTAAGCATATACATATGTATGTATTTACATTGTACACAGTTGCAATTGCCCGGCAAAGATAACTCCTTTCAAAGAAATACCCGTTACTCGTGTTGTGCAAAGATTTAGACTTTAATATACATAATACTATTTAAGAAGCCAATATAAGTATGTATGTTTAATATTTCTAGTCAATTTATTGCACTCAAAAACATAAACATAAACACAGCTGCTGGTGCAGGACAAAAGTTGCCTGTGCTAAAGCAGCGCTGGTGCTGATGCTCGTGCTGTAAAGCTGCCAGCGCTAAGAAATAGCCGAATTCAAATTGATAATTTGAACTTTTTTAGCTGAGTAACGGGTATCTAATAGTCGAGGCACTCGACTATAGCGTTCTCTCTTGTTTTGTTATCAGTTCGGTCATAGTCGAACATTATAGTCAAAAACATTCCAATTCGAATTGTTGATCCGTTGGAATTATAGTCCTGATATTAGGTCGGTTCTATACCAAGCATTCAGTTTTTGAACAAATCCTTCTTTCCATTTCGGAATGAGACTTGCTCTAGATGGACAGGTCCGTTTAGTTCCTCATTCATTTGGAAAGACCTCAAAACCACAATTTTATAATTAGATCCGTATTCATTATCAGTTTTATTGCACCTATCGAACAAAATAAACTATTGCTGCTTTACTGCCCAGGATAAGCCCCTCATATTGTTATAATCATATCGATTTCTCTTTTTATATCGCTTTCTCTTATATCGCTTTATCTTATATCGCATTCCCGTATATCGCATTCTCGTATTCTCTAGTGTAAGATATCAAAAGCTTAAAATGTCGGTTAGGCACAGTAACGAAAACCTAGTTTCATTAGGGACTGAGGATTCGGTGATATGCACCATCTGCAACGCAGTAGTATTCGATTTGGAACTAATCGAAACTGCTTGTCAGCACAGTTTTCACAAGGCCTGTCTACAAGGTTGGCTACAGGAGCACAACACTTGTCCAACATGTTCTCAACCATGTTCTCAAACCCTGATGAGACCCAACATAACTGGAGAAAATCGAGTTATAACCAGATCAATGCATCGAAACGCAGCTAATCAGAACGATAACCTTTCAGTTCAGAATGCAGAGCAGGATTCCCAACAGGAAAATCATAATGGAGGTAACCCTGTTGGAAACGAAGTTCCTAATCAGCATTTTCTGATTAATCAAATGCGAGCTCTCCAATCAAGAATGGAAGAAAACCAAATCACACAGATGCAAGCATTCCAAGCTAGAATGACAGAAACAGTGACAAACCAAATGACACAGATGTTCAGTCAGTTGAATAGGTCAACATTTCCTGGAAATAACTTAGCTCAGTCGCAACGGGAAAATCGAAATAATTTGGGACGAGCAGATCACAACAGCACAGATCGAAACAGTCAACGGACTAGAAATTCTCCAGATGCTAACACAGACCGCAGCGATCTTTCTATGGATCGACCCGATAGGATTTCAAAGTCGAGGATTTTATATACCGTGTAAATTGTCTCACTTCACAATGCCTAAACTTTGACATGCTTTCCCAGTACGCCAATTTGTTATTCGAGGTACCGGCTTTAGCTTTTTATTGGCGCGTTCATAGGTCAGTGGACAACTTAAATTGGAACGAATTATGTAGACGGTTGAAGGAAAGATACCAGGACCAGAGATCAGACCGCGAGATTAAAAGCGTCATGCGTCGTCGCAAACAAGGTTCTAATGAAAGTTTTGATGAGTTCTTGGACGCAATGCTTTCCATTGCTGATTCCCTTCGAGAACCTATGCATGATTATGATATAGCGACCGAAGTGCGTCATAATCTCAAGCCAGATCTTAAACTCGAACTACTGCATGTCGACACACCAAATTTAGCAACTTTGCGTAAGGAGTGTCATCGTCACGAAGAATTTTATCGTAGCACTTGGCCTAGACCAGTTCAACGCCCTAATGCAAACAAGCGTTTCGTTAACACAATTCTTCACGAGGACGGTTCTGAAGATCAACCGGAAGAAGAACTGTGGATGACGAAGTCTATGCTATTAAGTCGGTAGAAAAACTAACTTGCTGGAATTGTAACGAAATAGGTCACAAATACCATGATTGCCTTAAGTCTCGTCGTATTTTTTGTTATGGTTGTGGTGCGACAGATGTGTATAAGCCCAATTGCGCAAAATGTAATTCGGTTCCGGAAAACTCCAACTCCACAACTCCACAAATTCGCCGATTCCAAAAAGCGAGTGTCCGCCAATAGCTTCGCACAACCCAAACAATTTGGCTGCTCCGGCAGTGGAACATTTACCAAAAATGTCTTGTCAAAACCCTGATTCTTCAAAAACCCCAACTTTCAATCCATATCACCTACGACTTCAAGACTATTTAAAACGAAAGTCCAAAATATATCGTGTTAATGCTATTGTTGCTTCAAAACGCCGTTCTACCCTGCGCATGCGAAAATTCTGGAAGCGTAAAAGAGCATTTAATCGTTGTATATTTTCTTCTATTACTTACAAAAAAAATTTCTCCCGGGTAAGTACACAATTTATAGGCTTGATCGTCAGTCCAGACGGGGAGGTGGAGTCCTGATTGCTGTCGACTCCACCTTTTCGTCTGAACTACTAACTTTCGAAGAATTTTATGACATCGAATTCCTAGGTATAAAATTATCGTTTCCCGGTAGTTTTGTATATATTACTTGTTCATATATCCCACCATCATCTGAGTTCACTATTTACGCAAATCACCTTTCCGTTATTCAGTCCATTTCCAAAAAACTGTCGGATCGAGATCAGTTAATTGTATTAGGTGATTTTAATATACCTAGTGCGACATGGTCCCCTGACGAAAACTCTAATATTTTACTTCCTTTAGCGCAGCATGACTTTATTGACGGCTTGCTTGACATTGCGCTATCCCAAGTGAACCATGTTAAGAACTCCTTAGGACGTTTACTGGACTTGTGTTTTGTTTCAAATTCAGAAGGCGTTTGCCTATCAAGAACGTCACCACTTACTCAACCGGAAGATCCTTATCATCCAACTCTAGAGCTGACTGTAGACGCAAGAACAGAGCTGAATAAAAAATCCGAAAAGTCGGTTAAACGAATCCGCTGCTTTCGTAAGGCAAACTTTCATCTTTTAAATACTTTTATATCCGGCTATGACTGGTCCGAATTTTATTCATGCACTAACGTGGCTAAGGCCGTTAATATCTTTTATAATGCATTGAATTCCTTCTTTTATCTGTGTGTTCCGTTATACTATCCGTCAATTTCAAATAAACCTCCATGGTTTAATAAAGAGTTGTCACACCTAAAAAATATTAAGTCCAGACTTTTCAATAAATTTAAAATGTGCGGTTCACAATCTGCCTTCTCTCGGTACCTAAGGGCTCGGCCAAATTTTATCGTGCTTAACGCCCGGTGTTATAAAAGCTATTTGACTCGTTGTAGGGTCCAATTTTCACAAGATCCAAAACAGTTTTATAATTTTGTTAACACTAAGCGTAAATCAGCCTGTTACCCTGCATCACTATCATTCGAAAACTCTACGGCAAATTCTGATCAGGCAATTGCCGATCTATTTGCCCAGTTTTTCCAGACAACATATTCTGTTTCATCCCGTCCAAATCCGTCTTATTCAAATGCCATACCCAAGTCGAACTTGATTTTTTGTCCGAGGTTAAGCGAAAGCTCCCTTCTTTTGGATCTTCATAAAGTTAAGCCTGTCTATTCACCGGGTCCGGACGGAGTTCCAGGCTGCGTGCTGAGGTACTGTGCTGAAACTCTGTGTAGACCTCTGTACAAATTGTTTACCTTGTCTTTAAAAACATCTCATTTCCCACTTATTTGGAAGGAGTCATTTGTCATTCCCCTTCATAAGAAAGAAAATAAATGCAATACAAGTAATTACAGAGGCATATCCAAATTATCCGCCATCCCAAAGCTTTTCGAAAACACTATTACACCCCATTTGCAACATCTTTGTAGATCGATTATATCTCCATGTCAACATGGATTTATAAGGCGAAGATCTACGACGACAAACCTCTTGGAGCTAACGTCTTTTGGAATAAATGGCTTTAGAAAGAACATGCAGACTGGCGTAGTTTACACTGACTTTAGTAAAGCGTTTGATTCAGTAAATCACTCGCTACTTGTATTAAAGCTTGACTTATTAGAGTGGTAGGACTCAACGAGTCCTCTTTAAAAACTCGATCTCTGATTTGATCCGAGTTACTTCAGGCGTCCCACAAGGAAGCCACCTTGGCCCACTTCTTTTTACTTTATTTATAAACGATCTCCCTCTAGTCTTGACAAAGTCGCGTGTCCTTATGTACGCAGATGACGTTAAGTTATGCCTGCAATATAACAAAATTTCTAGCAGTTCAGACTTACAATCTGACCTAAACGCTTTTCAAACATGGTGTTGTGAAAATCTTTTGGATTTAAATAGCGCTAAGTGCAAAGTAATGACATTTTTTCGGGTGAACCCTCAATATGCAACGTATACGCTGGGTGGTTGCGCGTTGTCTAGAATTACGCATGTTGATGACCTTGGCGTCCTCCTTGACCCTAAACTTAAGTTTTGTGACCATATTACTTCTATGGTGAATAAAGACAGGGGAGTACTTGGATTTATTAAAAGGCGGTCAAAGGAATTCGATGATCCCTATGTTACAAAGACTCTGTTTATTTCACTAGTCCGTCCAATCCTGGAGTACTGTTCTGCAGTTTGGAGTCCTCAGTATGGTGTACATATAGACCGGATAGAGTCTGTGCAAAAGAACTTTTTATTATTTGCTCTACGGGGCCTTAACTGGAATGCAAGCCTTATTTTACCATCCTACTCTAGTAGACTTCTCCTAATTAATCTACCATCCTTAGTAAATCGTAGAACGATGCTTGGCACAACTTTTATCTATAAACTTATTCACGGGGATGTGGAGAGTCCCGAGTTACTGGGTCGCATAAGCTTCTCCGTGCCTAATAGAATTACCAGGAACTATGTTCCTCTTACATTAAATATTTGTAGATCTAACTTTGATATGCATGAACCGTTTAGAGTACTGTGTAACGACTATAATAGACTATACCACATTATTTCTACTACCGACTCTTTGCCAAGCCTAAAATCATTAATTTTATCTTACCTAGCACAAAATTAGTATTAGTATTAGTCTCGCACGTATTTGTAATCTTAGTCTGTCCGCTTCTACATTGTGCTTTTAACTTCTCGCGATCTCGTTTTTACGCCTATTAGGCTCCGCGCGTAACAAGCACTGCTTGGTGTCGTAAGGGCCACTTGTTTGCGCTGATCATAGTGCATCAACGTCCGAAAATTTAAAAAAAAAAAAAAAAATTGTTAAAATATTTGGCCTCGAATATTCAGCTCTTTTAGACAGTGGGGCCAACAAAATTGTAATTGGTGGACAGCTTGCTCAGCAAATTATAAACGAACGACCATTTAATAAATTCAAAAGCATAGTTCGTACCGCTGACGGCCAAATACAATCAGTAGCTGGCACAATTTGTATTCCCTTGACATACAACTCCACCGATTCAAATTTCGAATTCTTAATTGTACCTTCCATACAACAAAGCGTGATATGCGGTATGGATTTCTGGGTAACATTTAATATTTCCATCACACAGTCCTTTTCGATTAGTGAAATCAGCTGCGAATCGGAAGAGGACTCTAATCGTTTCTGTTTATCCAGCATACAGAAATCCAAACTGCAAAAAGGCGTCGACTTTTTCCCATCATTCGAAAGTGAGGGCTTAGGTTTGACTAAACTGATTGAGCACAACATTGACACATCTACTGCGAAACCCATTAAGCAAAGGTTCTATCCCTTATCGCCAGCAAAGGAAAAGCTGTTGTGTTTGGAAATTGACCGCATGATTCAAATGGATGTTATAGAAGAAGCTCCTTCATCGCCTTGGTCTTCTCCAGTTACCTTAAACATAAAGGTAAGGTAACGATTTTGTCTTGACGCAAGAAAACTTAATGCAGTCACTGTTAAGGACGCTTATCCGATTCCTATAATGGATGGCCTCCTCAGTCGCCTTCCTCCCGTGCACTGCATTTCCAAAATTGACCTCAAGGATGCCTTTTGGCAAATCTGTTTATATCAAGAATCCCTTGCCAAAACTGCTTTCACTGTCCCGAACCGTCCGCTTTACCAATTTAAGAGGATGCCATTTGGATTGACCAACGCTCCACAAACTATGTGTCGTCTAATGGACTTAGTAATTCCTTATTAGCTGAAGACTCATGTCCTAGTTTATCTGGATGACCTATTGGTGTTGTCAAATAATTTCGAAGACCATCTTTTGCATCTGTCTGAAGTAGCCACCCAATTGCGTAAAGCCGGATTGACAATAAATGTCCAGAAAAGTCAGTTTTGTCTAAAAAGTGTTGACTATCTAGGTTATTTAGTAGGTGAAGGCACACTTCAAGTGAATCCCAACAAGATTAGCGCAGTTAGTAAATTCCCGGTTCCCAAAACTCAAAAACAGTTAAGAAGATTTCTTGGAATGACTGGTTGGTACCAGCGATTCATTTCGAATTATTCTTCCGTAATTTTTCACCTAACAGAGTTATTGCGTGGCAAGTCCTTTCAGTGGAACGATCAGTCTCAAGAGGCGTTTGAGAATATCAAATCAAAGTTATGTTCGGCACCTTGTCTTGTTCATCCCAACTATGAAAAACCGTTTATCCTACAGTGCGATGCCTCATTACATGGTGTTGGTGCTGTCCTAGCCCAATGTGACGACTCTGGATGTGAACGACCAATAGCTTTCATGTCTAAAAAGCTTAATAAAGCACAGCGTATCTACACAGTTACAGAACTTGAATGCATGGCTGTAGTTTTGGCAATTAAAAAGTTCAGGATGTATATTGATGGACATTCTTTCAAAGTAATAACGAATCACTCAAGTTTGCGTTGGCTAATGAACCAATCCGACCTTAGTGGCAGATTGGCCAGATGGGCAATTAAGCTTCAAGGCTACTGCTTTGAAATCGAGCATCGTAAAGGAAGGGAAAATGTCGTAGCGGATGCCTTGTCTCGATCGTTTGAAGATGCTGACGAAGTTGCGGCGATAGATATCGAAGTTCATCCTGAAATTAATCTTGCTTCAGATGCATTCCAGTCAGAGGAATATTCTGCCCTCAAGAATAAATTCTCCTCTTCAAATTTACCTGACTTTCAAGTGGTCGATGATTTTATTTATTACCGCGCCACATTTCCCAATACTTTTGACACTTCACCAGATGAATGCTGGAAATTGTTTGTACCAGAAACGTTGCGCCAAAACGTAATCAGTGCTGCTCATGATCAACCCTCATCGGCTCACTGTGGAATGGCTAAATGCCTTGAGCGCATTCGTCGTCGATTTTACTGGCCAAACATGGTAGTAAACGTGCGTGACTACATACGCAACTGCGAAACGTGCCAAACAACAAAGTATCCAACGCGTTCTTTGAAACCTCCCATGGGCGCACAAGTGCAAAGCGAGAGGGTATTTCAAAGGCTATACCTTGACTTTATTGGTCCATTTCCACGTTCAAAATCTGGCAACATAGGCATACTGATTATCCTGGATCACTTTTCGAAATTCACCTTTTTGAAACCAGTGAAAAAGTTCACCACGAAAGTGATTGTCAATATACTGCGAGATGAAATATTTCCTTGCTTTGGTGTGCCTGAAACAGTCGTGAGTGACAACGGCACTCAGTTTAAAAGCCGTGACTTCTCCGATTTTCTTTTAAAATATGGCGTTCGTCATATGTTTACTGCTGCTTATGCTCCGCAATAAAACGCCGCGGAGAGAGTTAACCGATCAATCAATGCTGCTTTGAGAGCGCACAGACCAGCGTGAGTGGGACTTATTTCTCAGTAGCATCAACTGTTCACTTCGAAATGCAGTTCATCAGTCTATCGGTATTTCCCCATATCAAGTTGTTTTTGGTCAACATATGATTTCTCACGGACAGGATTACAAGTTATTGCATAAGCTTGGTTTACTTACCGAGGGGAATGTCAGCCTCAAAAGAACTGATGAGTTTAAGAGAATCCGTTCAAACATTAACAAGCATTTGAGCAAAGCCTACGCGGCAAACCAAAGGACGAATAATCTGCGATCAAGACTCCGAACATTTGAAGTAGGACAGGAGGTGATCAAAAAGAACTTCGCTTTAAGCAATGCAGGAAACAATTTTAACGCTAAACTAGCTCCTGTAGGAACCAAAGCTCGAGTAAAGAAAAAACTTGGCCCTTCTATATATGTCCTAGAAGATATGAACGGTAAAGAGCTTTGTAATTTCCATGCCAAGGATATTTGGTAATTTCCACTGACACCTTTTTCAGTTTTGATTGTTGGTCGCAGGGACCAAAAATCAAAACAGTGGCTGTGGGAGCCAGTGAAAATTTAAAACTCATTTTGGTTCTTTAAGCAAATATCACCAGTCTGGCAACGTGAAGATCAGATCTTGACAAAAATACCAGATTAACAACAGAAATACCAGAACGAAAATCCCGCCTATGGATTTTGGACGTACTAAGTCCACACTTCATTAGTGCTGTTTCCGGCTGCATCTTTCTCTTTTCTGGAAACTTTTCCCGAAGGCAGTCGTTCGCTCTTGAAATTAATATCTCAGGTCATCCTGAAAACGTGCTGACCCTTTTTCAGAAGTAATTAATATTTTTATAAGTGAATAGTGTCATATTTTTCTGGTAAGCTTATTAGGACCCAAAGACGGCCAATTTTAATTGCGTTTTCCTAGGAATTATTCTGGTGTCTTCTTCGTGGTTCCCAAGACATACATAGTTGGAACACGAGGATATCTTTTCCAAGACCCGGCTTTAAGCACGGCTATAGGCCAGGCGCCCACTTGCGATTCCTGGTTACCTAATTCTTTTGTGCGTGTGCGAGTTCGCAGAACTTCGGCGTGCACATCGAATTTCTTGGAACCGCGTGTCGCACACGCATTCCTTGGAACCGCGTGTCGCATTTCCTATTGCCACGTTGCGGATCGCTTCGCCTAATATTTTGCTGCGGATCGCTTCGCCAATTGCCTTGCGGCAGATCGCTTCGCCTATTATTTTGCTGCGGATCGCTTCACCTCTTTGCCTCGCTGCTGGCACAGACAGGAGTTTACCTGAGATCAGACGAAAACAGTCGCCGTCCACTGCAGAACGTGAATTTTCTACCTTCGGAAATCTTTTGGAAACTTTTTCGTGGTACATTCTTCCCCGGATTTATCAAGAAGCTGCAGGCCACATTTCATCCCTACCAAGAGTAGTGGTGGTGTGCACCAAGCGTGCTTGAGCGTTGCGACACGTTCAATCCTGTCCAGCTGCGCACCTCAATTGGATTTCTGCGAATCAACTCGCTAAGGAGAGCATTACAACAAGCTCGTTTGCGAGAATAGTTCTGAGTATCGTAGATTTAGTTGCCTTTTCTTTTGTATTTATTTAAGAATATTTTACTGATTAACTTTACGACTCCTATTATAGTGTAAAACTTTGTGTGCAGTTTTGACTTAACATTTATCCACATTTATAAAGTCTACAGCAACGCTCAATGCTCAACAGTCATCAGGCCTGAGGACAACGTTGGACTCTGCGTAAGTACTGCATAGGCGTCAACATTCCTAGTCTCTTGTGAGTCTGCACACTCCTTTTTATACCCTTGCAGAGGGTATTATAATTTTGGTCAGAAGTTTGTAACGCAGTGAAGGAGACGTTTCCGACCCTATAAAGTATATATATTCTTGATCAGGATCAATAGGGGAGTCGATATAGCCATGTCCGTCTGTCCGTCTGTCCGTCCGTCCGTCTGTCCGTCTGTCCGTCTGTCCGTCTGTTTCAATACCGTTTGCGAGCTCAGTTTAAAAGCTAGCGATCTGAAACTTTCACAGTCGTCCTAAAACAAGTGTACGCAGATCAAGTTTGAAAACCGCCCCGATCGGATGTCTATATCCTATAGCTCCCATAGGAACAATCGGATATAACTTGCAAGAATGGAAGATATTTCGCGCAGTGTAAAAGCTATTGACATAAATCTTTCCAAATCTTATTTTTTTATGCGTACCTTGATCAGAGTAAAAGCGCGTGACGATCGGACGTCTATATCCTATAGCTCCCATAGGAACAAAAGGGTAAAATCGGTTAAAATTTAATGATTTTTAGGATATTTCACGCAGTATACAAGCTATTGACATGAATCTTTCCAAATCCTATTTTTTTATGCATACATTGATCAAGGTGAAAGCGCGTGCCGATCGGACGTCTATATCCTATAGCTCCCATAGGAACAATAGGGTGAAATCGGTCCAAATTTGATGATTATCAGAATATTTCGCGCAGTGTGTAAGCTACTAACATAAAATTTTCCAATTCTTATTTATTTACGCATATCTTGATTAGGGTAAAAGCGCTTGCCGCTCGGAAGTCTTTATCTTAAAGGAGATAGGAAAAATTGTTAAAGGCTGCGAAAGTATCCCTTTTTATACCCGTTACTCGTAGAGTAAAAGGGTATATTGTATTCGTGCAAAAGTATGTAACAGCTAGAAGGAAGCGTTTCCGACCCTATAAAGTATATATATTCTTGATCAGGGTCACTAGCCGAGTCGATATAGCCATGTCCGTCTGTCCGTCTGTCCGTCTGTCTGTCCGTATGAACGCTGAGATCTCGGAAACTATAAAAGCTAGAAGATTGGCATTTTGCAAGCAGATTCTAGGAGTTCCTACGCAGCGCAAGTTTGTTTCAAAATGGTGCCACGCCCCCTTTAACGCCCACAATCGCTAATATACGATTTTAAAAATTTAAATATTTCGGAAAAGTAAAAATGCAGTTTTATTGTGTTTATCAATACCTATCGAAATGTAGAAGAAATTTTTCAAGTCGGACCATTCGTTAAAAAGTTATGCGTGATCAAAGTTTCTATCTCCATCTCCCTCGCACCCCCTTTACCTGAGTAACGGGTATCTGATAGTCGGGGCACCCGACTATTGCGTTCTCTCTTGTTTTCTATTTGTATATGACATTTTTGCAGTATAAAAGCAATTGACTTGAAACGATGCAAATCTAGTTTACTTATGTATACCTTATTCCTTTCGCTACTTTTTCACTTTTAACAATTTCTTCAAAGTCTGCAAGGGTATTAAAACTTCGGCTTGCCGAAGTTAGCTTCCGTCCTCGTTATACTTTATTTTATACAAATAAATTTATCTCGGTAATTTAACGTAATCACAGCCTAAAAGCTGTTGCTTTTTGAACAAGAAAATCTTATTGAATAGAGAAACCATATAAATATCTACATAATTTAAATATATTCATATTAGTAAGAAATAGGGACCTGATGTAGTCCCATAAAACATACATTAACGTAAAACTAAATTTATTTCTTAATTTCTTTATAACCTTAGTAAAATATAATTACACACATATAGACACAAACAAAACGAATACCGATTTCTAGATTTTAGGACATAGTGTTAGGAACTTTAGTATATAAGAAACATGAACCTAAATTTGATTTTGTTGAAGTAAATAATGTTTAGGATGAACTAATTGGTTACTTTTTGGAGGGCACTTATGGGTATGTAGAGCAATAGTTATTCATGGGTGGAATCTAATTAGATTTCACATGGTAGGGTGGGTATAGAACGAGGCCAATAACATCTGGTCCTCAATCTTCGATAGGTGCACTGTCTTTGTCCGAGTTTAGCTATAGAGCTGGTTATCTTTTGCTATCGTTTCTCAGTCTACTACTGTTAGTTCTGTAACACATCTTGTTCTCTCTTAACACAAACCCACCCCACTCTCCCTGAGCAAGCTGGTCGAAAATGTAGACAGAGCGTGTTAGAAGGGACAACGCTCGATGAGTGTGTTCGTTACACTGTAACGGATTGTTCGGATACCGAATCTTTTTTAGCTGCTGATCTTAGCAACATTTGAGGGTTTGCTGAAATCAGCTGCTGATCCGCCGGAATGCTCTGTTGTTCTTTTGATTTCGGTTGCGGGGTGTTCCCCTTTTGCTCCTTACCACCAGCGGCCTTTTTGCGCTTAGGGGACTCTTCTAATAGCTTACGACTATTAAACTGCGAGTCCAGCGCAGATAGGAGATCATCAGCTCGGCGAAAACTATCTCTATCCACTCCGAAACAGCTAATCAGTCCCATCAGGCCGCCTTTAGTTTGGCGCATGAACGATTTCATCTCGTTCGCAACCTCGACACAAGCGTGACAACAAAACTGCAAATTGGGCCCCTTTGAAAGGTCATCACTTGTCCGGCCAGTAAAACCGGCGCACTTGGTGTGCACCATATTTTCACACAGCCAGCAAGTCATATTAGACTGGTCAGCCCTGATTACGAGGCTGCATTTTTTGCAGAAGCAGACTAAATTTTTATTATTCATTTTATTTATTTACCACTGTACCAAGAAAGCGAAATTGAAATTTATAAGCGAGCAGTTATAAGTACCGCAAGAGCGCAGAAACTGCACGCTTAGAACTTTCAAAAGCAAAGAGAGCAAGAGAGCGGAAGCGTAAATAAGTTAAAGTGCATGCACAAAAGAGAAACGGCGGGGATATAGGAAAAGAAAAGACAGATAAGAATTACGAAAAACTAAAACAATTAATTAGTATTAAATACAAAGTGCACTCGCGAAGCGAACGGAGTTTAACTTTATGTTTAAATAAACCGGAAGCGAATTAGAATTGTTTTGATAAAACCCACCGATGGGAATAAACGAAAACAAAATGCAAAATTCGAAGCGCAGAAAAAAAAACACGACCGTTCACTTTGAAAGTCAAAGACGATTTTTTTGTTTGCAAAAGTTAATATTAGGTTACTAATTATTAGGTAACTCCCCTGCAGAAAGTTACCTTCAATTAAAAAAACTGCATTAGTATAGGTATACGAAATCAACCTATCGTAGAAACCCAACCAAGTCAACAGGTCAAAAGTCAATGTCAGGTAACTTACATAATCCTTTAATTTAGTAATCACCTGCACCTTTCTGTACTACGGGATTCTTCGTGAGCAGACTTTATATTGACACGTATGTATGCCTAATCCATGGATTAGTCTGTAAATAACAGACGCCGTAAAACAACGTGTATCTGTGTAAGCCAGTATTACTTTTATTGTGTATTTTCATTTAAAAGTGAAAAATTATCGTGCGTAAAGTGATTAGAAGTGATTTCGTCTACAATTTATTTGTCAAAGTTGTCTGAATTTTCTGTCTCCCTTTGCTGTTTTAATACACATTATTTTTTCACAATTTAATTCTGTCTTAAATGAATTTGTTAAAATCTTAACAATTTATTAAAAAATGTTAAAATTATGTGTGTATCAACCTTAAACCAAATACGGGTCATAAGATTGAAGCATACATAAATGTATCATAGTATTAGACACTATTTCAAAATTCCCTGATAACTTTTAAATAACAAACACATATATTATAATTTTATTTGCACGATTTTTAAACAGGAAAATAAAGAGAATTTTACGCGTATCTACTTTATCTCAGGAACGACGCCGCGAAGCCGCACTAAGGCGCAGCCAAGCCCAATATCATGAAAATGCACCGCAGATAAGGACCCGCAATGCCCTGCATATTGCCGAGACCTGCGCAAGTAATTTGGAAGTAGCTGAGGAAGCACGCTCGCGAAATACGGTGCACGCTTTGTCAGAAGGCGTATTAACCGAATTCGAGCTAGGGAACGCGCACTGGACACTGCAGCGCACGCGTTAGTCAGGGGTAACTCCGCGAAGCGCCGACGACAGCAGTCGCAAAATACTGCTAATCGCGCTACCTGGAGGGCGCATGAAGGGAACCGCAGACCAGAACGAGAACAGGACACTATAGCTCACGCGCTTGCTAGGAATAGCTCCGAGGAACGTTGACGACAGCAAGACCGAAACACTGCAGCGTACACTCTTACCAGGGGTAACTCCAAGGAGCGCCGACGACAGCAGTAGCAAAATACTGCAAATCGCGCTACCTGGAGGGCGGATGAAGAAAATCGCAGACCAGCGCGCTGAAGGGACGCTGATGCACATAGGATCGATAGGAACAACCCCACAACTCGGGCGCATCAGCAGCATTATAACTGATTGCGTAGTCGGGAGACACGCCTACAGCGGAGACTTCGAGAGCAACAAATTCAGGAAATGGCCGCGGTAAGACTAATCACATATTGGAGCAGTACCCAGAATCGTCAGGCTCAATCTTTGAGATGAACTTTCCGCAGATGAAAGGGAGGATCAACGGAAACTACAGCGCAGGAAGAGCCGAAATACTGCGCGGGAACAATATCTTCGAAACATTAAGGACGGGCTAACAAAAATATGTACATGCTGTGGAGGAACATGGTTTCCATCCCAGGAAAGTGGTTTGAATCAATTCCTTAGGCAACACTTTTTATTTTTGTAGGAAATTTTCTTGTCCGTCCGGTATATATATATTCTGCAGTACATGCCGTCAAGCTGTTTCCAACGGTAGACTACCATCTCTTTGTCTGTCCAATGGCTTAGACTTCCCAGAAATTCCGGAGTGCCTTAAAAACTTAACCTGCCTGGAAAAGCGCATTATTTCTCGTCGAATTCCGTTTATGCGCATTATCTCCCTAGGATATGAAAGGCAATGCGGAATAAGAGGAGCGGTGGTAAATGTTACTATTTCTGTACCAGACACTGTAAGTGCGCTTCCTCGATCCTTTAATTCCACCCATGTAATCCAAGTTCACCTTAAAAGAATACTCCTATAACTTTAAGACAGAAACTATTCGACCCGCTTCTCAAAGCTGTACGGTACTTAGTTAACACTGAACTTTACAGAAAACACAATATCATTTTTGATATTGACTGGCTTAACCGAGAAGAAGTTGAACAGCTATTGCGACAACAGTTTTTTTCTGAACAAATCCATCAACCAAAAGAAGAGCTAAATCCAGGCGGTCATGAAACTTTATTGGAAAATAACAATACTGAGCTCGAACGTATTGCTTTGGCCCCTGGGGAAGGCCACCGTCCAACAAACCTTACCCTAGATGAAGATGCGGAAGAACCGTCGTTGTGCAGTGGTACCTAAAGTCCTTTATATATACAACTTTTATGAGATGCAGCGAATTCAAAACACAATTTCCATTGCCCTACGAAAAAAGTAAGGTGCGGCAACTGCTGCAAATATAAGGGATGAATCATTTGTTGATAGACTTGTACAGCATGACGACGAGTATCATATTCTGAAAAGTCTACGTCCCGCTCCAGCTCATTGGGAGGCTGAAAAGAAAAAAATTATAGCCATGATAAGACAATTTGGGTTGCCTACATTTTGCATATCTCTTTCCGCTGCTGAATCTAGATGGAATGAGCTGTTAGTTATTATTTCTCTTTTGGTCGATGGCAAAAATATAAGTGAGGACGAAGCGGCAGCTCATTCGAGTACCGAAAAAAGCTCGCTTAATCCGATCTGACCCAGTAACATGCTCCCGTTACTTTGACTACAGGCTCCGACAATTGGGAGATATTTGGTGAATATACCCTAGTCCACTATTATTGGAGGATCGAGTTTCAGCACAGGGGATCGCCACACTCTCATGGCATGTACTGGCGTTTTGAAACTCCAAGGCTGGACGGTTTATTACTAATAGCGGAGAAGATTCTGAATTGCAATAATTCATTCAATACCAGCGCCATAAGCACAGCTCTTCATGTTTAAGAGAGCTGCGGGGCCAGGAATTCTGCTGCTTCAATATGCCTCCAATGCCTGAAACATTAGTTTTATATCCAATAGAAGAAAACGAAACCAATGTTGAACATTCTAACGAATTGTTTAAAAATATTAAAGAACTTTTAAAGTCTAGTTCCGATGAAGAAGCAGGCACTTTTAATAATTTTAACATTTTTCTGGCCCACCTTGAAACTACATTTGAAGAATATAAGTTTGCCATTCGCTCCAGCCTAAAAAAACCTCCGATATTTCTTCGTCGCAAATTTTTCGACAGGTTGTTTAATGCTTACAACAAAAATATTTTGGTCTTACATGGGGCAAACATGGATATTCAATTTATCCCAGATGCGTACGCGTGTTGTAGTTATATAGTTAACTACATTAACAAATCCAACCGTGGTGTGTCGCAACTCCTTCGCGAAGCAATGACTGAAATAAGTCACGGAAATATTTCAGTTAAAAGAAAACTGCAGCATCTCGGGAGCAAGTTCATTAACGCTACAGAGATTTCTGCCCAAACAGCAGCCTACAACATTTTAGGATTACACATGTCACTTAACACTTGCCATCCGGATAAGAGAGTGCGTATAGTACGATCAAATAGGGAAATAGAACAGCTTCCTGAAAACTCCACTGATATCTTTGAGAAAAACTTACTTGATTGGTATGTACAAAGGCATGAACAATTGGAGTCAATATGTCTTGCAGAATTTGCGGCTGGTACAAATTCGGCAAGTCCAACTCTCGAACAGAAAGGTCCAACGAAGATTATGATGAACCGATCGACTTGGAACCAGATGAGGAAAACGCCATTGCTGAACAATGTTACGCACTTCTAGATGGGACTGGTAGTGTGAAAAAGCGTAAGCATGCCTTAATTCTTAGATGGGTTCGCTTTAGCTTAAACTCTTCCCCATCTGCTTATTTTAGAGAGCATGTAATGCTTCAAATGACAATGAAAGAACATTCAGAAATAATCAAGGTCAACAAAGAGCAATACGATGTGTTTGATGATATGGAATTGGAGAGGGTTCTTCAAGACTTGCAAAATTTTGACAGAGAACCAAACAGTCCTCTTGCTGAGGGACTTGCCTCCCAATACCTAGATGAAGAGTTTAGAGCCTTGGCAGTACCAAACGTTGGGCAAAACTTAAATGTACTCCAAGATGACATTGAAAATAACCCAGATGATGGAGAACTTCAACTTATTAGACTCCCCCTTACTTGGCCGCTTAACTTTGAGCAACGCCAGTATTACGCCCATGTAATGCATAATGTTGCAGCAAAGAAAATTGTTTATGAATATGTTGGTGGAGGTGCTGTAGTCGGAAAAAGTAGGCTGACTTCAACAATATATCAGTCCATAACCTGGCGTGCTTTTGGGATCAGTAAACTTACGCTTCATTCTGTTTTCTCCGTTCCTGTTAATAAATCTTCGGGTCCCTTAAGACCCTTAAGTAATGACTTTTTAAACACTATGCATTGTAAGTTAATTGACATCCAATTAATTATTATAGATGAAATTTCCATGGTCGGATCGAAAATACTTGGGTATTTAGATCAAAGAATGCGACAAATTTTTAGAACTTATGATCTAATTTTTGGTGGAAAATCAATAATTGTGTTTGGAGATCTGAAACAGCTTAGCCCAGTTGGGGATCGGTGGATATTCCTGGAAAATAGTAATAACCCCTAAAACATTCTTGCCGGAGCTAACCTTTGGAATAATTTTAAGTTCTTTGAGTTGCTTTGGCATTAAATAATATGTCCGAGGCCAATATGACAGACGCAGATGTGGAGCTTCTTAGGCAAAGAGTTGTTTCACCCACCGAGGTTGCCGATGACGCAATTCATTTGTTCTGCTCTAATGATCAGGTTACCGATTATAATACCTGAAAGCTTGCCCAAATTCAGACTGAAGATTTTGTTTCAGTTGCCGTAGATAGTGATAAGTCAGCAAATATGTCAGAAAGCAATATAGTCAGGACGTTAAGAATGGCCCAAAATATGAAAACCTCAGAAACCCAGGGTTTTCATATATTCTTCAGCTCAAAACCACGGCAAAGTATATGGTTACCGTCAATATAGACACAAATGACAGACTAGTAAATGGTGCAACTGGCCAATTAATGAAAATTGACCATTGCATGCGTAACGGTTTCCCTATAGTTACAGGACTAAGTTTTCAGATCCTACGGTTGGGGCCATAGCCAGGTCAAAAGTTCGAAGGAATGATAATCCAGGTTGGACTCCCATTCAGAAAACAGCCCGAGTTTTTCAGTGCGGAAATTCAGGACATTCTTCGATTGATCGTAAGCAATTCCCAGTTGTTCCTGCTGAGGCTATTACCATCCACAAAAGCCAAGGAGCAACATACAGCAAAGTCGCATGGCATTTTAAAAGAGGCATTAAGCAAGCTTTGCGAAATATCCTGAAAATCATAAAACTGTAACCGATTTCACCGGATTTCACAATTATTTAGTTTTTTCTCAGTCGTCCTAAAACATGTGTACGTAGATGAAGTTTAAAAATCACCCCGATCGGACGTCTATATCCTATAGCTCCCATAGGAACAATTGGATATATTCACTGTGTGAATAGTCTTTTGTCAGCCCTCAAAATAATAATCAGTGTTAAAAAACTAAAGATATCGATATTATACCAAACCAAAAACATATGTCTAAATAAAGTCTGATATTTTGTGATTAGTATCATACTACTTTTCTGTCACTTTACTTCTTTTTTATTCCGACTCTTAACCGATAACAACGTGTTTTTAAGTGACAAATCTTGTGCAACTAAAATACAAATATTAAAATATCCTTGCACACAATTTTATTATGGACATTTTCCAAAACGGAACATCAAAATCCTTTTGCTGTTTTTGACTTCCGAGAACGTGTTCTGAATTCTTGGAATTTCATAAGGGCCCAACCTCACTTCAGATAAGTACAATTTCTGTATTAGTTAACTCAATTTTAAATGGAAATCACCATTCGAAGGGAAATAGATTCTATCACCAATCTGACACGTTTGCCAAAACTAATAATTAAATATTCAATTATTGTATTGAATATTTAAGCAATCCCTTTTTTTTATTTTTTCAAACATGAAAGGAAAATAAGTATTTAATAATTTAGATGAAATTAAATTTTTTATTTTCCCGTTTTTGATAATCTGATAACAGAATTAACTTGATCTTGCGCAAAGATAGATGAGATGAACAATGTTAACGCTCTATTACTATCATTCCCGCCATTGAAAATTATTTGACCTTAGCTTTTATTAAAATAAGACTGCTTGATATTGAAACTAAATTGAAGAAAACATCTAGGGTTACAAGCTTAACAAGAAAGAATTAATAATAATAATATTAAAAACAAGAAAGGAAGCTAACTTCGGCAAGCCGAAGTTTAAATACCCTTGCAGTTATTACAAATCGACTACATTTCGATTTCCATGTAATATTTAAATATTATGGAAATACGGATTTAATTAAATTAAAATCGGACAACCATATCATATAGCTGCCATAGAAGCGGTGGAAAAATCGACATAGCTTCATTGTTTTTATTATTATAGGCATAGAAATGGAAATGTAGTCGATTTGTAATAACTGCAAGGGTATATAAACTTCGGTTTGCCGAAGATTGCTTTCTTTCTTGTTAAGCTTGTAACCCTAGATGTTTTCTTCAATTTAGTTTCAATATTAAGCAGTCTTATTTTAATGATAGCTAAGGTCAAATAATTTTCAATGGCGGGAATGATAGTATTAGAGCGTTAACACTGTTATTACTATTGCTAAACAATACTATACGAGCTATAATTTTATTTCCCTTTGTTCCTATAAGAGCTATATTATTTAGGATTACACTTAAAACTTTTTTACTAAATTAAAAGCACCAAATGAGCTGTTAATATTAAATATTCGACTTAAAATGGAAGTCAAATAAGCAAATATTAAGGTTGTTGTAAGACTGGTTGTCGGTAAATCTGTCGTCTTAACAATATGCAGTGTCAGTAAGCATTCTACCTTGGGGAACTCCAGTATATAAGTCGGAACGGCCGAGATCGGCCGACTATATCCTATAGCTGCCATATAACTGATTGATCGGAAATACCGTAACTTTTGTGTTTGTAAAGTTAGGAAGTTGGGATTATATATGGGTTTTATTTTTAGCCAATCAATTCGACTTACCAAATTTCATAAGGATCGGCGGACTATATCCAATAGCTGGCATATAACTGATTGATCGGAAATGCCATAACGTTGGTGTTTGTAAAGTCAGGAAGCTGGGATTTTTTATTGGTTTTATATTTGGCCAATCAATCCGACCTACCAAATTTTATAAGGATCGGCCGACTATATCCTATAGCTGTCATATAACTGATTGATCGGAAATGCCGTAACTTTTGTGTTTGTAAAGTTAGGAAGTTGGGATTATATATGGGTTTTATATTTGGCCAATCAATCTGACCTACCAAATTTCATAAGGATAGGCCGACTATATCCTATAGCTGCCATATAACTGATTGATCGTAAATGCCATAACTTTGGTGTTTGTAAAGTTAGGAAGTTGGGATTTTCTATGGGTTTTATTTTTGGTCAATCAATTCGACCTACCAAATTTCATAGGGTTCGGCGGACTTTACTTTAAACCTAATTTAGAATTGTTCTTGAGCACTGGTTCATATGTATAAGAACATTTTTACTTAGTCCAAGAATATGTCATTGAATACGTCTATCATAGCTATCATCATCAATAAATCAATAAAATTAATCAATAAATTTCAACCCCCTCGAACTTTTCCTTAATGGTAATCCCAACTTTTGAGAAATAGATTTATTAAATATTATTTTCCATTTTGAATCTGTCATCGATTCATTATACCCTTGCAGAGGGTATTATAATTTTGGTCAAAAGTGTGCAACGCAGTGAAGGAGACATCTCCGACCCTACAAAGTCAGGATCACCTCCTGAGTTGATATAGCCATGTCCGTCTGTCTGTTTCTACTCAAACTAGTCTCTCAGTTTTAAAGATATCGAATTGAAACTTTGCACACACCCTTCTTTCCTTTGCACGCTGTATATATGTCGCAACCGCCGGGATCGGCCGACTATATCCTACAGCTGCCATATAACTGATTGATCGGAAATGCCATAACTTTGGTGTTATTAAAGTTAGGAAGTTGGGATTTTCTATGGGTTTTATTTTTGGCCAATCAATCCGACCTATCAAATTTCATAAGGATCGGCCGACTATATCCTATAGCTGCCATATAACTGAACGATTGGAAATGCCATAACTTTGGTGTTATTAAAGTTAGGAAGTTGGGATTTTGTATGAGTATTAAGAATGCATCATATGAATAATTTTGGAGAATTTAATTTACAGAGTATTCTGCAAGGGTATATCAACTTCGGCTCCGCCCGAAGTTAGCTTTCCTTTCTTGTTAAATCAAGAATTGATCAAGAGTCCATCTACGCCCGCGGAATCATCCTTGATGTCAATTCTATAAAATTTAAGAATTCATGTCGACTATATTTTGTTCATCAAAAGTGACTTCATACATTGTCAATTAAATTAAGGTTACAAATGTGCATAAGTAAAAGTACAGTGGTGTCTTCCTTATATAGGTTTCGTATACGCATTTAATTTACATTCATTCATTTTCTTTTAGCTCTAAATTTTATCTTAAATTAATCATATTTTTCAAAGCGCTTACATTTACTTCAAGAGCGCATGAAAAGATCGAGAAAATAATGTATCATCGAGTTGCCTTGTTCCAGCATTTTTCTAATAAATGGTTTTGAAGGAAATACAAAATTTAACCTCGCTGATATTTTTTTTTTTTTAGTTTTTTTTGGTGTATTACTTAATTATTTAAAATTAGCATATGTTTTAATATTTTTTTTGGTTTGGTGTTTTGGGAATTTAGAGCTCGAATAATATAGAAATTTCCGTCGAATAATATTTCTTACAGGGTAACAACATACTCGCATTCTCCTTGGCGTAGGGGTCGACCACTTGGCGCAGGTAGGTTGTGAAGAAAGCAGGGTGGGTTACCCATAAATTAAGAAAAAAACAATCTAGATTATTGAGCTTTTTTCAAATTATTTTTATCTTCAATTCATTGTTTTTTCTTTTACTATTTCATTATTTTTTTCACAACACTGTACTCGTTTACTCCAGATTTCACAGTAAATAATAAAAAAATTTCACGAATATGTACAAAACATAAATTTTAACAGCACCGTGTTTCTTTCAATGTAGATTCTTCGATGACCACGTTCTTTCTCTTTACTTTCTCTCGATCAGCGCACTTTGAAATTTTTTTTTCTCTCAGAGTATATCGTTTCTTTTCATTTCTTTACATCTTCTCTTTTTGACCTTCGGTAAAACTTCGGTTTGTGTAAAACTTCTTTTTATTTCATCTTCTGTTTTGCGCTTGCAAAAACAACAAATGCATTTGACTTTTCTTCGCTTCATTGATTTCATTTCAAAATATTTTTTTCCATTTAGCACTACATTAAGTTTTCCTTATTTCTCTATTTATCTATTTTATCGTTTATTTTAATTTTATTTTATGTTATTTGGTGTCCGTCATATTTGTCTCAGTGTTGTTTTGTTGTGTTTGTTTTGGCTCTATTTTATACCCTTGCAGAGGGTTTTATAATTTCAGTCAAAAGTTTGCAACGCAGTGAAGGAGACATTTCCGACCCTATAAAGTATATATGTATATTCTTGATCAGAATCACCAGCATAGTCGATCTAGCCATTTCCGTCGGTCCGTCTGTCTGGTAGAAGCGATCCCCGCAACTATAAATCTTTTCTTTCGTAAACTTCAAACACATTTTAGCAAAATATTAAGGAACAAATAAATGGATTCATTAAATGTTGTAAATAAAATATCCACACATATATGTGTTCTTAATACTTTTTTCGGATACCTTATAAATATATTGTAGCAGCCCTAAGCAACCCTATTAGTATTTATACACATTATATATAGTAGTAGCCATAAGCACATTTGTAAATATACACCATAGTAGCCCTAAGCATCTCTGCAGAGATGAAATTTCTAGCTGTTAAGATAATGTTAGAAAAGCAGACAATAAATGAGATAGGGCAGTTTTGAGAGTGACCCCGACCTGAACTGGTGCGTGTTTTACTTTGCTACAATATTGCATAATAAACTAAACAGATTGATATCCTAAAAAAATAATTATGTTGGAAATAAATTTAAAAATCATAATAATTCATAGCAAACTTACTCAAATTTAAGCGAATCTGAATATATATAGACCTAAAACCCGAGTTAACCTAAAAATCTTTTAAAGAAATAAGTGATTTTTGGCGCTAAAGAATGGAAACCCTTTTTAAAATATTTTACAATAATATATATTTTTTTTCGCTCGGAATTACACGGTCTACCACCCGCCCAAGTGACCGAGGGGCGCAGCCGTGTATCGTAAGGCCCGATTTGCGAGAAGATAGACGAGACATATGAAAGTATAGGCTAAATATTATAAAGTAACTATTTATCGTTTTAATAGCGACAAAGAGTGAAGGTTCGAGTCTATTATAGTCGGAACACAATACTCTGAAAGGGATAGTTATTTCTACTATGATTTAATATAAGGGGAATGTAATTTCTTGTTGATCTACTTGGCTCAGAAAAGTTTAGCCGACCTACCAATTTGGTGCTGTCACTCTTAACATGAATAAGGTTAAAAATGAAGACAGTACCAGTTCCATGTTTGGCTAGGGAGGGTACATTAATTAACAGTAGTCTACTAGAATAAGAAGGTAAGATAAGATTTGCATCCGAGTTTAGCCGTAAAGCAAAAAGTTTTTTTTTACTGATTCAATGCGACCAATATGAGAACCATACTAAAGAATCGGACGGACTAGCTAAATAAATAAGATCTTAGTGACATAAGGATCATCGAATACTTTTGACCACTTTATTAACCAAGGACGAAATATGATTAGAAAACTTTAGTTTTGGGTCCAAAAGGACGCCAATATCGTTTACAAAAGTTATTCTATCCAAAGAGTTGCCACCTAACGTGCAAATCGCGTATTTTGGATTGACCCGATATAAAGTCATCAGATTGCCTAGAGCCTTTTAAATTTGGTAAACTTATTTTGAAAGTTATCTATATTAAATCGGATTATAAGCCTGCAGGCATAATTGAACATCATCTGCATTCATAAGTACGTGAAAATGACTTATGATTGGGGAAGATCATCAATAAATAATTTTATAATTTTTGTAAGTTTATTGCAGTGTAAAAAACATTAAGGGCATCTGACTTATTATTTCAAGATTAAATATCAGACCAATTAAATCCAGAAATAAAATGATTTAGGCTCAGAAAGTTTGCCTTGCGAAAACAATGTATTCGTTTTTTTTTGTTTGTGATTTTTCTTCTATTAGGCACCCGTGTCGATTATCACTTCGATTTTAGGATGCTAAGGATCAATTACACAAGTAATTTATTAAATTTAATTAAATTAAATTTATTTAATTTAATTTTAATTTATTAAATTACACAAGTAAAGTGGGCGAATTTCGAACATGGTTTACTTGAGATACGCCATCAATAAAATCATGATGTGCTATAGGTAGTAAGACATTCAATCCATCCTCTGTAGACCACGTAACTCCAGATATATTAAAATTTACTAGATCTACCAACTGATCCTTATCGGAAGGATTATTTGCAACAGACTTGATAACGGAACGGTGATTTAAATAATCAGAAAGTTCAGAAAACGGAGGAATATATGAACAGATATTTATATAGAGTTACCAGAAAGCGATAACTTTACGAAAAAAATTTCTCTGACGTAAGGTTTGAAACCACTCCAACTAAGACTCCACCTCCCGGCTAGAGGGGGATGGTCATACCTATATATACATATATTGTGTACCTACCAGGAAAAACTTCGGAGCTTAGGATCTCCGGTTTTAACCAGGTTTCTGTGAATGTTTAAATTTTCACTGTCAAGAAGAAAAACTCAGAGTTGCACCAAAAAACATCGCCTAACTATCGCATAAAAAAGTCCGTCAAATTTCGATTGAAAACTAACTGGGAATTTTCGGAACGGCTAAACCTTATGGACTATCCGTTCAACGGATGGTGGATGAATCTCTGTGCGAAGACGGCAATACATATATATGTATATCATACGATATTTGCACCGAAAAAACATCGCCCAACTATCGCATAAAAAAGTCGGTCAATTTCGGATGGGGAACTAACGGAATGGCAAAACCTTATGGACTATCCGTTCAACGTATGGAAGAAGAATGATACATTGGCTTGGCCTCGACTAGAATGTTTTACTCCCACGGTATTTTAATTTCAGTCAAAAGATTGCAACAGAGACATTTCCGACCCAATAAAGTATAAATATTCTTGATCAGCATTATCAGGAGAGTCGATCTAGTCATGTTCTTCCGTCTGTCTGTCCGTCCGTCTGTCCGTTTCTACGCAAACTAGTCCCTCAATTTTAAGTTGTCTTTATATTGCAGGTAATATTATGTGCGCTACTAAGTACTCGCTGTTTGTCAGTAGATGGCTCTAGCAGTAAGAGTTGGTCGATTTCGACATATCCAAAACGTCACGAGGCACCAAATATTATATATATGAAAGTCGGAACGAGCCGGATCGGGCTACAAAATCATATACAGTCCCGCACTAGGTCTAGGTGCATTCTCCAAACTGGAAGCTCCCTTAAATCGTTGCACGTTGCTTCGAACTGAAAATCGGTTCATTTCCATTATGTTGGCGATTTCGCCATAGGATTTTCCTTCGTTGTAGAGATGCAGGACAATTTTTCTTTGGATTCCTTGCTCTTATTCTCCATTTTTTAAAAAAATCAAAACAAAATACATACAAAAACGCAACACAGCAAAAATTCTTTGAAACTTTGATCACATGTTATTTAACGGGAAACCCGTTATATATTTCATAAAAAAGAATAACCATATCCGGGTTAATATAGAAATAGTACAGAAAACTATTTTAACTGTGCCAAGACTTTTGTGTCACGAAAAAAGTTGCTTTTCATTTAAAATGAAAATAGCTTTAATAACCATATAAAAAAATTAAAAATTAATGGTGTTTTCAAATAAAAAATCGTTCATTTTAACAATTAAAAAAAATGGAATCATTAAAATGCTATGGTTATTGATATAACATAGCTGCCATAGAAACGATGGCAAAATGCAGCGCACCTGCTTTATTGTTATACCCTTGGTCAAAAGTGTGCAACGCAATGAAGGACACATCTCCGACCCTATAAAGTATATATATTCTTGATCAGGATCGCCTCCGGAGTTGATATAAGCATGTACGCCTGTCCGTCTGTCCGCCTGTCTGTCCGTCTGTCTGTCTCTAAGCGAACTAGTCTCTCAGTTTTAAAGAAATCGAATTGAAACATTGCACACATCTTTCGATCCTTTGCACGCAGTACATAGGTCGGAACGGCCGGGATCGGACGACTATATCCTATAGCTGCCATATAACTGAACGATCTGAAAAGCCATAACTTTAGTGTTTGTAAGTTGAAAGTTAGGATTTTTTATGAGTGTTAAAAATGCATCATATGAATAATTTTGGAGAATACAATTGACAGAATATTCTGCAAGGGTATTTCAACTTCGGCTCCGCCCAATGTTAGCTTTTTTTTCTTGTTATACCCTTGCAGAGGGAATTATAATTTCAGTCAAAAATTTGCAACGCAGTGAAGGAGACATTTCGACCCTATAAAGTATATATATTCTTGATCAGGATCACCTCCTGAGTTGATATAAGCATGTACGCCTGTCTGTCTGTCCGTCTGTCTGTTTCTACGCGAACTAGTTTCTCAGTTTTAAAGATATCGAATTGAAACATTGCACACATCCTTCGATCCTTTGCACGCAGTATATAAGTCGGAACTGCTGGGATTTGCCGACTATATCTTATAGCCGCCATATAACTGATTGCTCGGAAATGCCATAACTTTGGTGCTTGTAAAGTTAGAAAGTTTGGATTTTCTATGGGTTTTATTTTTGCCCAATCAATTCGACCTACCGAATTTCATAAGGCCGACTTTATTTATGGCATTTCCAATCGTTAAATTATATGGTAGCTGTAGGACTACTATATAACTGAACGATTGGAAATGCCATAACCTTGGTGTTTTTAAAGTTAGGAAGTTGGGATTTTTATGAGTATTAAGAATGCATTATATGAATAGTTTTAGAGAATATAATTTACAGAATATTCTGCAAGGGTAGATCATCTTTGGCTCCTCCCGAAGTTAGCTTTTCTTTTTTGTTATACCCTTGCAGAGGGTATTATTATTTCAGTCAAAAGTTAGCAACGCAGTGAAGGAGACATTTCGACCCTTAAAGTATATATATTCTTGATCAGCATCACCGGGAGAGTCGATCTAGCCCATGTCCGTCTGTCCGTCCGTCTTTCCGTTTCTACGCAAACTAGTCCCTTAGTTTTAAAGCTATCTGCTTGAAACTATCCCAACATTTTTCTTTCTATTGCAGGTAGTATATAAGTCGGAACGAGCCGGATCGCGCGACTATATCATATAGCTGTCATATAACTGAACGATCGGAAATGCCATAACTTTGGTGTTTTTAAAGTTGGAATTTTCTACTGGTTTTATTTTGGGTCAATCAATCCGACCTACCAAATTTCATAAGGATCGGCCGACTATATCCTATAGCCGCCATATAACTGATTGATCGGAAATGTCATAACTTTGCTGTTTGTAAAGTTAGGAAGTTCGGATTTTCTATTAATTTTTTGTAAGCATCACTATTATAACATATACAATTATAACGTTATTGTACTTATGTTTATTTATTTGGTGTTTGTAAAGTTAGAAAGTTGGGATTTTCTATGGGTTTTATTTTTGCCCAATCAATCCGACATATCAAATTTCATAAGGATCGGCCGACTATATCCTATAGCTGCCATATAACTGGTTGATCGAAAATGTCATAACTTTGCTGTTTGTAAAGTTAGGAATTTCGGATTTTCTATTAATTTTTTGTAAGCATCACTATTATAACATATACAATTATAACGTTATTGTACTTACGTTTATTTATTTTAACAAGGACAACATGTTATTCCCCATATTTTTGAAACAATTTTATTTTACCTACGTACGTCTTTCCACGCCACGAATCATACCAGAATAATGCAGAATGTGAAAACTTTTATCACTGTTAAAGAAAACATTTTTTCGGTGTAGAAAGTCTTTACTTACTTTGACATTAGCTGGAAGCCAAGTCGAAATTAAGCTATGTTCATGAAAATTGGCAAGCGAATTTCACTTATATATCATTTTAATACACCTGCATTTAATTTGTCAAAAAGTATAAAGTATCTACTATGATCTAGGCAAGTCCGTTCTTTTTTACTCGAACTAGTCTTTTAGTTTTAGGACTATCTTTATAAATGTTTCCGAAATTTTATACTGCAGGTAGTAAATATTTCAGAATGCGAAAGATCAGGCGACTATATCATATAGCTGCCATATCATTATATCTCCCTTAGGAACAATAGGAAAAATAAATTATAAAAAAGTTATAAATTCGTTGTTTTTATACCCTTGCAGAGGGTAATATAATTTTGGTCAGAAGTTTGCAACGCAGTGAAGGAGACATTTCCGACAATTCCGTCAATTTACCCATGTCTGTCTGTCCGTTTCAATACCTTTTGCGAGCTCAGTTTAAAACCTGGCGAACTGAAAGTCGCCCTAAAACCTGTGTACGCAGATCAAGTTTGAAAAACGCCCCGATCGGACGTCCATAGAAACAATCGGATATAATTTGCAAGAATTAAAGATATTTCGAGCAGCGTATTTTTATGCATATCTTGATCAGGGTAAAAGCGCGTGCCGATTTCATAAGGATCGGCCGACTATATCCTATAGCCGCCATATAACTGATTAATCGGAACTGCCATAACTTTGGTGGTTGTTAAGTTTCGCCAATCAATCTGACATATCAAATTTTATAAGGATCGGCCGACTATAGCTGCCATATAACTGAACGATTGGAAATGCCATAACTTTGGTTTTTTTTTTAAAGTTAGGAAGTTGGGATTTTTAAGAATGCATCATATGAATGCATCATATGAATAATTTTGGAGAATATAATTTACAGAATATTCTGCAAGGGTATTTCAACTTCGTCTTTTAATATTTATAAATATGTGATAAATATGTTTTTTACAATTTTAGGAATACACTTTAAATTTTAAAAAGATCGATAAAGGTAAAGTGCTTAATTACCATTTCATATATATAAGATATATAACCACATAAGCATATACAAATTCAGCTCAAAAATCAGACTATTATAAGTGAGTAATATTTCATACAAAATAAAAGATTTCAGTTTAATACATAAAAACAGAAGTCAGAGTGTGTGTTAGATTGTTGCCTAAGCCTTGTGGCTTACCTTGAAACTCTAGGTTCTTTCTAGCGTACGCACGTGTTAGAATCTGTCTGCCAATCTGAGTAAGCAGTGTTTGAAATATTTAGTATTTGCTTTGTAGACCACTTCATTCTTTAAAAAACCAGTTTCTATGCTAATAAAATTCCCTCTAGGCAGATAGTTGCACAAAGCTAGCCATTGTTAAGCAAGCAATATGAGACTATGTATAAATCGCTTCCGCGAAAATTAAAGCACGGCCAAGATAAGAAGCATATACAAAAATTAAGAGTCGCAAATCTGAAGTTACTTTATTTTACTGAATTCGGACTATGGCTAAGACTAAGCTATTTTAACTGAGCTGCTATGCTATGCTGGCTTGTAATGAGCCTTGGGCAGGGGGAGCGGGAACATAATGGAGGTCCACTGAACTAGTGGCAGGCCCGGAAGTGGGAGTGCGATATGTGTAGCCGGAGTTTGCTGTCGTTGTAGTGGTGACTTCAGGAACTACTGTAGTGCTCTTGATTGGAATCACTGCAGTCGTGCTGGTGGAGAAGGGGGCTCGGGACGAATTGTGGGGCTCGGCGTTTCTACAGCACCTTCTGTGGTTGTCGTGTAGACGAGTTGAGTAGTGCTAATAGATGAATCATCCGGAGTAAAGTCTGTGTTTACCTCGGTAGTGTGGTGCGTCACTGGCTTTTCTGTCGTGGTTGTGCTGGAGAAAGTGACAATCTTGTTGAAGCCGATACTGTAACCCCCCGCCGAAGACTTGGCTTGCAGCACGCTGTTCAGCAGCTGAATTTTGGAAGAGATGAGGCTCGAGATCAGCTGGTTGTTAACGGGCGCAGTCGCCACGGTACTCCGGTAACTGCCACTGGAGTAGCCTGAAGAGGAACGTACAACATTAAACTGTGGGATTAACTATCAACCGATAGGAGGTATACCACCGATGGGTGCCAAAACCTTTAAAAAGATAGGCTTTGATTCTGCCATGTTGGCTGCACTGCAAACGAGCAGAACCAAAATCGAAATAGTTCTGAGCATGGTGTTGGGCTCCAAGTTATGACTGGCCGCCGTGAATCGACGCGCACTTTTATACCGGTCGTTGGAAGATGGTTAAGCTGTTTTTGTTGTCATTTGCTGATCGCTTTGTTGAGCGAGCGCTTCTTTCCGACGATTGATCTCGAGTGGTTAGCATACATGATTTAGGTGCCCCTGGATAATGCCCCTGCTGTCATTATGAGGTAAGTGATAAGTAAGCAATCATAGAATCGCAATTTTTCGCTACTACTTTTAGGTTTTAATCTGAAACCATTATTAACTACTACCCCGTTACATCAAGTCAAATGTTTGTGATTTGGAATTTACCCAAACTTGGTAATTGTAGAATTAAAGGGTATATTGTTTTCGACTAGAACGGCAGTTAGAGCACTTTCCCATTTCTGCCTGGTTAGGTATACAAAATTGATTAATATATTATATTAAAAGGAAGAACATTCCAAAAGCTGTCGCAGAAATTCTCCACTCTCTTATCGTATAATAATAATAAGTGGGGGTCAATGTTTGATGTCGTCGTTATATATTTGTATTAAAAAGATTTGTAAGGCTTTTATTGAAGTAGATGGATCCATATTTTTCACTTATCACTTGTCTCTAAACGTTTTAATGAATTGCTTCCGATCTGTTATTAGGCTAGAAATCGACTGTTTATCAATGTAGTCAATCTTAACCATCAAACCTGGGCTTAAGAGAATTTTTGTCAATTGAGAGATTTTAAATTTTATCAAGAGAGTCGGAAACTATGATAATGCAATTATCATTTCAATATAGAAATTCGACTAAAGGGATTACTCTGCAAATTTCGGCAGGCCGCATGCTACTGTTTACTTTTGCTGTGCTGAGTTTTGTTAAAAGGCCAAAAGACAGCAGAGAAATTGATATGAGCGTTGAAACTGACCACTAAGCAATAAGAAATTGCTTAGAAATGTCCGAAAAATGCCAAGCTCAGGGGATGGATAACTCCCTTCTAGAGTTTTCCAGTTTCCTTTGCAACTACTACTACTATTTTAACTACAAAATTTGTATTTCTTGCAACGGGTATTATAATTTCAGTTAAAGGTTTGCAACGCAGAGAAGAATACATTTTCGACCCAATAAAGTATATAGTAACATACCTACACCCTCATATCTACCACATAAACATATTTACATTCCGCATTTGGCAATCCTCGGCTCCCAAGAGTCGCCAATTAATATAAACATCCTATTGAGTTATAAACAGATGAATGAACCCCAAATTGGCGGCTCCCACGACTGACCAATTAATGTAAACATCCTCTTGCGTTATAAACAAATGTCCCCAAACTCCAAAAAGCTTTTATCCCCCAATACTAAAAAATTGCAGACGCAGCTCAAACCTAGATCGCTCTCATGCTCAGTGCTCTCATTTTGGACACTCTCAATTTATCAATCGAGTTCTTTTTCCCAATCGAAGGTTTGATAAGCGCCAGCTTAGTTTATAAGTTTGAGTCTTAAGTTGAATCTTGTAAGGAGCAGACCTATCTCTCCCAGTTCGCGTTTACACTATTTTGATAAATAAAAATTATATTTTTTTCAAAGTGTTAAATCCCGAATTTGTTAGTATATATATTCTTGATCAGCATCACCTAGGGAGGGCGTCCTTCCTTCCTTTATACGCAAACTAGTCCCTCAATTTGCTACAATTTGTCTTCCTATTGCAGGTAGCATATACGTCGATACCAGCTGGATCGGGCGACTATAATTTTAAAATGTATAACTTTGTTGTTTTTAATTTTTTTTCTTTGGGATTTGGTAATATTTAAATATTATTGAATTATGTTTTTAATAAAATTAAATTAAAGCTAAGTTTAAAAGCTATAGCGATCTAAAACAATCGATTCACAGTCGTTCTAAAACATGTGAAAGCAGATCAAGGTTGAAAATCGCCCCGATCGGACGTTTATATCCTATAACTCCCATAGGAACAATAGGGTGAAATCGGTTAAAATTTAATGATTTTTAGGATATTTCGCGCAGTTTAAAAGATATTGACATGAATCTTTCCAAATTTTTTTATGCATACCTTGATCAGGGTAAAAACGCGTGCCGATAGCTCCCATAAAAACAATAGGGCGAAATCTTCACGCCGAGTGTATGCTATTGACAAAAATTTTTCCAAGTCTTATTTATTTACGCATATCTTGATCAGGGTTAAAGCGCTTGCCGATCGGACGTCTATATCTTATAGCTTCCGTTAGTTAAAGGCTGTGAAAAATATCCCTTTTTTTCCTATTTGTATAGGACAATTTTGCAGTATAAAGGCTATTGACATGAAACTATGCAAATCTAGTTTATTTATGTATACCTTATTCCTTTCGCTGCTTTTTCAATTTTTGCAATTTCGGCAAAGTCTGCAAGGGTATTAAAACTTAGGCTTGTCGAAATTAGCTTCCGACCTCGTTTTTATACCCTTGCAGAGGGTATTATAATTTCGGTCAAAAGTGTGCAACGCAGTGAAGGAGACATCTCCGACCCTATAAAGTATATATATTCTTGATCAGGATCACCTCCTGAGTTGATATAGCCATGTCCGTCTGTCCGTCTGTCTGTCCGTCTGTCTGTCCGTCTGTCTGTCCGTCTGTCTGTTTCTACGCGAACTAGTCTGTCAGTTTTAAAGATATCGAATTGAAACTGTGCACACACCCTTCTTTCCTTTGCACGCAGTATATAAATCGGAACGACTATATCCTATAGCTGCCATATAACTGATTGATCGGAAATGCCATAACTCTGCTGTTTGTTAAGTTAGGATGTTGGGACTCTCTATGGGTATTATATTTGGCCAATTAATACGACCTACCAAATTTCATAAGGATAGGCCGACTATATCTTATAGCTGCCATATAACTGATTGATCGGAAATGCCATAACTTTAGTGTTTGTTAAGTTAGGAAGTTGGGATTTTCTATGGGTTTTATTTTTGCCCAATCAATCCGACATATCAAATTTCATAAGGATCGGCCGACTATATTCTATAGCTGCCATATACATAACTGAACGATTGGAAATGCCATAACTTTGGTGTTTTTTTTGTGAGTATTAAGAATGCATCATATGAATAATTTTGGAGAATATAATTTGCAGAATATTCTGCAAGGGTATTTCAACTTCGGCTCCGCCCGAAGTTAGCTTTCCTTTCTTGTTTCTAATTATACCCGTTACTCGTAGAGTAAAAGGGTATATTGTATTCGTGTAAAAGTATGTAACAGGTAGAAGGAAGCGTTTCCGACCCTATAAAGTATATATATTCTTGTTCAGGATCACTAGCCGAGTCGATCTAGCCATGTCCGTCTGTCCGTCTGTCTGTCCGTCCGTATGAACGCTGAGATCTCGGAAACTATAAAAGCTAGAAGATTGGCATTTTGCATGTAGATTTTAGGAGTTCCTACGCAGCGCAAGTTTGTTTCAAAATGGTGCCACGCCCCCTCTGACGCCCACAAGCCACAAGCTGTGGCCACAGTTTTGATGCCATTATGAAAATTTTAATTGATATGTATTTGTTTCGTCAATACCTATCGATTGGCCTAATAAAAGTTTGCCACGCCCACTCTAACGCCCAAAAACCCATTAAACGCTTAAGCCTGGCTAGCGCCTACATTTCCGCCTTTCATGGCCCGTGGTACCAATGTCTTGGGGTAGATGGCGCAATACAACAGCGCCTTCTAACGGATGACTTTGGAACAACTGGCCATGTGCTCAACGGAGTCAACATTAATCCTCGATAGGGATTTCTATTAAAGGAAATTGCGATGGTTTTCATTTGTCAATACCGAACTATATCCCAAGAACTATGCAAATCAAATCAAGTTAGCCAAATTGGAGGTCTGAGTCAAACATTGGCGTATGTGTGTATGTATGTAAGCATATACATACGTATGTATTTACATTGTACACAGTTCCAATTGCCCGGCAATTATTATGTTAATTTGTTTAGCTGAGTAACGGGTATCTAATAGTCGAGGCACTCGACTATAGAGTTCTCTCTTGTTATACCCTTGCAGAGGGTATTATAATTTTATTCAAAAGTGTGCAACGCAGTGAAGGAGACATCTCCGACCCTATAAAGTATATATATTCTTGATCAGGATCACCTCCTGATTTGATATAGCCATGTCCGTCTGTCCGTCTGTCTGTTTCTACGCGAACTAGTCTCTCAGTTTTAAAGATATCGAATAGAAACTTTGCACACACCCTTCTTTCCTTTGCACGCAGTATATATGTCGGAACGGCCGGGATCGGCCGACTATATCCTATAGCTGCCATATAACTGATTGATCGGAAATGCCATAACTTTGTTGTTTTTAAAGTTAGGAAGTTGGGACTTTTTATGTGTATTAAGAATACATAATATGAATAATTTTGGAGAATAGAATTTACAGAGTATTCTGCAGGGGTATATCAACTTCGGCTCCGCCCGAAGTTAGCTTTCCTTTCTTGTTTTTTTAAAGCTATTGACATGATACTATGCAAATCTAGTTTATTTATGTATACCTTATTCCTTTCGCTACTTTTTTAATTTTAGCAATTTTGGCAAAGTCATCAAGGATATTACAACTTCGGCTTGCAGAAGCTACCTTCCGTCCTCGTTATACCCTTGCAGAGGGTATTATAATTTTGGTCAAAAGTGTGCAACGCAGTGAAGGAGACATCTCCGACCCTATAAAGTATATATATTCTTGATCAGGATCACCTCCTGAGTTGATATAGCCATGTCCGTCTGTCCGTCTGTCTGTCCGTCTGTCTGTCCGTCTGTCTGTCCGTCTGTCTGTTTCTACGCGAACTTGTCTCTCAGTTTTAAAGATATCGAATTGAAACTTTGCACACACCCTTCTTTCCTTTGCACGCAGTATATAAGTCGGAACGGCCGGGATCGGCCGACTATATCCTATAGCTGCCATATAACTGAACGATCGGAAATGCCATAACTTTGGTGTTTGTAAAGTTAGAATGTTGGGATTTTCTATGGGTTTTATATTTGGCTAATCAATCCGACATGCCGAATTTCATAAGGATCGGCCGACTATATCCTATAGCTGCCATATAACTGATTGATCGGAAATGCCATAACTTTGGTGTTTGTAAAGTTAGGAAGTCGGCATTTTCTATGGGTGTTATATTTGGCCAGCCAATCCGACCTACCAAATTTCATAAGGATCGGCCGATTATATCCTATAGCTGACATATAACTGAACGATTGGAAATGTCATAACTTTGGTGTTTTTAAAGTTAGGAAGTTGGGATTTTTTATGAGTATTAAGAATGCATCATATGAATAATTTTGGAGAATATAATTTACAGAGTATTCTGCAAGGGTATATCAACTTCGGCTCCGCCCGAAGTTAGCTTTCCTTTCTTGTTTTTCTTTACTTTACTGTTAATTTATTTTTTTAAAAATGCCCTAAAGTGTATCCTTATCAAACACAGCGTAGTTTCGTAAGGACCAATTGATTGTTTTCAACCATGATTTTCAGCATTTACTTTGGATTTCAATCCTCCTTTGGTGCCCCCGAACACCATAAAATCATCTGACTGGGCGCACTGATTAGCAAACCATGATGATTAAAAATACGCCGAAATTACAAAGTGGACTCCGTTTGACCGTTTTCCGCTTTATGGTCTATTCGCTGCCCGCCCCTTTCCTTCCGCAAATCGCACTCAAATTCTGAAATTAATACCAAGGCACGTTCTGCATTTTGATTAGTCGGAATTTTTCATAATTAGAAGTCAGTCAAATGTCGTGAATTGCAAATTGGAAACTAATTGAAATTCCACACCGCTCAACTGGGGGTTCGATTGAAAATTCGTGGCAGGTTGAAGTCAATATAAAAGAAAGCTTTTTCTTCATTTTTAAAGATTAAAAAAAACAGTGGCTGGTTAATTTTCCAGCAATTTTCTTTCTTTTACAGTGTGTACGCAATAAAATGAAAATTAATAAAATAGGGCAGCAGCTATAATTCAGTAGATGTTTCGCACAAGTCAAAGTGTAGCTTTAGTTTCTTAATTTATGCCTTTCTTGATAACAAAATTTTTCACAGTATACTTGAGGGGAGTTAAACACTTATTAAAAATCTTCTGCTTGTGTAAAATTTGAATGAAAAACCATTGATTAAAGTCTATGAAAAATAAATAAATTGTTATACTTTGCTGCCGGTATTCCTTTGCTATTATTCGGTTTGGTAGGAAATAGCTTGGTTATCACTTCATGACCGGGGCTTTGTTAAGTTAACTTATTCTTTTGAGGCAATACAACTGCTTGTGTAATGAATACGCAATCCGCAATATATATTGTGAAGCGTCGGAAACGGGACTCTAAAGTAGTCCGCAGGACTCACGTAAATTCTTCCTTTCGTGAAGACTCCGTTTGAAATTGCAAGAAATTCCATAAGGGTTTGATCTTACCAACACTGACCTCCGATGCTGATATTAATAAATATTGTATTTAACAAGTGGATAGATTAGGAACAGCAATTAAAATCCAATATCGGTTTCGGTTACTGTTCTCCATAAAAATATTTTGAATAGTGTTTCGGTTTTGGTAAAAATGTTTATTTCGGTCCATTCAAGCTCATCAGTATCCACTTCAACTCAAAATAAATAATAATAAGGTGTGCGTCGCGCATCTGACACCTGTAAAAGAAAGACAAAAAATGCAACAAATGTTTGGTTATAGCAGTAAGGATATAATTAACTTCTTGCCGAAACTATCTTTTTTATTTTTTTATTTATTTACCAATACGATGTTTATTATTTCAGCCGGTATAAAATTGAACATGTACCACTCAAGCCCGGGGATTTAAAAATATTTTTCCTTCGAAAACGTACTGTCTGTTGACTAATAAGAAAAACATTATAATTATTAAAAATTATGTAAAAGTATGTGTTCCAACTAATAAGGAATCGTCCCAAATGCGTTAGGGATACTTATAATACTGGGATGCTTGTAAGAAAAAAAGTTAGTTCGACTAATTTTTGAAAAACTAGCTAGTTCAGCGGGAAAACAGGAAGAAAATTCTGAACTTTATTATGCCTATTGCTTTAAGGGGGGGTATAGTATAAAAATTTTTTTTTTCCATTTTTTTTTCTGAATGCACAACATTTTGAGAATATTGTGTTAAAGTTTTAGATCGATCCGAGTAAAGCTTCCGAACTTATGGGCAGTTAAACGTAGGTAAGTTAGATCGTTTTGTATGGGTGTCCAAAACTTTAAAACGCTCTCCTGAAAAGTTACCCTTTTCAAAGTCGGTGTACACGATCCTGCAAAATCTATCGAACGGATCGTTTTGAAATTTTGCACAGTTGTTCTCAACTAAATTCCTCAGGTAACGCTGTCGAGTTTTTTTTTTAATT
Source organism: Drosophila rhopaloa (assembly GCF_018152115.1). NCBI lineage: Eukaryota > Metazoa > Arthropoda > Insecta > Diptera > Drosophilidae > Drosophila > Drosophila rhopaloa. Next base: position 11,551,204 of record NW_025335034.1, on the reverse strand, counting down.
CATTATTTTTAGAGCAACAAATATCTCGACGTTTTAGGCAGAAATCGGTGCCTTAAAAAATCGAAAAAAAATAAAAAAAATAAAAACTCGACAGTGTTACCTAATACAATTATATTTTTTCATTTCGTATTCTGTGACCGGTTATCGCGTACACCGCAAAACATCTTTTCTTCGAGGCGCCGCCGGGGATTGCCTGTATCTCAGTCAATTTTTAATATTTTTGGAAGAAAAAAATCACACATATTGTTTAAATGTTGCCCAATCACATGCAAAACAAGAAAGGAAAGCTAACTTCGGGCGGAGCCGAAGTTTAAATACCCTTGCAGAATATTCTGCAAATTATATTCTCCAAAATTATTCATATGATGCATTCTTAATACTCATAAAAAATCCCAACTTCCTAACTTTAAAAACACCAAAGTTATGGCATTTCCAATCGTTCAGTTATGTACATGGCAGCTATAGAATATAGTCGGCCGATCCTAATGAAATTTGATATGTCGGATTGATTGGGCAAAAATAAAACCCATAGAAAATCCCAACTTCCTAACTTAACAAACACTAAAGTTATGGCATTTCCGATCAATCAGTTATATGTCAGGTTTAAGATATAGTCGTCCGATCCTTATGAAATTAAAAAATATAAAACCCATAGAAAATCCCAACTTCCTAACTTTACAAACACCAAAGTTATGGCACTTCCGATCAATCAGTTATATAGCAGCTATAGGATATAGTCGTCCGATCCTTATGAAATTTGGTACGTCGGATTGATTGGCCAAATATAATACCCATAGAGAGTCCCAACTTCCTAACTTAACAAACAGCAGAGTTATGGCATTTCCGATCAATCAGTTATATGGCAGCTATAGGATATAGTCGGCCGATCCCGGCCGTTCCGACTTATATACTGCGTGCAAAGGAAAGAAGAGTGTGTGCAAAGTTTCAACTCGATAGCTTTAAAACTGAGAGACTAGTTTGCGTAGAAACAGACAGACGGACAGACGGACATGGCTATATCAACTCAGGAGGTGATCCTGATCAAGAATATATATACTTTATAGGGTCGGAGATGTCTCCTTCACTGCGTTGCACACTTTTGACCAAAATTATAATACCCTCTGCAAGGGTATAAAAATTGAGCTGAGACTATCCGTATCGCCAATTAAATTTTTTAAAAATGTCAGATTTTTCACCGAATTAACTATACATTATAAGTAAAAAAAATTAAATTTTTTATCTATTTTAACAATTTTGTATGAAATAAATGTATTTTGTAATGTGCCAATAGTAACAGTTGTTAAACTTTGACAACATCCGAAACATCCTGATTTAATTGCTTTTTATTCACTTCTATGTCATCAAAATGATACAGAAGTTAATTTTTAGCGCGTTATAATAATAAATAATTTAAACATCAAAACAGCTTTTATCAAATAAAAACGAGGACGGAAGCTAACTTCGGCAAGCCGAAGTTTTAATACCCTTGCAGACTTTGCCGAAATTGCTAAAAGTGAAAAAGTAGCGAAAGGAATAAGGTATACATAAGTAAACTAGATTTGCATCGTTTCAAGTTAATTGCTTTTATACTGCAAAAATGTCATATACAAATAGAACGAGGACGGAAGCTAACTTCGGCAAGCCGAAGTTTTAATACCCTTGCAGACTTTGCCGAAATTGCTAAAAGTGAAAAAGTAGCGAAAGGAATAAGGTATACATAAGTAAACTAGATTTGCATCGTTTCAAGTTAATTGCTTTTATACTGCAAAAATGTCATATACAAATAGAAAAAAAGAGATACTTTCGCATCCTTAAACAATTTTTCCTATCTCCTTTAAGATATAGACTTCCGAGCGGCAAGCGTTTTTACCCTAATCAAGATATGCGTAAATAAATAAGAATTGGAAAAATTTATGATAGTAGCTTACACAATTCGCGAAATATTCTGATAATCATCAAACTTGGACCGATTTCACCCTATTGTTCCTATGGGAGCTATAGGATATAGACGTCCGATCGGCACGCGCTTTCACCTTAATCAATGTATGCATAAAAAAATACAATTTGGAAAGATTCATGTCAATAGCTTGTATACTGCGCGAAATATCCTAAAAATCATTAAATATTAACCGATTTTACCCTTTTGTTCCTATGGGAGCTATAGGATATAGACGTCCGATCGCCACGCGCTTTTACCCTGATCAAGGTACGCATAAAAAAATAAGATTTGGAAAGATTTATGTCAATAGCTTTTACACTGCGCGAAATATCCTAAAAATCATTAAATTTTAACCGATTTTACCCTTTTGTTCCTATGGGAGCTATAGGATATAGACGTCCGATCGTCACGCGCTTTTACCCTGATCAAGGTACGCATAAAAAAATAAGATTTGGAAAGATTTATGTCAATAGCTTTTACACTGCGCGAAATATCTTCCATTCTTGCAAGTTATATCCGATTGTTCCTATGGGAGCTATAGGATATAGACATCCGATCGGGCCGGTTTTCAAACTTGATCTGCGTACACTTGTTTTAGGACGAGTGTGAAAGTTTCAGATCGCTAGCTTTTAAACTGAGCTCGCAAACGGTATTGAAACAGACGGACAGACGGACAGACGGACGGACGGACAGACGGACAGACGGACATGGCTATATCGACTCCCCTATTGATCCTGATCAAGAATATATATACTTTATAGGGTCGGAAACGTCTCCTTCACTGCGTTACAAACTTCTGACCAAAATTATAATACCCTCTGCAAGGGTATAAAAAAAGGGATACTTTCGCAGCCTTAAACAATTTTTCCTATCTCCTTTAAGATATAGACTTCCGAGCGGCAAGCGTTTTTACCCTAATCAAGATATGCGTAAATAAATAAGAATTGGAAAAATTTATGATAGTAGCTTACACAATTCGCGAAATATTCTGATAATCATCAAACTTGGACCGATTTAACCCTATTGTTCCTATGGGAGCTATAGGATATAGACGTCCGATCGGCACGCGCTTTCACCTTGATCAATGTATGCATAAAAAAATACAATTTGGAAAGATTCATGTCAATAGCTTGTATACTGCGCGAAATATCCTAAAAATCATTAAATATTAACCGATTTTACCCTTTTGTTCCTATGGGAGCTATAGGATATAGACGTCCGATCGCCACGCGCTTTTACCCTGATCAAGGTACGCATAAAAAAATAAGATTTGGAAAGATTTATGTCAATAGCTTTTACACTGCGCGAAAAAATCCTAAAAATCATTAAATTTTAACCGATTTTACCCTTTTGTTCCTATGTGAGCTATAGGATATAGACGTCCGATCGTCACGCGCTTTTACCCTGATCAAGGTACGCATAAAAAAATAAGATTTGGAAAGATTTATGTCAATAGCTTTTACACTGCGCGAAATATCTTCCATTCTTGCAAGTTATATCCGATTGTTCCTATGGGAGCTATAGGATATAGACATCCGATCGGGCCGGTTTTCAAACTTGATCTGCGTACACTTGTTTTAGGACGAGTGTGAAAGTTTCAGATCGCTAGCTTTTAAACTGAGCTCGCAAACGGTATTGAAACAGACGGACAGACGGACAGACGGACGGACGGACAGACGGACAGACGGACATGGCTATATCGACTCCCCTATTGATCCTGATCAAGAATATATATACTTTATAGGGTCGGAAACGTCTCCTTCACTGCGTTACAAACTTCTGACCAAAATTATAATACCCTCTGCAAGGGTATAAAAATTAAGTTTTCTGTAATTATACATAAAAAAAAGATTAGCTATACGTAATTAATTTAATTTTTAAATAGCGGATGTAGTATGTACTTGTCTGATTGGCAGCAACTTTTACCCTGAGCAAGGTGTACATAAATAAATTAGATAAATTGCATAGTTTCATGCCAATAGCTTTTATACTGCAAAATTGTCATATACAAATAGGGAAAAAAGGGATATTTTCGCAGCCTTTAACAATTTTTCCTACGGAAGCTATACGATATAGACGTCCAATCGGCAAGCGCTTTTACCCTGATCAAGGTATGCGTAAATAAATAAGACTTGGAAAAATGTATGTCAATAGCTTATACACTGCGCGAAATATTCTAAAAAACATGAAATTTTGACCGATTTCACCGTATTGTTCCTATAGGAGCTATAGGATATAGACGTCCGATCAGCACGCGCTTTTACCTTGATGAAGGAATGCATCAAAAAATACGATTTGAAAAAATGTACAGCAATAGCTTTTACACATCGCGAAATATTCTGAAAAACATCAAATTTGGACCGATTTTACCCTATTGTTCCTATGGGAGCTATAGGATATAGACGTCCGATCGTCACGCGCTTTTACCCTGATCAAGGTACGCATAAAAAAATAAGATTTGGAAAGATTTATGTCAATAGCTTTTACACTGCGCGAAATATCCTAAAAATCATTAAATATTAACCGATTTTACCCTATTGTTCCTATGGGAGCTATAGGATATAGACGTCCGATCGCCACGCGCTTTTACCCTGATCAAGGTATGCATAAAAAAATACGATTTGTAAAGATTAATGTCAATAGCTTTTACACTGCGCGAAATATCATAAATTCTTGCAAGATATATCCAATTGTTCCTATGGGAGCTATAGGATATAGACGTCCGATCGGGGCGATTTTCAAACTTGATCTGCGTACACATGTTTTAGGACGATTGTGAAAGTTTCAGATCGCTAGCTTTTAAACTGAGCTCGCAAACGGTATTGAAACAGACGGACAGACGGACAGACGGACATGGCTATATCGACTCTCCTTCACTGCGTTACAAACTTCTGACCAAAATTATAATACCCTCTGCAAGGGTATAAAAAAACATGACAATAGGACCTTCAACATACTAAATATTCAACAACAAATTGTTTGTCGAAAAACAATTAAACATTCGACTTAATACTCTGTCTGTTGCCATTCGGAATATAAAAAGCCTGTGCAGGCAAAATTTGTTAGTAATAAATAATTTAAGAAACTATATATAAACAATTATATATATATATTTTATTTTATTAATTTTACTCATTATCAATAAGTGCGAATTTATTCACAACCGGCACTACCACAAAATATTTTGATTGCCCAAATTTTTGTAAATATTGCACTATTTTAGTTTTATTGTATCATTGATTATTATTGTGTTGTTTATTAAACGTGTTAAATTTAGCTGTGCTTTAAAGACCACCATATTTGTATGTGTAAAAGAACTACTAAATAAAAGGTGATATTTACCTTAACAAGAAAGAAAAGCTAACTTCGGGCGGAGCCGAAGCTGATATACCCTTGAAGAATATTCTGTTAATTATATTGATTGGCCAAAAATAAAACCAATATAAATTCAAACTTCCTAACTTAAAAAACACCAAAGTTATGGCATTTCCAATCGTTCAGTTATATGGAAGCTATTGGATATAGGCGGCCGATCCTTATAAAATTCGGTAGGTCGGATTGATTGGCCAAAAATAAAATCCATAAATAATCCCAACTTCCTTATTTTAAAAACACCAAAGTTATGGCATTTCCGATCGTTCAGTTATATGGCAGCTATATGATATAGCCCGATCCGACTCGTTCCGACTTATATACTACCGACTTATATACTACCACTTTTGAGAAAGTTTCAAGCAGATAGCTTTAAAACTGGGGGACTAGTTTGCGTAGAAACGGTCGGACGGACGGACGGACGGACGGACGGACGGACGGACTGACGGACAGACGGACATGGCTAGATCAACTCTCCTGGTGATGCTGATCAAGAATATATATACTTTATAGGGTTGGAAATGTTTCCTTCACTGCGTTGCAAACTTTTGACTGAAATTATAATACTCTCTGCAAGGGTATAAAAATGTTGAGAAAATAATATAATAAATAAATAATAGAAACAAGGAAACAAAATGAAAAAAAACTAGAAAGGAAGCCAACTTCGGCATATATCCTTTATAGCCTTGCAGTTATTACAAATCGACTATATTTTGATTTCTATATTACTAAAAACAATGAAGCTATGTCCAATTTGCGCTGCATTTTGCCATCGTTTCTATGGCAGCTATGTTATTGTTGTCCGATTTTGACAAAACTAAAAGCGTAATTCTGATATAGTAAATAAAAAAGAAATATTTTGATAATAGAAAAACACCAAAATGAATTCTTGGTCATTTTATTTTTTTTCATTTTTTTGATTTTCCTTTGGGAGCTATATGATATATATGCCCTATTTTAATTTAATTAAAACCGTAATTCCATAATATTTAATTATTACCAAATCCCAAAGAACAAATAAAAAAATTAATCAACAAAGTTATATTTTCGTTTTTTTTCTTCCGATTGTTCCTATGGGAGCGGACATGGCTACATCGACTCTCGTGTTGATGCTGATTAAGAATATATACACTTTATAGGGTCGGAAATATCTCCTTCACTGCGTTGCAAACTTTTGACTGAAATTATATTACTCTTTAGTGTTTTTAAAGTTAGGATGTTGGGATTTCCTATGGGATTTACTTTTGGCCAATCAATCCGACCTTCCAAATTATTGGTATTTTTTTGGTTGGTATTATTATTGGTATTTTTTTGGTTGGTATTATTGGTGTTATTTTTGGCCAACCAATATAATTTGCAGAATATTCTGCAAGGGTATATCAACTTCGGCTCCGGCCGAAGTTAGCTTTTCTTTCTTGTTTTTCCGATGAAGTGGGCACATTTTGAGTTCAATGCTTGTGGTTAATTCTTTCTTTGTATCCATATCAGACCGTGGTTATACGGTGCAACAGACAGTCGGACGAACTTGAATGACACATTTCGACGGTGCCCAAGTTGATTTAATATTCGATAAGATCTGCGAGCGCCTGTCACATTTCCAGATGGGCAATGCTTTGATACACGTCTATATTTTATACGTCAGCGCGGGGGAAATCCAATGAATGGCAGAACTTAAATTAATCGTACCCTTCAACTTGTCGGATGGCTCACGCTTAAAAAACGGGCCGCGGGTCGCGGTTCGATGGCCAGAATGCGCTCTCAAACAGGCTGCCTCGGCCATCCGTTAGACCCTCGTGTCCTGACTGTGCACACCTGACAGTGACGCTGACTCGCTGACTGACATTAAATACGAGCAACTGTCAGTTTGCACATTCATTCCAGATGTAAACATTCCCATAGGAAGCCATTTCACACAAATTTCACTTCTGTTTGCTCAAAAACATCAAATGGTGCTGACGCCGGAGCTGTGTGTTGCTTGTCTGGAATGTATTGGAACTTTTACTAAAATTGGAGAGCGAGTCTTTCGACTGCCGGCTAGCAGAGGACAGTTAAATGCTTTTGACCCAAAGTTGTCTTTATCTTTGAATAATTCCTTTAAAGGATTTTCGACAACTTATGTTTACAGTCACATCGAGAACTTCTATCCGTTGAAAGGGTAACCTGCGCTTTAAATTGACTTACCCGTTGTCTGAAAACGCATAGGTAAGCTGCGAACAATGGTGCGAGGAGATAATGAAGTCTGAGCCTTGCCTGTCGTCTTCTCATTTCGACTCAATCAAGCGGGATACTTTTATTGATTATGCCAGAGAAAAAGTTTTCTTAAGAAAATTATTGGCACCATTCAGACCAACTAAAAGCCAAATTGTCAAAATGTTCAAAAGCACTTAAAACTTTTAAGCCATTTTGTTTTCTTTTTTGTAGTTCAGGCATCAGGAATTATTCCACTACATTGGCAGCGACCAAGTCTGTTCTTAGTCACTGTTGCTACCAGAGTCCTTGGAAAGTGCTAATGGCCCTCATGGCTGCAGTGGCCGCCTGGTGTGCTAATTTCGCACTTTTCCTTTTTCAGGATTCTCTAAAAAAACATAAGTTTCTGCGCAAGTGCCGAGGGGGGCATAAATGAAGACAGCAGAAAAAATACCGCGAAGGCACAAGCCCAGTGCCAAGAACTGTCACATCCTTCTCTCCAACTCCTTGGGCATGGGGCCGTCCGTCTGACAGAAAAAAACTTAATTGCACTTTGCTTTTGGAGTGGAAAGCGTATTTTGTCTTCGTGGAAAAGAATGTAGGTAGAAGGATGAACTTCCCCTCAAAAAGTTTAAGTACATATATATTTTAGTAATTCTCAGCATAGCATTGTATACCACAAAATCGAACGGAAAATATATTCGAACAGCCGAGTTTTCTTATAAATTTAGTTTTTTTTTTTTTTCTCTCTTAAATATTATTTATTTGTAAACATAGAACCCGTACAATCTTTAAGTACCTTGACAATGTAGTTTTGTAAATGAATTTGAACCAAACCTCATGCATTCAGCAAAAGGACTTTATTGGAGATCACATTTATGGTTGTCTGATTGTTTTGGCGAACCCAAGTCTCTTGAGCCGCCTGAGCGGTCTAGCTGGCAGGAGTCTTCTTGCGAGTCGGTTCCGATGACTAAGGAGTCTGTCGCTGTACCTACTGGTGTGTAGGCCAATCTGCTGCTCCAGTGTGGATATTTAGGTCCCTGTGGAGGGTGGACCCACGCACATACCAAGGGCAATTAGTAATATTCCTCATTGCACGGTTTTGCAGCACTTGGACTTGTTTGTAATTTGATTTGGCTGCGATCCCCCATATTTGAATTCCGTATAGCCATATTGGGGCTATGCAGTGGACATATACAGCTCTCTTCGCCCTCAGTGACATGGTACTCCTTTTGTTGACCAGCCATCGCAATTGTTGCATCCTTTGACCGCACTTTTTTTTAACAGCTTTCAGGTGCGGTCCAAAAGTAAGGCGTTTGTCTAGGGTGATGCCCAGATATTTTGCGTGGGTCGGCTGCTCAAGGGTTACTCCTTCCATCTGAATAGGAGGCGTTAAAAGACTACATTGAGAAGTCTGAAGCATGGGTTGACGGTTTTCAGGGGATTCACCTTTAAGTTCCATCGCCTGCACCAATTTGCCAGGGCGTCCAGGTACATCTGTAGACCATTTCCAGCTTCTACATGATCCTTTGAGCAGTAGAGCACCGCAATATCATCCGCGTATGTAGCTATTAAAGCCTTCGACGGAGCCTCCATATAGTCAGCATTGGGCTTGGGTATATCAGCGGTGTACAATGAGTAGAGCATAGGCCCGAGCACGCTGCCTTGCGGCACCCCAGCTCTCATTTCACATGTGATCGAGTCTGTGTCCCTGACCCTGACTTTAAACACTCGTCCTTCCAAATATGACCTGAAGAGCCCAAAGTAGGGTGCAGGTAAAATCTTTTTAAGCTTACAGAGCAAGCCGTCATGCCAGACTCTATCAAAAGCCTGCTGCATGTCGATAAAACTGCATTGCAGTATTCAAGCTTATCAAAAGCCTGCAGGATGTGCAAGGCAAGTCTGTGAACCTGCTCTACTGTGCCATGGCCCTGCCTGAAGCCAAACTGGTGGTCCGGATTATAAATTTAGTGAACTGATTTTAAATCTCGTGAATTGCTATAAACTGCTCCTAAAAGCTCACAAAAAAAACCGGTTTCTTATTCGTACACTCATATATTTTCAGGGAACTTTTTTCTGAAAACAAGAAAACTTTTCTTGAATCAAGAAAGTGTTTCTCAAATGTAGAAATTGTCGCCATAAGCTAAAATTGCCCTAAATCCAAGAACAAATTTATATATCCTAGTAAAAACGGTACTTGTCCTTGTAAATTTTTTTCTAAAAACGAGGAATTATGGTCTAAAAAATAATTTACCCTAAAAATTAGAAAAATGTTCTCAAATTAAATTAGATAACCTTAAAAAATATTTTCTTAAATAAAAAAATTTTTTTCTTAAATATGAAAATATTTTCCTTAATATAGAAATATTTTCTATTTTTATTTTTTCATAAAATTTTTCTACCCCTTAAAACTAGAAATATTTGTGTTATCGGCCTAGGGGTTAGAACGTCTGACCAGAAATCTAAGCACCCCAAGTTCAGTTTCAACTGCCTTCGGGCAATACATTTTTATTTTTTTTCTTTTTTATACCCTTCCAGAGCGTATTATAATTTTGGTCAGAAGTTTGTAACGCAGTGAGGGAGACGTTTCCGACCCTATAAAGTATATATATTCTTGATCAGGATCAATAGGGGAGTCGATATAGCCATGTCCGTCTGTCCGTCTGTCCGTCCGTCCGTCTGTCCGTCTGTTTCAATACCGTTTGCGAGCTCAGTTTAAAAGCTAGCGATCTGAAACTTTCACACTCGTCCTAAAACATGTGTACGCAGATCAAGTTTGAAAATCGCCCCGATCGGACGTCTATATCCTATAGCTCCCATAGGAACAATCGGATATATCTAGCAAGAATTGATGATATTTCGCGCAGTGTAAAAGCTATTGACATGAATCATTCCAAATCGTATTTTTTTATGCATTCCTTCATCAAGGTAAAAGCGCGTGCTGATCGGACGTCTATATCCTATAGCTCCCATAGGAACAATCGGATATAACTTTCAAGAATGGAAGATATTTCGCGCAGTGTAAAAGCTATTAACATAAATCTTTCCAAATCTTATTTTTTATGCATACCTTGATCAGGGTAAAAGCGCTTGGCGATCGGACGTCTATATCCTATAGCTCCCATTGGAACAATCGGTTAAAATTTAATGATTTTTAGGATATTTCGCACAGTATATAAGCAATTGACATGAATCTTTCCAAATCGTATTTTTTTATGCATACCTTGATTAGGGTAAATGCACGTGACGATCGGACGTCTATATCCTACAGCTCACATAGGAACAACAGGGTGAAATCGGTCCAAATTTGATGATTTTCTGAATTTTTCGCGTAGTGTGTAAGCTACTGACATAAATTTTTCCAAATCTTATTTATTTACGCATATCTTGATTAGGGTAAATGCGCTTGCCGATCGGACGTCTATTTCTTATAGCTTCCGTAGGAAAAATAGTTAAAGGCTGCGAAAGTATCCCTTTTTTTTCTATTTTTATATGACATTTTTGCAGTATAAAAGCAATTGACATTAAACGATGCAAATCTAGTTTATTTATGTATACCATATTCCTTTCGCTACTTTTTCAGTTTTAGCAATTTCGGCAAATTCTGCAAGGGTATTAAAACTTCGGCTTGCCGAAGTTAGCTTCCGTCCTCGTTTTTACTTGTGTTATAAACACACATGACAAGTTATGTTTAGAACGACTAAAAGTTTTACCTTTTATTAAAAAGTAATTAAAATATATTTTGTTCTTTAAGATTGAAGTTGGAGAATTGAACTCGTGTTACAATTTTGTTCGTCAGTGTATGCTTGCACTTGATAGCCCTACTATTTTCGGTTATGTAAATTTATCTATTATTTTCTACTATGCAAATTAACTTATGAAATGAAATAAAATAAACAAAAACTCCGTCACTGCACGGCGTCCAAGCCTCCGTGAACTCCAATTTTGCATGCTAACTTTGTCTTTTGATTAAATTTGTCCTGTGTTTTTGGTTGATTGTGTTCAAACTTAACGGTACGCTATTTTTTGGCAATTGATTGATTGATAGTTCTTATAGGCCGCTTCGAACAGGCATACTCTACTCTGGATGGCCGATGGCTTGGTGCCGGGTCATCTGAATAGTGCATTTAAGTGTTCCCACTTAGTTTCAATATTTTCCTTTTTCTTTATTCAATGACCACTTTCTGGGGTCTGCTAAAGAGTATTTTGGGGTTTCATATTCGTTTATTGTGCCCCAGGGCCATATTGGAGTTGTTGCAAATCTTTAAATTCGACACTTGTTGCTGGTGACTTCATAGGCCATCAGTTGTTTTTCGCAACCTGCGAGCCGTACACTCATTCCAAAATTAACCTAAACAAGAAAGAAAGCAATCTTCGGCAAGCCGAAGATTATATACCCTTGCAGTTATTACAAATCGACCACACTTTGATTTCTATGCCTATATTACTATAAACAAGAAAGAAAAGCTAACTTCGGTATACCCTTGTAGAATATTTTGTAAATTATATTCTCCAAAATTATTCATATGATGCATTCTTAATACTCATAAAAAATCCCCTTCCTAACTTTAAAAACACCAAAGTTATGGCCTTTCCGATCGTTCAGCTGTATGGCTATAGAGCTATAGAATATAGTCGGCCGATCCCGACCGTTCCGACTTATATACTGCGTGGAAAGTAGGGTGTGCAAAGGAACGAAGGGTGTGTGCAAAGTTTCAATTCGATATCTTATTCAGACAGACGGACAGACGGAAATGTTTATTTTAACTCAAGACGCGATCCTGATCAAGAATATATATACTTTACTAGCTTTTGAGTACGGTTGTCAAGTCTTTCCCATTTCCACACCACCCCTGAGGTAGAGAAATTGGCGCGTTTTTTTTAATGTGGTATCTCCAATTACACCTATTCCACTGAAACTTTCTAGGTTTAATAATGTTAATTAATATGATTACTTTAAAACCTCTGTGTAAACAAAATTTTTAGAAGATCCTTCAGGAGCGAGAATAATAAGGCTACTGGCAGAGCTAACTCTAGAGCATGCGACATAAAATTGTCCATGAGAGAAGCAATCTTCTCTAAGATCTAGTCCAGCCAGCTTCAAACTCTGCCCCTGCGATTTATTTATAGTTATTGCAAAGCAAACTTTTAGAGGGAATTGAAGCCTTTTAAACTGAAACGGCAGACTGGATGGTATTAATGGGATCCTGGGTATAAACACTGTCTCCCCCTTCGCGCACCCCGTAAATACTGTTGCTTCGATTACATTCTTATGAAGACCTTTTATCTGCAATCGTGTCCCATTGCATAACTTTGGGGGACTTAAATTTCGCAATAACATTACGGGTGCTCCAATCCTAAGAGACAGATTATGCTGAGGAATTCCTGGAGGATTCAAGGAATTTAAAAATTCAACAGGGTAATGAATAGCATTATCAGCATCAGGAACAGAGTCGACCGATTTACAGGAGACTTCTAAACCATCAAATGAGTTTAGCAATAAATTATTATACCCTTGCAGAGGGTATTATAATTTTGGTCAAAAGTGTGCAACGCAGTGAAGGAGACATCTCCGACCCTATAAAGTATATATATTCTTGATCAGGATCACCTCCTGAGTTGATATAGCCATGTCCGTCTGTCCGTCTGTCCGTCTGTCTGTCCGTCTGTCCGTCTGTCTGTTTCTACGCAAACTAGTCTCTCAGTTTTAAAGCTATCGGATTGAAACTTTGCACACACCCTTCTTTCCTTTGCACGCAGTATATAAGTCGGAACGGCCGGGATCGGCCGACTATATCCTATAGCTGCCATATAACTGATTGATCGGAAATGCCATAACTTTCGTGTTTGTAAAGTTAGGAAGTTGGGATTTTCTATGGGTTTTATATTTAGCCAATCAATCCGACCTACCAAATTTCATAAGGATCGGCCGACTATATCCTATAGCTGCCATATAACTGATTGATCGGAAATGCCATAACTTTGGTGTTTGTAAAGTTAGAAAGTTGGGATTTTCTATGGGTTTTATATATGGCCAATCAATCCGACCTACCAAATTTCATAAGGATCGGCCGACTATATCCTATAGCTGCCATATAACTGAACGATTGGAAATGCCATAACTTTGTTGTTGTTAAAGTTAGGAAGTTCGGATTTTTTATGAGTATTAAGAATGCATCATATGAATAATTTTGGAGAATATAATTTATAGAGTATTCTGCAAGGGTATATCAACTTCGGCTCCGCCCGAAGTTAGCTTTCCTTTCTTGTTAATAGTGGTTGCTCTTTCATTTTTCGTTGTCAAAATGGCGCGCTCAGATAGCCAATCTAAGCTTTTACATGATATGTTGGAAATGTCAGGAAATATTTTGGATGTAAGGTCTTGAACGTTTTTGACTACATTTCCTAAGCGTGATGTTATAACTATTTTTCCATCAACTGTTGGATGGACGCCATTCCCAATTTTTAAAAGAGTTTCGGCAAAAATTCCTGCAGAACTGTCTCCTTTTAAGTGCACTCGCATATTTTTCGTGAGCGCTAGTTTTTTTTATCTGTGGCCATAAAAATGAAGATTTGAAACAGGCCTTTATTTCGTCAGCTCTTGTACCTCTTGGCACAACAGGAAGGGTTTGGCGAAAGTCTCCAGCTACCAGGACTGTAATACCACCCATCAACATAGTATTCCCATTAATATCTTGCAGGGTTCTATTTATGGCTTCAAGCCCACCTTTATGTGACATTGTGCACTCATCCCAAACAATTAACTTACAATCTTTAAACACCGCAGCCATATTACATTGCTTTGAAATAGAGCAATGAGGTGTTTCTAAATTAACTAAGTCCCAAGTAAGTTTAAATGTAGAATGAGCAGTTCGACTTCCATTGAGCAGGGTAGCAGCTATACCGGAAGATGCTACAGCTAGGGCTATTTTTTTGAACTTCGAACTTTTGCCAACAATAAGTTTGTCAAGAAGGTTTTACCTGTCCCTCCAGGTGCATCCAAAAAAAATATTTCACCCATCTCAGCCCCAACGCTTTGTAAAATTGTATTGTATACGACTTTTTGCTCGTTCGCTTAATATTAGTTTGGAGTTAGGAAATTGGGTTGTCAGGACTTTCTTATATCTTATTTGGGAGTTTTTTGAAAACCTTTGTGTAAACAACCTTTGTAGAAGATCCTTCAAGAGAGAGAATCAGAAGGATACTGGCAGAGCTATATAATAAATGAAAGTGATCCAAGTAAAAGTCGTGAGCTTGTATACTTTTTATCAGTTACAATGTTATCAATGCAATTTTAATTTGCGCACAAATATGTATACTTGTTTGTAAATTGGAATTTGTTATTTTCAAATTTCATGTTTTGAATGAAACGAAAACAAATTGTATGTATGTACATGTATTGTACATATAAGCAAATCAAAACATATCCAAATATACATATGTACATACGTATTTGGTCAAAAGTTCGAATCTTAAGATTAATATTTAACTTGGAAACATTTTGGCTTTGCTTACAGAATTTGTAGTAATTTTCTATTTTCTTCCATGGTGGAAATTAAATAAGGCTCTTACTTCTGCTACAAAATGAAAAATAAAACCTAAGCATTTGATCCACAGGACTGACTATTGATCGAAAATCATATTGATCGGAGCAGCAGTTTAAGTTTTTAAAATCCAAATCAAATTTAAATTAAATTGCCCCTCCCCATTCCCTGCAGCACTACCCCTCCCCCGCATCAGTTTTCTTGGCTGTTGCTCTCTCGGCCGTCGCTCTCTTGGCATCCGCTCTCTGGGTTTCGTTCTCTCGACAGGCTCCCGCAAAATGCAACGCAATAGCTTAGAAAATCTAAATAAATTCGTTAAAAATACTTAAAAAGATGTTAAAAACTTGGGCCATAGAATAACTATTGAGCGAAAAATCATCTTGATCGGAGCAGCGGTTTAGATTTTTTAAATCGAAAAGTTAATTTTAAATGTAGCCCCCAAATTATGGGGGATATCGAAATTTCTTCTAGATTTCTAATTAGGCCTTTTCAAATCCTAAAATTCGGAAAAAACCAAATATCGAAATTCCAACCACTTTAGAAGTTAAGCTTAAATACATCAACTTTTTTTGCTCAGAATAATGGATGTTGGAGCTGTTTGGGGCCACTGGGGGGACATATCGGATCTAAGTGGGCGCCCACGCCCCCAATGGAATACTGTGAAAAAATTTGGCTGCTCTTGCTCTTACGGTTTGGGCTGTGGCCGTATCCCCTTAAAAATCGGTCTTTCATTTTATAATCTTTAGGGATAGGGTCGGAGATGTCTCCTTCACTGCGTTGCACACTTTTGACCAAAATTATAATACCCTCTGCAAGGGTATAAAAATGAGGCTATGTCGATTTTCCCTGCATTTCGCCATCGTTTCTATGGCAGCTATATGATATTGTTGTCCGATTTTGACTACATTAAAACCGTAATTTTGATTTAAAAACTACTATATATCAAAGAAATATTTGGATAAATAGAAATAAAATAATATTTTTGTAATTTTTATTTTTTAATTTTGTATTTTCCTATGAGAGCCTTATTATATACTTACTTAAGAGCCTAGGTCGAAGTCTTTTTATCAAATCCAATTGCGTATGCAGAATACGTTAAGGTCCATATGTGTAACCGTAACAGGTACATTAAGGGGTTATCCGGGTCTTGAAGCAAGAAAAAAAGCCATTTTTCGTGAATTTTTATACCCTTGCAGAGGGTATTATAATTTTGGTCAGAAGTTTGTAACGCAGTGAAGGAGACGTTTCCGACCCTATAAAGTATATATATTCTTGATCAGGATCAATAGGGGAGTCGATATAGCCATGTCCGTCTGTCCGTCTGTCCGTCCGTCCGTCTGTCCGTCTGTCCGTCTGTTTCAATACCGTTTGCGAGCTCAGTTTAAAAGCTAGCGATCTGAAACTTTCACAGTCGTCCTAAAACAAGTGTACGCAGATCAAGTTTGAAAACCGCCCCGATCGGATGTCTATATCCTATAGCTCCCATAGGAACAATCGGATATAACTTGCAAGAATGGAAGATATTTCGCGCAGTGTAAAAGCTATTGACATAAATCTTTCCAAATCTTATTTTTTTATGCGTACCTTGATCAGAGTAAAAGCGCGTGACGATCGGACGTCTATATCCTATAGCTCCCATAGGAACAAAAGGGTAAAATCGGTTAAAATTTAATGATTTTTAGGATATTTCACGCAGTATACAAGCTATTGACATGAATCTTTCCAAATCCTATTTTTTTATGCATACATTGATCAAGGTGAAAGCGCGTGCCGATCGGACGTCTATATCCTATAGCTCCCATAGGAACAATAGGGTGAAATCGGTCCAAATTTGATGATTATCAGAATATTTCGCGCAGTGTGTAAGCTACTAACATAAAATTTTCCAATTCTTATTTATTTACGCATATCTTGATTAGGGTAAAAGCGCTTGCCGCTCGGAAGTCTATATCTTAAAGGAGATAGGAAAAATTGTTAAAGCCTGCGAAAGTATCCCTTTTTATACCCGTTACTCGTAGAGTAAAAGGGTATATTGTATTCGTGCAAAAGTATGTAACAGCTAGAAGGAAGCGTTTCCGACCCTATAAAGTATATATATTCTTGATCAGGGTCACTAGCCGAGTCGATATAGCCATGTCCGTCTGTCCGTCTGTCTGTCCATATGAACGCTGAGATCTCGGAAACTATAAAAGCTAGAAGATTGGCATTTTGCAAGCAGATTCTAGGAGTTCCTACGCAGCGCAAGTTTGTTTCAAAATGGTGCCACGCCCCCTTTAACGCCCACAATCGCTAATATACGATTTTAAAAATTTAAATATTTCGGAAAAGTAAAAATGCAGTTTTATTGTGTTTATCAATACCTATCGAAATGTAGAAGAAATTTTTCAAGTCGGACCATTCGTTAAAAAGTTATGCGTGATCAAAGTTTCTATCTCCATCTCCCTCGCACCCCCTTTACCTGAGTAACGGGTATCTGATAGTCGGGGCACCCGACTATTGCGTTCTCTCTTGTTTTCTATTTGTATATGACATTTTTGCAGTATAAAAGCAATTGACTTGAAACGATGCAAATCTAGTTTACTTATGTATACCTTATTCCTTTCGCTACTTTTTCACTTTTAGCAATTTCTTCAAAGTCTGCAAGGGTATTAAAACTTCGGCTTGCCGAAGTTAGCTTCCGTCCTCGTTTTTATAGATCTTATGACAATTTCACAAATTTCATTTATTGTACATTATTGTTTATGGTTTGACCAACATTGTGTAAAAATTTGAACCAAATATTTATACCCGTTACTCGTAGAGTAAAAGGGTATATTGTATTCGTGCAAAAGTATGTAACAGCTAGAAGGAAGCGTTTCCGACCCTATAAAGTATATATATTCTTGATCAGGATCACCTCCTGAGTTGATATAGCCATGTCCGTCTGTCCGTCTGTCTGTCCGTCTGTCTGTCTGTCTGTCTGTCCGTATGAACGCTGAGATCTCGGAAACTATAAAAGCTAGAAGATTGGCATTTTGCATGTAGATTTTAGAAGTTCCTACGCAGCGCAAGTTTGTTTAAAAATGGTGCCACGCCCCCTTTAACGCCCACAATCGCTTATATACGATTTTAAAAATTTAAATATTTCGGAAAAGTAAAAATGCAGTTTTATTGTGTTTAATAATACCTATCGAAATGTAAATTTTTCAAATCGGATCATTCGTTAAAAAGTTATGCGTGATCAAAGTTTCTATCTCCATCTCCCTCGCACTCCCTTTACCTGAGTAACGGGTATCTGATAGTCGGGGCACCCGACTATAGCGTTCTCTCTTGTTTTAAAATTGAGCCGTTGAGGCAGGCTTGAACTTGACCTCATAAAAAATTGTGTCCTTGCGGTTGGCAAAATATCTCCGCCAATTTTTATCTGAAATCAAAAAACCAAAATTATTCTGATAGTGTATGTGTCCCGCTTGTCCTCTACAAGCCATTTTTTTTTTAAATTAAAAATTGAATTTTTTGTAGCGCTTTTCATAAAAAGTGTCATTTTTATACCCTTGCAGAGGGTATTATAATTTTGGTCAAAAGTGTGCAACGCAGTGAAGGAGACATCTCCGACCCTATAAAGTATATATATTCTTGATCAGGATCACCTCCTGAGTTGATATAGCCATGTCCGTCTGTCCGTCTGTCTGTCCGTCTGTCCGTCTGTCTGTTTCTACGCAAACTAGTCTCTCAGTTTTAAAGCTATCGAGTTGAAACTTTGCACACACCCTTCTTTCCTTTGCACGCAGTATATATGTCGGAACGGCCGGGATCGGCCGACTATATCCTATAGCTGCCATATAACTGATTGATCGGAAATGCCATAGCTTTGGAGTTTGTAAAGTTAGGAAGTTGGAATTTTCTATGGGTTTTATATTTGGCCAATCAATCCGACCTACCAAATTTCATAAGGATCGGCCGAATATATCCTATAGCTGCCATATAACTGATTGATCGGAAATGCCATAACTTTGATGTTTGTAAAGTTAGGAAGCTGGGATTTTCTATGGGTTTTATAGTTGGCCAATCAATCCGACCTACCAAATTTCATAAGGATCAGCCGACTATATCCTATAGCTGCCATATAACTGAACGATTGGAAATGCCATAACTTTGGTGTTTTTAAAGTTAGGAAGTTTGGATATTTTATGAGTATTAAGAATGCATCATATAAATAATTTTGGAGAATATAATTTACAGAGTATTCTGCAAGGGTATATCAACTTCGGCTCCGCCCGAAGTTAGCTTTCCTTTCTTGTTTACGTAAATTTTGGCCATATTTTGGCTTATAAAATAAGTTGTAATTAAAAATTAAAAAAAATCCCTCCGTTAATTTTTTTTTTTTTTTTTTTTAAGTTTACATTAGGTTTTTATTACTTTGAGGAACTTAAAAAATCTGGGTAATAAAATAAAAATGTACATAATAACAACCTTTTAATAATAACAAATTTCTAACAAGGTTAAAACACAAATTCTTTACAAAATTAAAAAACATTATTAACTCAGCCCTTGAAACTTAATTTGTTGGCATAAAATGTTGTATGCACAATATTTTAAACACATTTTCAAAAACAACATTCTTAAAGAAAATAGAAAAACATTTACAAAATTTTTTTAGACTTTCACTACCTTGCTAACATTAAGGTTAAACCCGTCTTCGGAGCTCAATAAAATATTCTTGACTTCGAAATTGACTGGAACCGATGTCTTTGTGGGGTGCAATTCAAACTTAAAATTGTGGATGAGCAGGGCCAATCCGACGAAGACCTGCATCCGTCCGAATCGAAGACCTATACAATTCCGGGGACCATCGCCAAAAGGCAGGAAAGTGCAAGGCGGTCGCTTCTTAACCTGCTCCTCGTCGAAGCGCTCTGGGATGAACTTTTCCGGCTCCGGATAGAAGTCGGGATCATGGTGGATGCCCAAATTGGAGACCATAACTCCAGTACCAGGTTCAATGAAATATTTTGGGCTGCTGTGCACATAGGGTCTAGTTGCGATGCGTACCAAAAAGCCCAGAACAGGGTATTTTCTAAGCGTTTCATCTATGACCTTTTCCATATAAGACATCTCTCGCATGCTGTTGTAGTCTAATTTTCCATCATGCTTCTTCAACACAGTATCGACATCCAGCCTCAGCTTATCCTGAACATCCTGATTGCAGGACAGTTCATAAAGTGCAAATCCCATGGTTGTGGAGCTTGTTTCAAAGCCAGCCAGAAAGAACGAATAAACCTGGGCAGCAATCTCATTAAAGCTAAGCCCGTTTTGCTTATCGCCCTTATCGTATTTCAACTTCATATCGATCAGCAAGTCCAAGAAATCGTTCCGAGTTATCTTGTTCTCTACTCTGTAGTCTATGGTGTTCCTAACAATATTCATATAAATTTCTGAACCGACGGAAGCAGGAGCTCGATTCCCAACATGACGGCTAACTTGGGTGCTCCGAAGATTAGCAGGTCCACCAGCCAACCATGACGTCGTTCCCTGAGCGCCGTATTACCCATTTGGACAAACTCCGCCTTGGGATCCCGCAAACTATTGCATTCCAGGCCAAAGGCGCAGGTTCCGATCACGTCGGCGGTGAAGCGGGCCATCAGATCGGTGACTTCCAGGGTCTGCGGAGAACTTGAGATCTTTTCATCGATCACCCGGATCAGTTCATGGGCCACATTTAAAACTGCTGGAAACATGGTCTTCATTTTCACAGGCGTAAAAGCCGGAGTAAGTTTATGGCGGATATTTCTCCACTTCTGACCCTCCATAGTAGTTAGATTACTGGTCAATGGATCATCCCGCTCGTTGTGATAAACTCCGCGATCGTGGAATTTGTCAAAGTCGCTGACCAGTACGGTTTTCACAAAATCAATGTCGGTAACAACGATATATTTCCTCGCATAAAGGTAGAAGCCCACGAAGGGTCCGTCGGTCTGGTTCTTAAATTTCAGGTAGGTTCGCTTGATAATTTGGGCCAGCTGCATCGTCCGGACAAGAGAATTTTGTCTAAAAGAAGTGTGCAAAAGCAGAAGTTGATCGGTGCAATAGTTTTTGAGAAATCGTGACTACCGACTTCAAAAAAGTGGTTTTGAGAAAAACGCGTTTAAAGTGCCGCATCTGTCCGACGCCAGAGCCCGAATGGCCCGTTGTGACGTTCGACGCGCTGGGCTTTAAATTTCTCCCATTCCTACAGTTTTGCTTCGATCGACTTGAAATTTTTAGACAACATTCCTGAAACTTTGTACTATTATATAAAAAAGTTTGAAAAAAATAAATTTTTTGAAGTGTCAAGACCCGGATAACCCCTTAAGGTAAGCATGCAATAACAGACAGATATTGACCAATGGTCGCCACAGAAACATACATTGCATTGCGTACACCTTCTAAATTCGTTTTGAGTATAAGTTACACGAATGATTTGTACTTTTCCAAGATTTTTCGGTGATTTGAGTCTTATAGAAAATTAAGTTTCATTACCCACAGGTTCTGCGGTGCAGCTCAGAATTATAAAATTCGAAATTTTGGAATTACCAAATTGTTTTCTTAAATTATGAATAAAATGCAATTTCCTGGTATTTATTTGACAGTCTGAGTACCGGTACAAAAAAGGACCCGACGAAAAGTGTCCGCCAGCTGCTTGCTCT
The DNA here is from genome assembly GCF_018152115.1 of Drosophila rhopaloa. Taxonomy (NCBI): domain Eukaryota; kingdom Metazoa; phylum Arthropoda; class Insecta; order Diptera; family Drosophilidae; genus Drosophila; species Drosophila rhopaloa. The sequence goes on along the minus strand of NW_025335034.1, from coordinate 11,529,500 downwards.
CATAGCTAACGAACGAATTTCGTCGATCTGAGTTTACTTACAATAAAATGTAGCCTAAAAACAACAATTAAATCAATATCCAATGAAACATCGGGAGGAGGCAAATGTGGATATATATGATTTATTTTAATTATTACTAGTACATTGTATATATTTTATTTTATAAGCCGGTCGGATTTAAACTTAGGTCTTCCGGGCATAAACTCGATGTCTTCGTATTGCACCATGATCGCGTGTAAAGAATAAGCAACAAAAATTAAAGTACAATTTGAAGCTGCGTCAGCCAACTGCACTATTGTGTCTTTAGACTTCTTTTTTAGTCACAGAAATACGAGTAAATGGTTCAGACAGTCGAAATATTCGACTCACATCTGCTTAGATGACTATAATTTTTTAACAAGACAAAACAAAATTTGTTTCAATTTAAAAAAGATATATTATAGTTATATTTCTACTTTTAGGGTAAGTATCTTTTTAGGGCCACCTTTTTATCCTAAAACGAGGACGGAAGCTAACTTCGGCAAGCCGAAGTTTTAATACCCTTGCAGACTTTGCCGAAATTGCTAAAACTGAAAAAGTAGCGAAAGGAATAAGGTATACATAAATAAACTAGATTTGCATCGTTTAATGTCAATTGCTTTTATACTGCAAAAATGTCATATAAAAATAGAAAAAAAGGGATACTTTCGCTTTTACCCTAATCAAGATATGCGTAAATAAATAAGATTTGGAAAAATTTATGTCAGTAGCTTACACACTACGCGAAAAATTCAGAAAATCATCAAATTTGGACCGATTTCACCCTGTTGTTCCTATGGGAGCTGTAGGATATAGACGTCCGATCGTCACGTGCATTTACCCTAATCAAGGTATGCATAAAAAAATACGATTTGGAAAGATTCATGTCAATTGCTTATATACTGTGCGAAATATCCTAAAAATCATTAAATTTTAACCGATTGTTCCAATGGGAGCTATAGGATATAGACGTCCGATCGCCAAGCGCTTTTACCCTGATCAAGGAATGCATAATAAATAAGATTTGGAAAGATTTATGTTAATAGCTTTTACACTGCGCGAAATATCTTCCATTCTTGAAAGTTATATCCGATTGTTCCTATGGGAGCTATAGGATATAGACGTCCGATCAGCACGCGCTTTTACCTTGATGAAGGAATGCATAAAAAAATACGATTTGGAATGATTCATGTCAATAGCTTTTACACTGCGCGAAATATCATCAATTCTTGCTAGATATATCCGATTGTTCCTATGGGAGCTATAGGATATAGACGTCCGATCGGGGCGATTTTCAAACTTGATCTGCGTACACATGTTTTAGGACGAGTGTGAAAGTTTCAGATCGCTAGCTTTTAAACTGAGCTCGCAAACGGTATTGAAACAGACGGACAGACGGACGGACGGACAGACGGACATGGCTATATCGACTCCCCTATTGATCCTGATCAAGAATATATATACTTTATAGGGTCGGAAACGTCTCCTTCACTGCGTTACAAACTTCTGACCAAAATTATAATACCCTCTGCAAGGGTATAAAAAGTAGTTTATGTCTGATGTTGGTCAGTTGCATTGTAAAATATGCAATAAATCTAATAAATAAATTCTTTATATTTACAATACTTCAAAAGTATTATAATGAAATGTTATTAAACAAGAAGGGGGTTATGTTACCTATAGTGCGTGCAATTGGCCTTACATGTCTCTCCAGTTCAATTTTTCTAAGTTTAAAGGTATACTTTCGCTAATACGGGTTCGACCTATTATTTATTTTAAATTTTAGATAGCACCAGAAGCAGTCGTAATTTTATTTTGTAGCTTACAAAATATATATTCTGGGCCCTTAGCTCGCTCATAAAAAAAATTTAAAAAGCAGATGGACCTGCACCGAGTAAATAAAGCAACTGTAACAACAGAATACTGCACATCTAAGGGCAAAAAATATTTTCCACCCTTCGCGACTTTTTTTTCCTTTCTAAATGCGAACTCACATTGACCGTGAAATAGTAATGAAATGATTAATTTTGGTAAGGCAGCAGAGGTAGACTTCGTTTTGTCCTTCCCGTCAGCAGGGCTGCGCCCTGAACCAGTCAGGCAGAGTCCACTGACCACCCACCATTATTTTTATACCCGTTACTCGTAGAGTAAAAGGGTATATTGTATTCGTGCAAAACTATGTAACAGGTAGAAGTAAGCGTTTCCGACCCTATAAAGTATATATATTCTTGTTCAGGATCACTAGCCGAGTCGATCTAGCCATGTCCGTCTGTCCGTCTGTCTGTCCGTCCGTATGAACGATGAGATCTCGGAAACTATAAAAGCTAGAAGATTGGCATTTTGCATGTAGATTTTAGGAGTTTCTACGCAGCGCAAGTTTGTTTCAAAATGGTGCCACGCCTCCTCTGACGCCCACAAGCCACAAGCTGTGGCCACAGTTTTGATGCTATTATGAAAATTTTAATTGATATGTATTTGTTTCGTCAATACCTATCGATTGGCCTAATAAAAGTTTGCCACGCCCACTCTAACACCCAAAAACCTATTAAACGCTTAAGCCTGGCTAGCGCCTACATTTCTACATGGGGTAGATGGCGCAATACAATAGCGCCATCTAACGGATGACTTTGGAACAGCTGGCCAAGGTGCTCAACAGAGTCAACGTTAATTCTCGATAAGGATTTCTATTAAAGGAAATTGCGATGGTTTTCATTTGTCAATACCGAACTATATCCCAAGAACTATGCAAATTAAATCAAGTTAGCCAAATTGGAGGTCTGAGTCAAGCAATGGCGTATGTGTGTATGTATGTAAGCATATACATATGTATGTATTTACATTGTACACAGTTGCAATTGCCCGGCAATTATAATATTAAGTTGTTTAGCTGAGTAACGGGTATCTAATAGTCGAGACACTCGACTATAGCGTTCTCTCTTGTTTTTCTTGCTAGGGACCAAAATCGTAGCAAGGAATTTTCACTGGCGTGAGAATGCTGTGGGATTGAACACGCAACCGTAACAAGTCGCAGGACAATGATTCGGATTTCTATTCTTTCCGCTTCACTCCCATCCTCTTCAACGGCCTAGGGGACGACCAAATAAAATAAGGACAGTAAAAATAAATGAGGGCGAAAAAGTTAGACAAGTTACAATGGCCTGGCCCCTGTCTGCAGAAAAATTAAAATAAACGCAAACCCAGCGCTAACCAAACCTATAGAAGCTCCAGCGCTAAGCAAGGGCAGTGAAGGCAGACGAAGATTTGGAAACGGCAGTACAGCTGAATAAAATATGAACCAAGTTTACAAAATGCCTTTCTGGCTCTGCTTGGAGACGAACTGTGGATCAGGAGCAAATGTCGCGACAAAATTGTTTTTTCAGATTTGCAAAAATTTTTATATGATTTTTTAAAGAAGATCACATTTAGCTTACAAGCTTAGAAAATAGGATATAGGATATAGTCGGCCGATCCTTATGAAATTTGGTAGGTCGGATTGATTGGCCAAAAATAAAATCCATACAAAATCCTTACTTGCTAACTTTAAAAACACCAAAGTTATGGCATTTCCGATCGTTCAGCTGTATGGCAGCTATAGAATATAGTCGGCCGATCCCGACCGTTCCGACTTATATACTGCGTGCAAAGGAAAGAAGGGTGTGTGCAAAGTTTCAATTCGATATCTTTAAAACTGAGAGACTAGTTCGCGTAGATACAGACAGACGGACAGACGGAAATGTTTATATCAACTCAAGACGCGATCCTGATCAAGAATATATATACTTTATAGCTTACAAGCTCAGAAAAAATTAACTTTTAATGTGGATTTGATAAGTTTTAAATTATAATATTTAACTAAGCTGTTAAGCCGTTACGCTAAAACAAAATATATGTAAATTAACAATTTAGTTGTAAAAACTTCCCCAACTATAACATTAGTCTTTGTTCTTGAAAAAAGGAATTTTCTTATAAAATATTCAAGAAGTCTTACTTGTTTTGCAGAATTATTTTTTTGGTTTATTTATCTGTCCGTTTCTGCGCAGGTGGTATTTAAGTCGGATCGTGCTGGATATTAAATCATTAGCTCCCATACGAAAAGTTTCAAACAAAATTAAGGGATAGTATAGTATTTTTTGCAATTTCGGACAACTGTCATAGGAACAATCATAATCGTTTTTTCTAACATATGTCCATATACTCCATTTATATACATTTTCAACGACCTTAAATTATTATTCCTTTAATAAAATTAGCATGACTTATCATACAGATGTCATAGAAGCGATCGAAAAATTAATGGGAAAAAACCCCTAGCTACATGGGTATATAAACTTCGGCTTATATATTAAGTTTTTATACGCGTTACTCGTAGAGTAAAAGGGTATATTGTATTCGTGCAAAAGTATGTAACAGCTAGAAGGAAGCGTTTCCGACCCTATAAAGTATATATATTCTTGATCAGGGTCACTAGCCGAGTCGATATAGCCATGTCCGTCTGTCCGTCTGTCCGTCTGTCCGTCTGTCTGTCCGTCTGTCTGTCCGTATGAACGCTGAGATCTCGGAAACTATAAAAGCTAGAAGATTGGCATTTTGCATGCAGATTCTAGGAGTTCCTACGCAGCGCAAGTTTGTTTACACGCCCCCTTTAACGCCCACAATCGCTTATATACAATTTTAAAAATTTAAATATTTCGGAAAAGTAAAAATGCAGTTTTATTGTGTTTATCAATACCTTTCGAAATGTAGAAGAAATTTTTCAAATCGGACCATTCGTTAAAAAGTTATGCGTGATCAAAGTTTCCATCTCCATCTCCCTCGCACTCCCTTTACCTGAGTAACGGGTATCTGATAGTCGGGGCACTCGACTATAGCGTTCTCTCTTGTTTAGTTCATCTTACTAATTATCTCTCCTGTCTGAACTGGTAATCAAGCATGGGCTGCAATCATCGCTCTCTAACCATTAAATAAATAAATAAAAATTTTTTTGGCTAGATCGACTCTCCTGGTGATGTTGATCAAGAATTTGTATACTTTATGTGGTCGGAAAAGTCTCCTTGACTGCGTTACAAACTTTTGACTGAAATTATAATATCGTCTGAAAGGGTATTATGATAAATCTCTTCTATAAATTGGAAACAAATTTTTTCAACTTTTAATTTCAAACAAAGTTTGACAAAAACTAAGATTCTTAATTTGTTTGCTATTAAATTATATATTAAAACAAATAAATAAAAAAAACAATTACAACTGAAGGAAACAAAAATTATTTGTTCGTGCATTTTTATTTAGTCCTTTCGCCTACACAAGACATCAGGAAGATTATTTACTAATATATAATATATAAGATGTGGAGGAGAATTCGGCATTCCAAAGTTTTTATACCCTTGCAGCTATTGCAAAAAATTTAATATTTTTAAACGTTTAAAATACAAGAAGCTATATCGATAAGAAGAGTATTAAATAACTAATTTCGATAGTATTAAAATACAATACTATGGAGTATAAACAAGAGAGAACGCTATAGTCGAGTGCCTCGACTATTAGATACCCGTTACTCAGCTAAACAACTGAATATTATAATTGCCGGGCAATTGCAACTGTGTACAATGTAAATACATACATATGTATATGCTTACATACATACACACATACGCCATTGCTTGACTCAGACCTCCAATTTGGCTAACTTGATTTGATTTGCATAATTCTTGGGATATAGTTCGGCATTGACAAATGAAAACCATCGCAATTTCCTTTAATGGAAATCCTTATCGAGAATTAACGTTGACTCTGTTGAGCACCTTGGCCAGCTGTTCCAAAGTCATCCGTTAGATGGCGCTATTGTATTGCGCCATCTACCCCATGTAGAAATGTAGGCGCTAGCCAGGCTCAAGCGTTTAATGTGTTTTTGGGCGTTAGAGTGGGCGTGGCAAACTTTTATTAGGCCAATCGATAAGTATTGACGAAACAAATACATATCAATTAAAATTTTCATAATAGCATCAAAACTGTGGCCACAGCTTGTGGCTTGTGGGCGTCAGAGGGGGCGTGGCACCATTTTGAAACAAACTTGCGCTGCGTAGAAACTCCTAAAATCTACATTCAAAATGCCAATCTTCTAGCTTTTATAGTTTCCGAGATCTCAGAGTTCATACGGACGGACAGACAGACGGACAGACGGACATGGCTAGATCGACTCGGCTAGTGATTCTGAACAAGAATATATATACTTTATAGGGTCGGAAAAGCTTCCTTCTACCTGTTACATACTTTTGCACGAATACAATATACCCTTTTACTCTACGAGTAACGGGTATAAATACTCCTAGTTTATTTTTGATACTTTTTAATATATCCAAAATACAATGCATGTAGTAACATTTTATATTATTTCGTATACAATTATGGTATTGGCAAAGACCAATATAAACTCCAAGATGCGTAACGCCATACGATTTTTTTGCACACGAATTTTTTGTGCTGGCTTTTCGCTCTCTGCCCAAAAGCCAGCGAGAGAGCGCTCAAAAGCCAGCCGCTCTTTGCACGCATACTGCGACAGCCGACGAATGTATGTGTGCACATGTATTCACAAGCGAAGAAATTCGCTGCAGCGCGCTGTCGAAATATACTCTTTATTTTAAAATTATAACATTACTAAAAATACTTATTTTGTATTGCCTTTATATTAACTTTATTTACTAATTATTCGAATGTATAATATTTTTTAGTAATGACCAAATATATCTAAGTATAAAAAAATAACATAATTTATTTCATACATGACTTCACATTGGAATAATTGTCATTAGGGTATTCAGCATGCGACGTGTGAACGATTTTTAGGAGCCTCAGAAATTTTGCGATTGAACAGGATGAATATTTTTATATTTATTATATTTTAAATATATGGATTAAAAATTATGTGGTATTTTTATATTATACGTATTATAATAACATTATATAAAATTATTAGTATAATATAAATTAAATTTATATAAATATTTGTAAGTTAACTATTTTAATTATTTAGAAAAAAGAGAAACCCAAAGGGGAAAAATAAAAAAAAAATGGCACCCAAAAAACATTCTAAAAAATATAACAAAACGCTTTCGACAACTTGGAAAAAACTTATAAATATGTACATATGTACGTAATATTAAATATAAATAGGATATCCTGTAGCTTAGTTTTATAATTAAGCATTCAATTCGTGTTATTATAAATAGTTTAACTTTTTATAAAATAATAATATTAGCTTTAAATATTTATTAGGTATACAAAAAAACGATGGATAAATAAAAATGAATATCTGCATATTAAATTAAATTTTTCGTTTTATATATTTAAATTAATTATAAAAACATAGCTTTTAACACAAAACATATAAAACTGCTTGAGTAAATAAGAATAGATTTAAGTGCAGGTTGATAATATTAGATATGATGTTATTCGTATTTACTTTAAATATTTTAAGTCATTAGATCAAAATTTAATAAAAATTAAATTTAATATTTCCATTTTAAAGTTAATAAAAACAGCCATGGATAAAAAATAAAGCGACATATACAAATTTAAATATCCTTTAAATATATTCAATTTAAATAAACTTCGCTTTGTTTTTGATTAACAATCATAGTATATTCAAATATATTAAACTTTATTGAAATATTTTTAAATTTAATCAAGCAGTTTTAAATGTTTTGTATTAAAACTTATGTTTTTAGCTTTAATTTAAATATGTAAAACGAAACTATGAATTAAATATGCAGATATTAATATTTAAGGTATATAAAAAAGTTTTACATCAAGCTTAATTGCCATATATACATAAATGCAATTTAAATAATCATCCTGTTCAATCATAGAAGTTCATTTGACACACAATTAGTTTCTTAGTCCAGAAATGATTTCTGGACGAAAGTCGTCTTCTCGAACAAATACGCACACATACGCACTTCCTTATTCGTGCAATTCTATTTTTAGATTTTTACGCTCTCAACTTTGTGCGAGCGCAGAGAGCGGAATTTTCGTCGCCACCAAAAAACGAGCTGCATATTGCAAAACCAATGCATGGGCGTTACGCATCTTAGTGATTATATTGGTCTTTGGTATTGGCCATTTCCTCTATCCAATTCAACACCTCCATACATATGCACAAATCACAACTGCTCTTGCACAATAAGCTTCAACAGCAGGCCAATCCCTATCGTCACTTCATTAAAAATTCTAGGAATAACAATGAATAACAAATATAAATGGGACACACACATAAAAATATTTTTGACAACACTCGACAATCAACTTAATATGATAAAATGCCTATCCAGCTTTCAATTTAATTGCAGCATTACCTATTGGTTATAACGTTGCGAAAGCAACGATTATAGCAAAATTGAAGGTTTGAAAGGTTTATTACTATACGGACACTCACCGAAAAGCTCACTGAACAAGTTAAAATCGCCATTCAACACCGCAATCCATCTAGCCCTCGGCGCCTACCATTATGCTCCAAATACAACAAAAAACAAGAAAGGAAAGCTAACTTCGGGCGGAGCCGAAGTTGAAATACCCTTGCAGAATATTCTGCAAATTATATTCTCCAAAATCATTCATAATGCATTCTTAATACTCATAAAAAATCCCAACTTCCTAACTTTAAAAACACCAAAGTTATGGCATTTCCAATCGTTCAGTTATATGGCAGTTATAGAATATAGTCGGCCGATCCTTATGAAATTTGATATGTCGGATTGATTAGGCAAAAATAAAACCCATAGAAAATCCCAACTTCCTAACTTAACAAACACCAAAGTTATGGCATTTCCGATCAATCAGTTATATGGCAGCTATAAGATATAGTCGGCCGATCCTTATGAAATTTGGTACGTCTGATTGATTGGCCAAATATAAAACCCATAGAAAATCCCAACTTCCTAACTTTACAAACACCAAAGTTATGGCATTTCCGATCAATCAGTTATATGGCAGCTATAAGATATAGTCGGCCGATCCTTATGAAATTTGGTACGTCAGATTGATTGGCCAAATATAGAACCCATAGAAAGTCCCAACTTCCTAACCTAACAAACAGCAGAGTTATGGCATTTCCGATCAATCAGTTATATGGCAGCTATAGGATATAGTCGGCCGATCCCGGCCGTTCCGACTTATATACTGCGTGCAAAGGAAAGAAGGGTGTGTGCAAAGTTTCAATTCGATATCTTTAAAACTGAGAGACTAGTTCGCGTAGAAACAGACAGACGGACAGACAGACGGACAGACGGACAGACGGACAGACGGACAGACGGACAGACGGACAGACGGACATGGCTATATCAACTCAGGAGGTGATCCTGATCAAGAATATATATACTTTATAGGGTCGGAGATGTCTCCTTCACTGCGTTGCACACTTTTGACCAAAATTATAATACCCTCTGCAAGGGTATAACAAAGCCAGAATTCCTCCAATAGAATTTAAACGAGACATACAAACGGCTAAACTCCCTAAAAATCGCATTTATTCTAAAAGCAAACCAATTCACAAATTTGTCAAGCAGAGATATGCCAAAAGGCAATCGCCATCAATCTTAGACCACATAATTAAACTTAGCTTAGAACTTAATCTACCCTACAATTCAGAAAACTGCATAAATACAATCCACCTTGTCACATCCAAAGACACATACTGAAAACTGTACGAAAAAAATAAAAGACAGCCTTGAATCACGTCAGTGAATAGACGGTTCAAAACTGCAAAATAACGTACGCCATTACAAGAGAAACAAATGGAGGCAGTATCCATACTCATCCTTATTCACCGCCGAAACAGTCGCTATCCTCAAAGCGATCGAAATTATTAAAAACAGAAGAGGCCAATTCATTCTGTGCAGACTCCCTTGTAGCAATAGACTTCAAAACACAAACAATAACAACATCCAACCAAACAGAAAAAGACCCCTAGTAACACAATGTGCCCCAAAAATCCAAATAAAGTAATTCCTGGTCATGCAGGCATATGAGAAAATGAATTAGCCGATCAAGCCAATAAATCAATATACAAAATGTCACATATCTTTACCCCAATCATTAATACCACAGATATAAAAAGACACCTTTGCAGCACAACTTCCGATAAAACAAAACATGCATAGCAGTCAAAGGTACAAATTAATTAATACGGATAACTCGCACATCTGTGACTTTTTTAAACAATCCTAATAAAATTGGACCAGACTCGATCAAACCAAAATAATAGCACTACGTCTAGGACACACAAACATAACCCAGCATTGTTTAAATCAAAATTCAATAACATCTTGCCCTTTTTGTCAAGGAAACCTTACCCTACCCCATTTACTAAACTCATGCCCAGCCCTTCTCCGAATCCAAAAGACCTAATTTAAAAACACTTACATATACAAAAAATCCTACACTTGCTTAAAAAACTGAACCATTTCATAAAATCTATATCAAATAGCTCCCATAGGAACAATCGGAAGACAAAAAAAAGCATAACTTTCTTGTTTTTAATTTTTATACCCTTGCAGAGGGTATTATAATTTTGGTCAGAAGCTTGTAATGCAGTGAAGAAGACGTTTCCGACCCCATAAAGTATATATATTCTTGATCAGGATCAATAGGGGAGTCGATATAGCCATGTCCGTCTGTTTCAATACCGTTTGCGAGCTCAGTTTAAAAGCTAGCGATCTGAAACTTCACACTCGTCCTAAAACATGTGTACGCAGATCAAGATTGAAAATCGCCCCGATCGGACGTCTATATCCTATAGCTCCCATAGGAACAATAGGGTGAAATCGGACAAATTTTATGTTTTGTAGAATATTTCGCGCAGTATGTAAGCTATTTTTTCAAGCCTTATTTATTCACGCATATCTTGATCAGGGTAAAAAGCCCTTGCCGATCGGACGTCTATATCTTATAGCTTCCGTAGGAAATATTGTTAAAGGCTGTGAAAATATCCCTTTTCTTTCTATTTTTATATGACATTTTACAGTATAAAAGCTATTGACATGAAACTATGCAAATCTAGCTTATTTATGCATACCTTATTTTTTTCGCTACTTTTTCAATTTTAGCAATTTTGGCAAAATCAGCAAGGGTATTAAAACTTCGGCTTGCCGAAGTTAGCTTCAGACTTCGTTTTTTCTATTTTTTTTTCTTTTTCTTAATATTTAAATACTATGGAATTACGGTTTTAATTAAATTCAAATCGGACATCTATATCATATAGCTCCCATTGAAAAATCGTAAAAATTTTGAAAAAAAAATATTTTGCTGTTTTCCTATTCTATTCGTCATTAAGTACCATTAAATTAGCTTCTGTCCTCGTTTTTTCTAATTTTTCTTTCTTTTTCTTAATATTTAAATACTATGGAATTACGGTATTAATTAAATTGGAATTGGGCATCTATATCAAATAGCTACCATTGGAAAATGAAAATGACAAAAAGATTTATTTTCATGTTTTTTCTATTTATCAAAATATTCTTTTGAGATATAGTAATTATTTACTATATCAGAATTACGCTTTTAGTTTTGTCAAAATCGGCATAGCTTATCTGTTTTTAGTAATATAGGCAGAGAAATCGATATGCAGTTGTTTTGAAATAACTGCAAGGGTTTATAAACGTCGGCCGGCCGAAGTTTGTTTTTTTTTTTTTTATTTAAAATAGAACAAGAAAGGAAAGCTAACTTCGGGCGGAACCGAAGTTCAAATACCCTTGCAGAATATTCTGTAAATTATATTCTCCAATATTATTCATATGATGCATTCTTAACACTCATCAAAATCCCAACTTCCTAACTTTAAAAACACCAAAGTTATGGCATTTCCGATCAATCAGTTATATGGCGGCTATAGGATATAGTCGGCCGATCCTTATGAAATTTTGTCCCGGCCGTTCCGACTTATATACTGCGTGCAAAGGAATGAAGGGTGTGTGCAAAGAGTTTCATTTCGATATCTTTAAAACTGAGAGACTAGTTCGCGTAGAAACAGTCAGACGGACAGACGAACAGACGGTCATGCTTATATCAACTCAGGAGGCGATCCAGATCAAGAATAACTATACTTTATAGGGTCGGAGATGTCTCCTTCACTGCGTTGCACACTTTTGACCAAAATTATAATACCCTCTGCAAGGGTATAATAATAAACACAAGTAAAACAAAAAATTTCTAAAAAGTCCAATAAGTTGGATTAAAATAGAACGAGGACGGAAGCTAACTTCGGCAAGCCGAAGTTTTAATACCCTTGCAGACTTTGAAGAAATTGCTAAAAGTGAAAAAGTAGCGAAAGGAATAAGGTATACATAAGTAAACTAGATTTGCATCGTTTCAAGTCAATTGCTTTTATACTGCAAAAATGTCATATACAAATAGAAAACAAGAGAGAACGCAATAGTCGGGTGCCCCGACTATCAGATACCCGTTACTCAGGTAAAGGGGGTGCGAGGGAGATGGAGATAGAAACTTTGATCACGCATAACTTTTTAACGAATGGTCCGACTTGAAAAATTTCTTCTACATTTCGATAGGTATTGATAAACACAATAAAACTGCATTTTTACTTTTCCGAAATATTTAAATTTTTAAAATCGTATATTAGCGATTGTGGGCGTTAAAGGGGGCGTGGCACCATTTTGAAACAAACTTGCGCTGCGTAGGAACTCCTAGAATCTGCTTGCAAAATGCCAATCTTCTAGCTTTTATAGTTTCCGAGATCTCAGCGTTCATACGGACAGACAGACGGACAGACGGACATGGCTATATCGACTCGGCTAGTGACCCTGATCAAGAATATATATACTTTATAGGGTCGGAAACGCTTCCTTCTAGCTGTTACATACTTTTGCACGAATACAATATACCCTTTTACTCTACGAGTAACGGGTATAAAAAGGGATACTTTCGCAGCCTTTAACAATTTTTCCTATCTCCTTTAAGATATAGACTTCCGAGCGGCAAGCGCTTTTACCCTAATCAAGATATGCGTAAATAAATAAGAATTGGAAAATTTTATGTTAGTAGCTTACACACTGCGCGAAATATTCTGATAATCATCAAATTTGGACCGATTTCACCCTATTGTTCCTATGGGAGCTATAGGATATAGACGTCCGATCGGCACGCGCTTTCACCTTGATCAATGTATGCATAAAAAAATAGGATTTGGAAAGATTCATGTCAATAGCTTGTATACTGCGTGAAATATCCTAAAAATCATTAAATTTTAACCGATTTTACCCTTTTGTTCCTATGGGAGCTATAGGATATAGACGTCCGATCGTCACGCGCTTTTACTCTGATCAAGGTACGCATAAAAAAATAAGATTTGGAAAGATTTATGTCAATAGCTTTTACACTGCGCGAAATATCTTCCATTCTTGCAAGTTATATCCGATTGTTCCTATGGGAGCTATAGGATATAGACATCCGATCGGGGCGGTTTTCAAACTTGATCTGCGTACACTTGTTTTAGGACGACTGTGAAAGTTTCAGATCGCTAGCTTTTAAACTGAGCTCGCAAACGGTATTGAAACAGACGGACAGACGGACAGACGGACAGACGGACGGACGGACAGACGGACAGACGGACATGGCTATATCGACTCCCCTATTGATCCTGATCAAGAATATATATACTTTATAGGGTCGGAAACGTCTCCTTCACTGCGTTACAAACTTCTGACCAAAATTATAATACCCTCTGCAAGGGTATAAAAAGTGCCTACAAACGCTAAAAGCCAAAGAGCTAAGCATAATTAAATAAAATGCCTTCAAATTACTGAAGCCAATAAAACAACAACACTAAAACCAAAAATTTAAAATTGAAAAAAAATCAAAATCATCTATAAAAGAAGACCAGCACCCCCAACAAAGACGATTTTAAGCATCATCAACATCATCGACGTTAAGCAGCCTGCATAAAAAACCAACGACATTGACATCAAGAATCGCCGACATCAGCGTCCAGTAAAATTTAGATAAGTTAGAAAAAAAAATTATTATTATTATTTTTTTAACGTAGATTATTAAATATATATATAAATTAAGAAAATGTCCGAAAAGACTATTGAGTTCCTGCAAAAGCCTTCCGAGTTAACTCAGCATATCAGGCTTTAAGAGGCAAAAGTGCACTTAACTCAACAGGAGTTTAAAAAATTTGTAGAACTAGAAAAGGCTTTTATATTTTTGGTAAAAATCGGTTCAGTTGAGCACGAATATTTTACATCAAAACATTATGATGCGATGATGATGATATTTTCTAAACTAAAGAATCAATTTGAAAAGGACATGAGTAGGCCGGGAAACAGCGGGCAAATTAGGTCACAAATAGGCGAGAATAAACCCGCTCCGGGGGATGCTAAATTAATGAAAGATTTTTACGACAATGTGGGACATTTAAAGAAGTATCTCGAGGAAATTTTTAATAATTTAAATTGCGATCTACTTTCTCTAAAAATTAGAAAAAAGAAAATTCAATTTTTGAAAACTAAAACTTTTGGTTTATTAGATGAGGTTAAAAGTTGTGTTGAAACTTCTGAATTTGATGACCAGATAACCGAATTAGAATTCGATGTCAATAGCATTTTAGAGGTAATAGATGAAAAACTCAACTTACTGTTGCCTTATCTCAAGTTTCAATCAGTTTTGTGCTCGCGTCTCAAGCAGACGAACGAAAGTGAATTGTGGTGAAATTAAAATTAAAATTACTACACTAAACATCAGTTTTATCACTGAGAAGTATTTTTTTTCTAAGAGAATATAAAGTTTTCGTTCATAAAAAATAGAATTTGACTATAGGTAAGCATCACATATACTATTCTATGCAAAAAACTGTGGACGCCATATATGGCTCTATATGCAATAAAGTAGTCAACATTCTTTCTAGTTACGTGGGAAGCAATCCTGTTACAACAAAAAAACGATTCAGTAAGAAAGACAAAAAGTATGTAGAAATCAACTCTCCTAAGGCAGTTGATGTTTACAATAATTATATGGGTGGCGTTGACTTACTGGATTCTTTACTTGGACTTTAAAGAATTCAATTGCGCTCAAGAAAATGGTATAAAAAATATTTTTTCACATGATTGATATGTGCATACATGGATTCTATGGCGTCGTAAGTCAGGTCAATATATGCCACTCTTCGATTTCAAGCTTTTAATAGCTGAGCACCTGTGCAAGGCAGGAAAAGTAAAGAAGCGCGGACGACCTGCGATGACTCCAACTTCATCCCCGTGTACAAGTAGGGAAGGTACTCCTACTACCAGCAAAAGACGAAAGCACCAGGAAATTCCATTGAATTCTGTTCGGGAGGACCATATTGGGCATTTTCCCACCAAAACGATTGTTCTTTCCGCTCATACACTTTTGTGAGAAATGCAATGTATTTCTATGCTACAACGACAAAAGAAACTGTTTCACCAACTTTCACATGAAGTAATGTATACGTGCATACAGAGCCATATATGGCAAACTATGGAATCAGCTGAATGCATACAAAGCCAATCTAAATTTGGAATCCAATAATCAAATTAAAACATTTATTGACACAGTGGCGGATCTAGGGTTGCTGGCGCCCGGGGCAAAGCGAAAAATTCCGCCCCCTCCCTATTTGCTGTACGAATAACATTAGGAGTATTTTAAGTGTAAATAGGTTATTAATTATTAAAAGCTTATATGTTTGAAGAATTGTATTTCATATCGATTCTTTTGTCAGTTACAACGGAAAAAACATTATTATTTGTGTTTTTGCAAGACAAAAAAATATTACTTTTAGAATATAACTTTTCTGGCCTTGATTGCCGCAAATTCAGCAATAATATCATTGTAGTCGAGTGATGCTG
Source organism: Drosophila rhopaloa (assembly GCF_018152115.1). Classification (NCBI taxonomy): domain Eukaryota; kingdom Metazoa; phylum Arthropoda; class Insecta; order Diptera; family Drosophilidae; genus Drosophila; species Drosophila rhopaloa. The sequence continues at coordinate 11,513,610 of NW_025335034.1, read as the reverse complement.
CTACTTCATTTTCGATAGATAGTATAGCTAAATTTAACAGCCTGTCTTGGTTCATGGTTGTGCGGAGATAAGATTTTATCAATTTCAGTTTACTGAATGATTGCTTACACGAAGCCACGGACAATGGTAGAGTCAGAAAAATTATCAATGCCGTCACAAGTGTTTTGTACGCCTCTAACCCCAACGATGAAATATACAATAGTATTCCTTTTGGAGTGAGATCAAGACTTTCTCCCTTTTTATTGGCCCTTTTCAGAAGAAAAATGACATCTTTGATATCGTGATACAATTCCGTACCATTTAAATCATTAGAATAAATTTCAGCTAATGATTTGCATTTATCGTTTCGGTGTGTTGTTTTTTTGCCCGGATTTTTTTGAACTGGGCACCACTTGGTTTATTCGTTTAATTTTTGTGTTTTCCACGCCTAATTTGAAATAGTAGAAATATATTTTTAGAACATCAAGAAATGGAAGGTTCAATGAATAATATTTGATAAATAACAGCGAAGCATAAGTACCTTGATTAAATGTTGCAATAGAAAAACACTGCCTTGATTGGAATGTATGTAAACAAACGCGCTCATAACAAGAAAGTTTATTGTGACGTTTCGAGCGTCCCTTTTCCTTTTGATCACATCATAAAACACTTACACTTGTATTCTATAGGGAGCGTTACATGCGCAGCGCCGCGGGAAAATATGAATTCTCGAAACATATATTGCTAGTCGGACCCGATTTGGCGCCTCTTAGATTTGGCGCCCGGGGCGCTTGCCCCTTTCGCCCCCCCCTAGAGCCGCCACTGTATTGACACAATTAATGACTCAATTTATATTTATATTATAAAATTAAAGGCACAATTATCCGAAGATGTGGATGCAGTTTTTGCCCACATAATACTTCGGAAATTTAACATGGATTCTCGAAATTTATATGAGAGTCATGTTCAAAGGACAATGGAAATTCAAGAACTTTCTGATGTCATGGAGTTTTTAGAGCAATGACTCAGCTCCATTTCCTCTTTTCCGCAGGAAAATAAACCTTTGAGAAAAGAATTTAAAATCAGAAGCAGCAAAGAAAATTGTTCTTGTTGTAATTTACCAACCCATAATATAACACAGTGTTATAAATTTAAGAGAATGGAACCAACAGAAAGAAATGTCTGGGAAAAGAAAAAAAACATTTGCTTAAAGTGTCTAAAGCATTCAAGCAATAATAAGTGCACTAATGAAATTCTTTGCTTGAATTGCAAGAAACCGCACCACACGCTTCTTCACATTAACTATAATAGAGAACAAGTGACTTAATAAGTAGAACGACGGAACAAGTCTTATTGGCCATAGCATTGATTCATGTGAAATCAGCTAGAGGAGGCTTCGAAAAACTCAGAGCGTGATTGACAGTGGATCTCAGAGTACGATGATATCGGAGACAGCTTCACAAATTCTCAAGCTGCCAAAAATAAAAAATTAAACATTGATAAAACGTGGCAAGACTACCCTTTAGCCGATCCCGAGTTTAACAAGCCAGGTCGAGTGGATTTAATTATAGGAGCTGATGTACATGCTAAAATTCTTCAGAAAGGAGTAATTGTAATAGACGTTCTTCTTGGTCAAAACACAGACTTTGGTTGGATAGTGTCTGGATGAACCAAATCAAAAGGAGTGCAAGGACTTAAAAAGATTTTGGGAATTGGAAGAAGAAGGTAAAGATGATAAAGTGCGGGTTGTAAATGTTAAGACCCAAGAAGCTTCATGTAAAAGACCAATAACAAAAATCGGTCCTTTAATTGGTGTAAAACAAGCAGAGGATGTTATGGAAAAGGCAGTTGAAAACAAAAAAAGGGTTTCACCTAGATTTTCTAAATTAGGCACTGTCATGGTAATGCTATTGCTTACATTGTTCTGTCAAGTGTCACAAGAATAAATCATTGAGCATTCAAAATATAAATAACACGGCTGCCATATACTTAGATCCACTAGGAGATGTAGAAATTATAAGCGCATCATGGAACCTGGTGATTTACTATAATAGGGATGCCTATTTTCACATAATTAAGAAAAGTAATGTGCTAATTCAAAAAATTATAATTGTTTGCGGAAAGCTTCATAGCTTCGAGGATCAATGCAATATTGTTTTAGATAATATGCAAAATCAATTAATAGAACTTGAGGAAAATAATAATCTATTCATGATGCAAAAGAGATCAAGAAGCAAACGTGCTCCTTTCAAGTTCATGGTTTCTTTATATCACATTTTATATGGAATAATGGATGAGGATGATAGGAAGCAACTAGAAGAAAATAGGAGAAATCTATTAGACAATCAGCACAATTTAAATGAGTTAGTTCAGAAGCAGATTCCACTACAAATATATTAAAGAAAACGACTGAAGACATTAATGATAACATTAAAAATATGCATATAAGAATTAAAAATATGACTGAGGTTCTTAAAGAATGTTATTATGTTTATAAGGAGTCGATTAATTTCTTTATGATAACTAAACAACTGAACTCATTGATTGAAGAAGGGGAAAGGGTGCAGGCAGCGATCGTAAGTTTGTTAACTGGCATTAATCATGGTAGATTAAGCGCAAACATCCTTAAACCAAATCAATTACAAAATGAGATATTAAAAATTCAAGGTAGCCTTTCCGAAACATTAGTTCTTCCAGGGAAAAAGACAGGCACTGAGCTTAAGGAAGTCTAGGGGATTATTTATCGAAATAAGTTGATTATAAATGCTAAAATTCCTCTATTTAGTAGACATCCATCTAAGCTTTTTAGAATTATTCCTTTACCAATACAGAACGAAGACAGAATGATTATGATTCATATTTCTTCGGAATATTTAATTTATAACTTTGAAATCAATTCGTATCACGTAATGTATATACAAAACAGTAATAGATACTTCATCTTATTGGACAGAGCTAGAAAAAAAAGTAGTTGGTTGTTTAAGGTTCCTTTTAATTCCAAGATAAGAGTACAGTGTACGAATGCACAAATTCAGTTACTTGATTTACCAACGAAAGGAATTCTAAGTTTTGCGCCAGATTGATTGCCCATCATAATATTAAATCTGAAAGTGAAGAAGTTTTATTATCATCGTATGTCGGGGATATTAGTCAAATCCCAAAAGTTGTTTGGGATCCATTGAAATAGGATTCTATTAATCATACTGTTGAGGTAAATAAAGAAATTAAATATTTAAAAGAAAATCATATTAAATTCAAAGATTTGCATTTTCATAATATTTCCGGACATGCTTCTTTAGGAATCGGATTAATAATAACAAAAATCAAATAAATAAATATATCGAATCAAAAAATACAGTCCACTAATTTTATGTTTGCATTATTAACGAAAAGAATTGATGTATTAATAACCTGTACACCTGACCTTGACGGCCCTTGGCAGAATGTTCAAGAAGAACACTAATTATCATAAATATAAGATTTTACGAGATTTGGTTTTGTCAACATGTACATATATCTATCTAGAGCCGTTAATAACGATCTGTAACTTAAAACCTACAAGGGTGCAGTGCCGAACAAATGTAATCTTAAGTACAGGCCACTTGACCATAAATATAGTTCTCACACTGCACAAAAGATCGCCTTGCGGGAGACCGTTGATAAGGCTCCCGCTCAGGCTTACAGATGTGGTCTCTGCGTAGACCACAAATAAGGATATTATAAGAATTTCATGTTAGTTACGTAAGCGAAGACTTAGAAAAATAAAGTCAGTTTTAATATAGAACTCAAACGTGAAGGTTGCTTTCCTTATTACAGGAATCCCTTAGAGGCGTTGTTTTAAAGTTGGCGGTTTGCAAAGCACGTCGCAGACGCCACTTTTTCAGTAGAAGCTGTTCCAATTGCAGATTAGTTTTTAAATGGTGGTTTGCACGTTCTTCAATTGTGGTGTTGAAATAGTGGCTGCTGCCACGAGTACTTATTCAAGTGCACCGGTGGAGCAGTCGATGTCCGCTTCGATGTTGAGCCGCGGGGTTAGTTCGATGTGGGAACTTACATAATTTTTATATTTTAACCAGTTTGTTCTGTGCGATGTCAGTCTCTGGGGGCGATCTGCAGTTTCTGGGCTTTGAAGAAGAGTTATTAGCACTGCCGGATGGTCTGATGAAAGTTCCGAAAGCGCTTTGGCGCTTTTTATATTGCGTGGAAAGTGTTTTTCGAAAAATTAAAAGGTATCCATGTTTACCCATCTCCTGAAATTTTAAGTATTGGTCAAACGATTTTTGTTAAAAAATGTAATTTGTAAGGTGGGCAAACGATTTTTGTTAAAAAATTACATATTTAAGGAGTCGACAAACTTTTTTTTGTCCAAATTAACTATTTTTAAGATTTTTTTTTATTTCTTAAATTTTAGGAGATGGGCAGACATGGGCATCTTTTATTTTTTCAAAATAATGAAAACGATTTTTGTAAAAAAATTACATTTTTAAGCCGTCGGCAAACAATGGGCAAACGTGGGCAAACAATTCTCTTGCGATTCGAAAAAAAAATCAAAAAGTCAATTTTTATGTTTTCAAAAATATTCGAAAATTTTCAAGGATTCCTTATTTTCGAAACTAAAGATGGCCAAAAAAAATTAAAAAGTTGGCAAACATGGGCAAAAAATGGGCAAACGATTAAGCAAATCAATTTTCAAATATTCGATTTTAATCGACCTAACTTCTTTGATGTTTGTCAACAACTCGTGCTTTAGACCAAATTATTTACCTTTAACTTCAAAAAATTTCTCCATTTCGTTTCCGCCGTACCATCAACACACATATTTTGATTCTGTGTGAATAAAAATAATTAATGAAAAAATTAAAAATAATTATTTATTATAATAAAAACGAGGACGGAAGCTAACTTCGGCAAGCCGAAGTTTTAATACCCTTGCAGACTTTGAAGAAATTGTTAAAAGTGAAAAAGTAGCGAAAGGAATAAGGTATACATAAGTAAACTAGATTTGCATCGTTTCAAGTCAATTGCTTTTATACTGCAAAAATGTCATATACAAATAGAAAACAAGAGAGAACGCAATAGTCGGGTGCCCCGACTATCAGATACCCGTTACTCAGGTAAAGGGGGTGCGAGGGAGATGGAGATAGAAACTTTGATCACGCATAACTTTTTAACGAATGGTCCGACTTGAAAAATTTCTTCTACATTTCGATAGGTATTGATAAACACAATAAAACTGCATTTTTACTTTTCCGAAATATTTAAATTTTTAAAATCGTATATTAGCGATTGTGGGCGTTAAAGGGGGCGTGGCACCATTTTGAAACAAACTTGCGCTGCGTAGGAACTCCTAGAATCTGCTTGCAAAATGCCAATCTTCTAGCTTTTATAGTTTCCGAGATCTCAGCGTTCATACGGACAGACAGACGGACAGACGGACAGACGGACATGGCTATATCGACTCGGCTAGTGACCCTGATCAAGAATATATATACTTTATAGGGTCGGAAACGCTTCCTTCTAGCTGTTACATACTTTTGCACGAATACAATATACCCTTTTACTCTACGAGTAACGGGTATAAAAAGGATACTTTCGCAGCCTTTAACAATTTTTCCTATCTCCTTTAAGATAAAGACTTCCGAGCGGCAAGCGCTTTTACCCTAATCAAGATATGCGTAAATAAATAAGAATTGGAAAATTTTATGTTAGTAGCTTACACACTGCGCGAAATATTCTGATAATCATCAAATTTGGACCGATTTCACCCTATTGTTCCTATGGGAGCTATAGGATATAGACGTCCGATCGGCACGCGCTTTCACCTTGATCAATGTATGCATAAAAAAATAGGATTTGGAAAGATTCATGTCAATAGCTTGTATACTGCGTGAAATATCCTAAAAATCATTAAATTTTAACCGATTTTACCCTTTTGTTCCTATGGGAGCTATAGGATATAGACGTCCGATCGTCACGCGCTTTTACTCTGATCAAGGTACGCATAAAAAAATAAGATTTGGAAAGATTTATGTCAATAGCTTTTACACTGCGCGAAATATCTTCCATTCTTGCAAGTTATATCCGATTGTTCCTATGGGAGCTATAGGATATAGACATCCGATCGGGGCGGTTTTCAAACTTGATCTGCGTACACTTGTTTTAGGACGACTGTGAAAGTTTCAGATCGCTAGCTTTTAAACTGAGCTCGCAAACGGTATTGAAACAGACGGACAGACGGACAGACGGACAGACGGACGGACGGACAGACGGACAGACGGACATGGCTATATCGACTCCCCTATTGATCCTGATCAAGAATATATATACTTTATAGGGTCGGAAACGTCTCCTTCACTGCGTTACAAACTTCTGACCAAAATTATAATACCCTCTGCAAGGGTATAATAAATTACCTTATTGGCGTCAAACCTTAAACCATGCTTTATTGGTAGGGATATCGATGTTGACACCGATTTGTAAGCACCTATAGCAAGCGGGACAACATATTCGAAATTCAGTAGTTTGAATTTCAAAATTATCCTTCGCCATATTTCTTGTTTCTCGCTTTCGTTTTCAGAGAGTTTTCGAAGTTAGAGAAATCGAAAAGTTACCATTTCCAAACATCGATATAGTCGCCCGATCCGGCTCGTACCGACTTATATACTACCTGCAATTGAAAGACAACTTTTGGTTAAGTTTCAAGCTTTAAAACTGAGGGACTAGTTTGCGTAGAAACGGAGGGAGGGACAGACGAACGGGCAAACGGACGGACTGACATGGCTAGATCGACTCTTTTGGTGATGTTGATGAAGAATATACATATATACTTTATGGGGTCGGAAATGTTTCCTTTACTGCGTTGCAAACTTTTGACTGAATTTATAATACCCTTTGTAGGGGAAGAATAAGTCAACGAAAAATATTGCTTTTCTCAAGCTTATTTTGTTTACATAGTGACCTAAAGTAATACTATTAACTTAATTGGTCTATTTAAAAAAACCCTTTTTATACCCTTGCTGAGACTATTAGAATTCTGATCAGAAGTTTGTAACGCAGTGAAAGAAACGTTTCCGACCCTATAAAGTATATATATTCTTGATCAGGATCAATAGGGGAGTCGATATAGCCATGTCCGTCTGTCTGTCTGTTTTAATACCGTGCTCAGTTTAAAAGCTAGCGATCTGAAACTTTCACAGTCGTCCTAAAACATGTGTACGCAGATCAAGTTTGAAAACTGCCCCGATCGGATGTCTATATCCCATAGCTCCCATAGGAACAATCGGATATAACTTGCAAGAATGAAAGATATTTCGCGAAGGCTAAAAGCTATTGAGAAATCTTTCCAAAGCTTATTTTTTTTTGCATACCATGATCAGGGTAAAAGTGCATGCCGATCGGACGTCTAAATCCTATAGCTCCCATAGGAACAATAGGGTGAAATCTCTTAACATTTAATACTTTTTAGGATATTTCGAGCATACCTTGATCAGGGTAAAAGCGCTTGCCGATCGGACGTCTATATCTTATAGCTTCCATTGGAATAATTGTTAAATGCTGCGAAATATCCCTTTTTTTCTATTTTTATATGACATTTTTGCAGTATAAAAGCTTTCGACATGAAACTATGCAAATCTAATTTATTTATGTATACATTAGCAATTTCTGCAAAGTCTGCAAGGGTATTGAAACTTCGGCTTGCTATTTGATGGCCAATCTAAGAATATTTGCAGGCGCGTCCAATTCTATCAGGCCACTCAGAGGCTACATCTCTTAAGCTTTGGCGACGATCAGCCTTCACAAGTGTGTCCAGAGTTCTTTTGGCACGAGCTGTTATTGCCGATTTTTGACCTCTTTTTGTAAAATTATTTTCAATATTGCCACTTTTTTAAAATTGTTTATAATGCCTTGTACGGACGATTTAGCCAAATTTAATTGCTTGGCTATATCACCAAAAGGCTTCCTCGACCAATATAATTATATTGGTCAAATCAAAACAGGGTAATTACCAACAACAAAGCGGCACTGCTTTGTGAACCAGTACCAGCAAGAAAGAAACTAAAAAGTTATGGTAAATATCTGTTAGAGCGAACACTAAGTTCAACCCGCAATTGCCTTTAGAATATGTATATGTGTATGTCAAGGAGCTAGTCAAATAATTGTGTTGAAACATACAGTTTTTTTAAAACTCCAGAAGCCATTGTGGTTTTTCAAGGATTCAAATTCAATACAGCAGATTCGATCTTAGCCCGTCTATTGTTGACACGATATTTTGATAGGTTGTTCCTTTAGTTTTTTTTTTTATTTTTTAACACTCGTAAATCTTCCTCCTTCTACTTGAACTTCTTTTTTTTTGGCTACTCCCAAAACTTATTTTGAAACAGTGTTTTTACGATTGCACGTGTAGTGTCGTAAAAAAATTATAAATTTGTTCCTATTATAAATACATTGTTATCGCATATATGTAAAGGGTTAAGGCAGAAGAGGACAGCTAGAATACAACTCCCTCGTTGTGAATGGTATTCAGCGATCTAGAGAACTGCTGAATGAGAAACCGGAGAAGGAATTACGACGGAGATTCATTCACAGAAGGAAGTCGTAAGAAGCGGTCGCATTTAAAAGTCGTCAAAGTTGCCTAAAGTTGTCTTCAGTTGCTTAAATTAAAACTAGAAGCTAAGAACGTTGCTGTAAGCATTGATCATTTATTTAATATCTCAGCGTACTGTTTATTTAAATATACCACTTATAATACCAACTTTACATATATATATAATTGTAATCGGGGAAGGGCCTTTTTTGAATAAAAGAAAAAATTTAATTCAAGCTTATGCAATGGCTGTATGTATTAAGAGTACAATAAATTGAGTACGAGTGTTCATATTTTTATACCCTTGCAGAGGGTATTATAATTTTGGTCAGAAGTTTGTAACGCAGTGAAGGAGACGTTTCCGACCCTATAAAGTATATATATTCTTGATCAGGATCAATAGGGGAGTCGATATAGCCATGTCCGTCTGTCCGTCTGTCCGTCCGTCCGTCTGTCCGTCTGTCCGTCTGTCCGTCTGTTTCAATACCGTTTGCGAGCTCAGTTTAAAAGCTAGCGATCTGAAACTTTCACAGTCGTCCTAAAACAAGTGTACGCAGATCAAGTTTGAAAACCGCCCCGATCGGATGTCTATATCCTATAGCTCCCATAGGAACAATCGGATATAACTTGCAAGAATGGAAGATATTTCGCGCAGTGTAAAAGCTATTGACATAAATCTTTCCAAATCTTATTTTTTTATGCGTACCTTGATCAGAGTAAAAGCGCGTGACGATCGGACGTCTATATCCTATAGCTCCCATAGGAACAAAAGGGTAAAATCGGTTAAAATTTAATGATTTTTAGGATATTTCACGCAGTATACAAGCTATTGACATGAATCTTTCCAAATCCTATTTTTTTATGCATACATTGATCAAGGTGAAAGCGCGTGCCGATCGGACGTCTATATCCTATAGCTCCCATAGGAACAATAGGGTGAAATCGGTCCAAATTTGATGATTATCAGAATATTTCGCGCAGTGTGTAAGCTACTAACATAAAATTTTCCAATTCTTATTTATTTACGCATATCTTGATTAGGGTAAAAGCGCTTGCCGCTCGGAAGTCTTTATCTTAAAGAAGATAGGAAAAATTGTTAAAGGCTGCGAAAGTATCCCTTTTTATACCCGTTACTCGTAGAGTAAAAGGGTATATTGTATTCGTGCAAAAGTATGTAACAGCTAGAAGGAAGCGTTTCCGACCCTATAAAGTATATATATTCTTGATCAGGGTCACTAGCCGAGTCGATATAGCCATGTCCGTCTGTCCGTCTGTCCGTCTGTCTGTCCGTATGAACGCTGAGATCTCGGAAACTATAAAAGCTAGAAGATTGGCATTTTGCAAGCAGATTCTAGGAGTTCCTACGCAGCGCAAGTTTGTTTCAAAATGGTGCCACGCCCCCTTTAACGCCCACAATCGCTAATATACGATTTTAAAAATTTAAATATTTCGGAAAAGTAAAAATGCAGTTTTATTGTGTTTATCAATACCTATCGAAATGTAGAAGAAATTTTTCAAGTCGGACCATTCGTTAAAAAGTTATGCGTGATCAAAGTTTCTATCTCCATCTCCCTCGCACCCCCTTTACCTGAGTAACGGGTATCTGATAGTCGGGGCACCCGACTATTGCGTTCTCTCTTGTTTTCTATTTGTATATGACATTTTTGCAGTATAAAAGCAATTGACTTGAAACGATGCAAATCTAGTTTACTTATGTATACCTTATTCCTTTCGCTACTTTTTCACTTTTAACAATTTCTTCAAAGTCTGCAAGGGTATTAAAACTTCGGCTTGCCGAAGTTAGCTTCCGTCCTCGTTTTTAAATACTTCAGACATCAGTACAACTGAAATCTTATGTTATTAGAAGTCGTATGCCCACGCTAACCTACCTATAAAAGACTTGATAGCAAAGCCTATTATTCTGCACGAAACAAACATTAAGTTGGCGCATTTTGCTTCATAAATTTAAAGGACTAACGTAAATCTAAGTCGCAATTATGTGTTTGGCAAGCCCTGCGTAAAAGTAACGTGATTCTAGCGGGTTCATAACTTATTTCCTTTATATCCAATGACAGAGTGAGCACATCTAAGGCAGTCTAGGGCGCACATCTTGAAGCTGCTCGAAAAAGCAGCTCGGCAATGAGAATGCCCGAAGAAAAAGAGCGGGGAGTAAGCAGCGAAAAGAATTTAGATAACCGTAATTTATCACTTTGAGATTGCAGCTTCCCATTCACACGCAAGCGAAAAGGAGATAAGTCCTGCGGAACCGGTTTTTGTTTTTAAAGTTTGAAAAAGCAGGCTCGGACGGAAAGTCTGGATGTAAGGATGTGAAGCGAATAGGCCGCCTTTTGAGGGTCGAGAAAAGGATACAAGAAGGTAAAACTGCAAACGCAAGGCGGGAGGCAAACGCAATTAGACATCCGCCAAAAAGCCCTTATTTTTAGTCTCCATTTATAGCCAGGATATACAAAGGATTTATGAATGGTTTTTTTATCAGGTGTAATTTAATGTCTGTGATTAAGGTAAAATGATAATCAGAGACCCTTTTCTTATAACTTTGTTATATATTAGATTTATTTATTTTTTAATTAATTCTTAATATATAAATATCTTACTAGGGGATATATAATGTGAGGCCCAGAGATTAAAAACTGTAATATCTGGATTATATCTGAATATCGACAGAAAAAAATATCTACATTCATTTTTGTGTAAAAATATAATTTAATTTGCTAGTGTTGTATGTGGGTTAGTGGAAATTACTTTATGTAATACATTAATTCTTAATACGTAAAGTAAGTATTTCGCACTTAGCACAACTATGCAAGTTTTAATGCGAAACCAAAATCTACTGATTCAAATGCTGGTTTCACAACAATCCAAATAATGACAGCATGAACTTGAGTTAGCTCAATTCCTACTCGACAATCATATCGACGTAATGCTGCTTTCAAAAACACACCTTACAAACAAATTAAATTTTTAACTACGAGGTTATTCATTCTACGGAACAAATCATCCAGCTGGTAATCAGAAGCCGTATTAAGCACCACTATCATAACAAATTTCATGAAAAATTACCTACCGGCCACATCTATAAAAATACAAATAAATACTTGCAACCAACTTACACTAGCCGCCGTATACTGCCCCCCTCGCTTCACTATAGCTGAATATGAGTTTATGCAGTTTTTTAACTAACTAGGAGACCACTTCATAGCAGCAGGGGACTACAATGCCAAGCACACACACTGGGGATCACGTCTCGTGACTCCAAAAGGAAAAAAGCTCTGTTATGCAGTTATAAAGGCCAAGAACAAGCTGGACTATGTTTCTCCTGCAGACCAACATACTGGCCGGCAGACCCAAAGAAACTGCCCGATTTAATAGACTTTGCAATTACCAAAAACATTCCTAACAAGAAAGGAAAGCTAACTTCGGGCGGAGCGGAAGTTGATATAGCCTTGCAGAATATTCTCCAAAACTATTCATATGATGCATTCTTAATACTCATAAAAAATCCCAACTTCCTAACTTAACAAACACCAAAGTTATGGCATTTCCGATCAATCAGTTATATGGCAGCTATAGGATATAGTCGGCCGATCCTTATGAAATTTGGTAGGTCGGATTGATTGGCCAAAAATAAAACCCATAGAAAATCCCAACTTCCTAACTTTACAAACACCAAAGTTATGGCTTTTCCGATCGTTCAGTTATATGGCAGCTATATGATATAGTGGCCCGATCTGGCTCGTTCCGACTTATATACTGAGTGCAAAGGAAACAAGAAAGGAAAGCTAACTTCGGGCGGAGCCGAAGTTGATATACCCTTGCAGAATTCTCTATAATAATATTCTCCAAAATTATTCCTATGATGCATTCTTAATACTCATAAAAAATCCAAACTTCCTAACTTTAAAAACACCAAAGTTATGGCATTTCGAATCGTTCAGTTATATGGCAGCTATAGGATATAGTCGGCCGATCCTTATGAAATTTGGTAGGTCGGATTGATTGGCCAAATATAAAACCTGTAGAAAATCTTAACTTTCTAACTTTACAAACACCAAAGTTATGGCATTTCCAATCGTTCAGTTATATGGCAGCTATAGGATATAGTCGGCCGATCCTTATGAAATTTGGTAGGTCGGATTGATTGGCCAAATATAAAACCCATAGAAAATCCCAACTTTCTAACTTTACAAACACCAAAGTTATGGCATTTCCGATCAATCAGTTATATGGCAGCTATAGGATATAGTCGGCCGATCCTTATGAAATTTGGTACGTCGGATTGATTGGCCAAATATAATACCCATAGAGAGTCCCAACTTCCTAACTTAACAAACAGCAGAGTTATGGCATTTCCGATCAATCAGTTATATGGCAGCTATAGGATATAGTCGGCCGATCCCGGCCGTTCCGACTTATATACTGCGTGCAAAGGAAAGAAGGGTGTGTGCAAAGTTTCAATTCGATAGCTTTAAAACTGAGAGACTAGTTTGCGTAGAAACAGACAGACGGACAGACGGACAGACGGACAGACGGACATGGCTATATCAACTCAGGAGGTGATCCTGATCAAGAATATATATACTTTATAGGGCCGGAGATGCCTCCTTCACTGCGTTGCACACTTTTGACCAAAATTATAATACCCTCTGCAAGGGTATAAAAAGGGTGTGTGCAAAGTTTCAAGTCGATATCTTTAAAACTGAGAGACTAGTTTGCGTAGAAACAGACAGACGGACAGACGGACATGGCTATATCAACTCAGGAGGTGATCCTGATCAAAATTATATATACTTTATAGGGTCGGAGATGTCTCCTTCACTGCGTTGCACACTTTTGACCAAAATTGTAATACCCTCTGCAAGGGTATAAAAATATTAAAGCATTAAAACGATAGAATTATAAATGCAAATCAGCCAATTACTTAAGCGCTCTTCTTAAAATTACCGTAGGAAGACAAACTTTTTTTATCCTTTTCTCGTAAACTATTAACCTTATGAAAAAGTCACTTAACGTTAAATGTAATTATCGGGGCCTTTCGGAAAAATTAAAGAAACAGTTCTTTCTTGAATATTCAAAATGTATATTTAATTCTATATTCTCTTGAAACAATAAACTGTTTTGATTTTGAAAATTTGGGAACTTGTTATTATGAGTGTACTCTTCATGACATGAATACATAATTATAGTGTGCGTAAAAAAACATTACCCTAAATTACAAATTTTAGACCACTCATATAATTTAGATACCGACATTTTTGTTTACCCAGAATTTTCTTTCCTGTACTACACGTCACGTACACCAGTAGTAAATATGTAAACAAGCTCATAACATGTCACGGCACAAAATGGGCACGAAGACTGAGGACTGGATGAGAGGAAGGCAAAGCAAGGAACCTTTGTTGGTTCCGTTTCGTAATTAAGCAGGTTTTAATATGCCTCATAATGACATAAAACTAATGCATAATTTTACAAAACATCTGAGTAAGCTAGACCGAGCAGAAGGTTTCCTGCTTAGCTCGAACGGGAAACTGTGGCTCTTTTATGGGATAGGGCTAATCCTATGCAAACGGACGACAAATTCCGCTGACTTTTCTGAGCGCCATGTCTTTGTATTTTATGGTATATTGTAAAGTATCTTGTTAACATATTTGGCACATTAACTGGGAAAACTACGGCAGAAACTCACAAATGTCAGCGAGCTTCCGAGGTCCGGAGTCGGCATCGGAATCGGAATTTGAACCAGATAGCACTCCAAATAAAAGTAACCCTTAAAAAAATTTCTTTCTAAAAAATGAAATATGTCTTTATTATTTCCACAAATTTCGATATTTAAGTAAAAAATGCACTTGTTTCCAGAAACTATAATCTACAAAATGGTAAGTTACTTAACATAATAAATTTAAAAATACCAAATTAAAGAAACATTTTATATAAATTATAAATTAAAAAAAAAAAACAAAATAATAAAAAAAAAATTATAATAATATAAAAAATGTCCTTAAAATTGAAATATTTGAATTATATTATCTGATTTTGGTTTTTGCATGCTCGAAATTGTCATCTGGGGTGGTACTTTTAATGTCGTTTCATAGATCAATTCAAAATTATCGTTAACAATATTATATACAAACAAGAAAGGAAAGCTAACTTCGGGCGGAGCCGAAGTTGAAATACCCTTGCAGAATATTCTGCAAATTATATTCTCCAAAATTATTCATATGATGCATTCTTAATACTCATAAAAAATCCCAACTTCCTAACTTTAAAAACACCAAAGTTATGGCATTTCCAATCGTTCAGTTATGTATATGGCAGCTATAGAATATAGTCGGCCGATCCTTATGAAATTTGATATGTTGGATTGATTGGGCAAAAATAAAAACCATAAAAAATCCCAACTTCCTAACTTAACAAACACTAAAGTTATGGCATTTCCGATCAATCAGTTATATGGCAGCTATAAGATATAGTCGGCCGATCCTTATGAAATTTGGTAGGTCGGATTAATTGGCCAAATATAAAACCCATAGAAAATCCCATCTTCCCAACTTTACAAATACCAAAGTTATGGCATTTCCGATCAATCAGTTATATAGCAGCTATAGGATATAGTCGGCCGATCCTTATGAAATTTGGTATGTCGGATTGATTGGCCAAATATAATACCCATAGAGAGTCCCAACTTCCTAACTTAACAAACAGCAGAGTTATGGCATTTCCGATCAATCAGTTATATGGCAGCTATAGGATATAGTCGGCCGATCCCGGCCGTTCCGACTTATATACTGCGTGCAAAGGAAAGAAGGGTGTGTGCAAAGTTTCAATTCGATATCTTTAAAACTGAGAGACTAGTTCGCGTAGAAACAGACAGACGGACAGACAGACGGACAGACAGACGGACAGACAGACGGACAGACAGACGGACAGACAGACGGACAGACGGACAGACGGACATGGCTATATCAACTCAGGAGGTGATCCTGATCAAGAATATATATACTTTATAGGGTCGGAGATGTCTCCTTCACTGCGTTGCACACTTTTGACCAAAATTATAATACCCTCTGCAAGGGTATAATATGAAAAATTTAATTTTTTTGATTTTTCGATCAATGTTTCGGACATCAGAAATATATTTACTTTTGATTTTTATAAAAGTAAAATCGTAAATTTAAAATTATTGAAAATGATAGTAGGCCGTTTCGAACCTGCAGTAGAAATTAGACTTTTTGCCAAATTTTACCCGAATAGCTTTAAAACTCAAGGACGGATACATGGGATGCAAACGGATTCAACTGGTGATGCTGAAGACTATATATATATACGTTATCATAAGGCCCTCTGGAGAGATTCAATTCACAGGGATTGAAATCACAATATGGCGCTTGCCTTTTCTTGTTTATTCCTCAGTGATTGATTTGTATACCCTTGCAGAGGGTATTATAATTTTGGTCAAAAGTGTGCAACGCAGTGAAGGAGACATCTCCGACCCTATAAAAAATATATATTCTTGATCAGGATCACCTCCT